>NC_084516.1:23269972-23611222 GCF_024500385.1 Phyllopteryx taeniolatus
TAGGAGCTATGTTGTCTGGGACTTTATGCCCCTGGCAGGGTCACCCATGACAAACAGGTCCTAGGTGAGGGAGCAGATAAAACACGGCTCAAAGACCCCTTATGATGACAACAAACTATGGACTCAGTTTCCCCTTGCCCGGACGCGGGTCACCGGGGACTCCTCTGGAGCCAGGCCTGGAGGTGGGGCTCGAAGGCGACCGGCTGTTTCCTGGGCCTCCACCCATGGGGCCCGGCCGGGCACAACCCGAAAGGGTAACGTGGGTCCCCCTTCTCATGGGTTCACCACCTGTGGGAGGGGCCATAGGGGTCGGGTGCAGTGGGAGCTGCGCGGTGGCCAAAGGCAGGGACCTTGGCGATCCGATCGGCGGCTACAGAAGCTGGCTCCTGGGACGTGGAATGTCACCTCTCTGACAGGGAAGGAGCCCGAGCTGGTGTGTGAGGTCGAGAAGTTCCGACTAGTTATAGTCGGACTCGCCTCCACGCACAGCTTGGGCTCTGGTAAGAGTCCTCTCGAGAGGTGTTGGACCATCTTCCACTCTGAGAATCACCTTTCAACTCCCACCTCTGACAGAACTTTGCTCATGTTCCGGGGGAGGCGGGGGACATCGAGTCCGAGTGGACCATGTTCCGCGCCTCAATTGCTGAGCCGTCAATCAGAAGAAGGAGTCCTATCGGGCCTTTTTGACCTGTGGGACTCCCGAAGCAGCTGATGGGTACCGGCTGGCAAAGCGGAATGCAGCTTCGGTGGTCGCTGAAGCAAAAACTCGGGTACGAGTGGAGTTCGGTGAGGCCATGGAGAAAGAAGAATGGAACGGGAGATCGACAGGCGGATCGGTGCAGCATCTGCAGTGATGCGGACTTTGTATCGGTCTGTTGTGGTGAAGAAGGAGCTAAGCCCAAACTCCTCCTGGTGGGTACGATCTTCTGAGAGCTACCAGGAACTCTTTGAGGGGGCAGGCTGTGCTGACGAATGCTGATTGGTTGACAGACCTCTTAAACGTTTACTTTTTCGAAATAAGAGAATTAAAATACATTGAAAAGCTAAACTTCCAAACACAGATCTTCCCGTTTTCCCGCTGAGCTGCACAACTAGCAGGCTGGGCAAACTCTGTGCTCGCCAAGCTAACGTCGCCGGGCCAAAGCCGGCAAAGTCCGACTCCAGAATACAATGATTTGCAAATTATGTTCAACCTATATTAACTGAATACACTACAAAAACAAAGTATTTAATGTTCAAACTGATACACTTGATTGTTTTTTAGCCAATAATCATGAACTTCGTATTTTATGGCTGCAACACGTTCCAAAAAAGCTGGGACAGGTGGCAAAAAAGACTGAGAAAGTTGAGGAATACTCATCAAACACCTGTTTGGAACATCCCACAGCTGAACAGGCTAATTAGGAACAGGTGGGTGCCACGATTGGGTATAAAAGGAGCTTCCCTGAATTGCTCAGTCATTCACAAGCAAAGATGGGGCGAGGTTCACCTCTTTGTGAACAAGTGCGTGAGAAAATAGTCCAACAGTTTAAGGACAATGTTCCTCAATGTACAATTGCAAGGAATTTAGGGATTTCATCATCTATTGTCCATAATATCATCAAAAGGTTCAGAGAATCTGGAGAAATCCCTGCATGTAAGCGGCGAGGCCGAAAACCAACACTGAATGCCCGTGACCTTCGATCCCTCAGGCCGCACTGCATCAAAAACTGACATCGATTTGTAAAGGATATCACCACATGGGCTCCGGAATACTTCAGAAAACCAATGTCAGTAAATACAATACGCTACATCCGTAAGTGCAACTTGAAACCCTACTATGCAAAGCAAAAGCCATTTATCAACAACACTCAGAAATGCCGCCGGTTTCTCTGGGCCTGAGCTCATCTAAGATGGGCTGACGCAAAGTGGAAAAGTGTTCTGTGGTCCGACGAGTCCACATTTCAAATTGTTTTTGGAAATTGTGGATGTCGGGTCCTCCGTGCCAAAGAGGAAAAGAAGCATCCGGACTGTTATGGACGCAAAGTTCAAAAGCTAGCATGTGTGATGGTATGGGGCTGTGTTAGTGCCAATGGCATGGGTAACTTACACATCTGTGAAGGCACCATTAATGCTGAAAGGTACATACAGGTTTTGGAGAAACATATGCTGCCATCCAAGCAACGTCTTCTTCATGGACGCCCCTGCTTATTTCAGCAAGACAATGCTAAACCACATTCTGCACGTGTAACAACAGCGTGGCTTCGTAGTAAAAGAGTTTGGGTACTAGACTGGCCTGCCTGCAGTCCAAACCTGTCTTCCATTTAAAATGTATGGCGCATTATGAAGCCGTAAATTACGACAACGGAGACCCCGGAGCAAGAATGGGACAGAATTCCACCTACAAAGCTTCAACAATTAGTGTCCTCAGTTCCCAAACATTTATTGAATGTTGTTAAAAAAAGGTGATGTAACACAGTGGTAAACATGACCCTGTCCCAGCTTTTTTGTTTTATTTATTTACAGTTTTATTTATTTAATTTTTTTGCCAATTGTGCAAAAAGATGGAGAGTCCTCTTGCACTTAGAGCAGTTTGAATGACTAATATAGCAATAGTCCGGTGCAATGAATGTATGCAGTTTAAAGTGACTAGTAGTGCGATAATCTGGGACAATGTTGATTGTGCAAATGTTGGTCAAAGTCGTCAGGGCGCTCTATGTGTGTGGACGGCAAGATAGCCAAAAGAACAAGAATACCAGCATATTGTGCTACATACGATCGTGCACAACACTGTACAATCACATCAAGGGAACTGGGAATAACCTTTTACAGGTTAAATTAAATTTTTACTTTAAAACAAAAAAAACCTGCATTGATCGCACACACTTTCGTGTTGACAAAAAAAGTAAACCTTGTAAAAATCGGTTAGAAATTGAGCAAGTTACGACTTACTTTCAATGTGTATGCATTGCCTTTTAATGGGAACGTGAATCTCCCCAACATGGCTGCCACATAGGCATGTCGCTCAGCTAGGCTGCTACAGCACGCTGGCGTATCTACTCTTCGCCGAAGATAGCTGGGATAGGCTCCAGCAATGAGGATAAGCGGTACAGAAAATGGATCGATGGACCATCTAACGTCAGTGGTTAAAACATCTAAGCAACGTGATTGGGCCAGCCGATACAGTGTTGACCAATTCACTGCTGTAATTGGTGGGGGTTTTCTGCATGGTCCTAGTGCTTGTCTCTTCTCAGTTTATTATTGTGTTAGATTGTTTATGGAGCGTAAACATCTGCAGGGGACCAAAACTGCCATCTGGAAAAGCCCCCCCCCCCCCCCCCCCCCATAAATTATGACAACACTCAATAAGCATGTTGTACACTGTATTGTCCTCAGTTGATGTGCAGTGTTATGCTTGGGCCACTGTGAGGCGCTAGAGGACGCATGCCTGTGTTATCACGCCTTTTATGTTTGCTTTCTTCTTATGTGACAGTGAGTTCTTTGAAGGTTTATTCTTTGAAGGCTGTTGTCTCGTGAGGCTGATGTGAGCAACAACTCCTATTGAATATGCCATGCTTGGCTAAACACTCTTATTCTCCATCATCCATCCATCCGAATGCAACGTCCCTCAACTGACGTTCACTGGAGATGAGATGTATGAGATTTGGGAGACCAAAATGTTGGGACATTTTCATCTAATAAGAGTAAAGAACACAATTCTGGGAGAAGTGACGCCTGACACCGAAAGAGCAACAGACGAAAAGACACAGACACACACGGACACATACGCCGAAATTTTAATTAAATTAATTATGAGGGATGTGCCCAACTGTTGAAGAAAAGCTTTGAAGATGTTAAGGTATTTTCTTTTTATTAAGTATTATGCCGGGAAGGGAAAACCCTACTGTAGCATATATGGATTAAATAAAAATGTCATTAATTTAGGGAAAAGAACAAGCCGGAAGCGACGCCTGCGTTACTTCCGGTTTAAAGTAATTTGAAGTTACAGCGTTATAAATGATCTATTAGTTACTAATTAGCTATAGCTAATTAGCTATTTTATCTCGTAAAGGGTAACCACGTCACTTTTTATATGTATAAAATTTAGGAAAAGTGCAGAGAAACCTTTTTATCACTCATAACTTTCTGACGGTTGCTACATTTTATGAAATTTTGAGTCCTAGATAATAGATTTGTTGTTAAACTCAACCCACACAAAACACAGCCAAGAATGGAATTTTATAGTATATTTATATCTCTACAAGAGATCTAGAGGGAAACACATAAAGGGGTCTAACTAAAGAAATAAAACAACACTAATAATGGTAAAAAGGAGAAAAATAGGCATACGAAAAGGGAAATAGAACAGCGTGTGTTGCTGGCCTAAAAATGTGAATGTGAGTGTTTAATGCATTGAGTCGGAGCGAGAGAGAGCAAAGTTGTGATTTTGTGTGAAGCAAGTAATTTCCCCAAAATTATTAGGCACTAATATTGTAGTCTGGCAAACACTTGCAGTGTCTACTCACAAACGTAGATCAGCTGGTCTCTGAGAGTGGTCTCTCTGGGTCGTCTCAGGAAGCACGGAAACAGGTTTGATTGAAGAAGAAAAAAAGATGTCGAAAAATAATACAAAAACAAAAGTGGTGGAAGAAGAAAAAAAAAATATTTTTCATCACGCCTCGTTCAGAGAATATGACAGTCTCTCTTCCTGCCTCTTCAGGGACTCGCTAGCAATTTCTGAGCGATCACGCTTGGCTGGAAGCATACCTGGTACTTTGGTAGCAGCTGCTCTGATCGCTGCATGGTGGCCCGCGGAGAGGCTGGGAAGCTGAGTCTGTTGTCATCCCGAGATTTGCATTGGCGAACTGCGTGTCCGGAAAAAAGGAAGGGGAGGGGTGGCCCACGGCCGCCCTGTGGCTGGGGAGCTGCTAGCAAGAGCCAGGCGAGGAACCAAAAAAAGAGAGCGTGAGTCAGGGGGTTAAGTACCCTGGGGGTGTGTCGAAGAGGACCAAACAAGACCACACCCATAAGCTTGAGTCTCGTCTACAATGTTGATAAAAGTGGTGTAAAAATCATATCTTAATATAAAATACTCCCAACTTTGTACTCTCTTTACTCATAGGTCGAGCATATCGGATGACTGTTTATACTTTAGTCTTGGCAGATCAACTGCTTATGGTTCAAATCACATTTCATGCTGCTTGGAGTCAAATCAAGACAAACGGGTCTCAAAATTTCGCAGCGGTGCTTATAAAGTTGGCACACTGACACAGACATCAAGGCGTACATTTGGAATATTTCTGCAGAGTTCGTGAAATATCAAAACTGACATTTATCCTTGGTTAAACATCAAATGTGAGTTTATGGGTTGCAGTACTCTCAAACGCCAGTAGGTGGCGCCTTCCGTGCACGTTTGGTCTCCCGGAGAGAGGAGCGCACCTTCTGGCCGCCGCCAGTTCAAACGAAGAAAACTACTCTTTGATGACTGTAAACCAAGATTTCGAGGGGACCTGCTAATTACTTTAGGGTCCACTTGAAGTACGCCAGGCGTCCTCTTAGCGACTGTCTCCCAGCAGGCCAGCTTCAAAGAATGCAGTTTATCAAGCCGTGGGGAGTCACTGTATCACCTCAAGTTGCGGGGAGCATGTCCGCTACACTACTTAATCAACCAATACATGACACTTACAATGCTTCAGAAGGGAAACGACGGAAGTATAATGGACTAAATCATCAGAGCAGAGACTGCTATCACAGCACTGTGGAATGCAGGTGAGACCTTGGGAGATGGTCTACTAGTAGCTATGGTCTTAAAGGGACTGCCTGAGAGCCTTAATCCATTTGCATAATGTGGTTCATACAGATGATAACGTCACATTTGCAGAATTCAAAACTAAGCTACGAAGTTTTGAAGAGACAGAGAAGTTAAACACAGCTGAGTCAAGCGACAGCATGATGACGACTCAGGGAAGAGCCGGACGGCATTCCGTTAAAACAAATGCACATGACCTGAACAAAATCAACACAGAAATGGTATGCTTCAAGCGTGGCATCAAAGGCAGTCACTGTCAAAGTGACACCCACAAAGACACCACATGCAGGCGAAAGTGATTTTGAGTAAAATCAAAGAACATGGTGACTTTGCGCGGGAGACGGACAGACCAGTACACAGCGGCAAACGGTGCACAGCATTCAGGAAAGAGATGATAATGATGATGGACACGGGGAAGGGAAGACTGTTGCTGATAAGTGCTCTAAATGCATTTAACGCATTAATAGCAGATTAACATTTTCTCTGTGCATTTACAGGGAAAAAGGTGCTGCACTTTCCTTCCATGCAGATGGTGCTGAAAGACAATGCTAATGCATCTGAGACTTGACAAAGTTATAAAAAAGTACTCTCAAGTCAGAAACAACACTGGTGCACAGCATGCAATGCCAGGCTTCCCACTAACAGTAAAAAAACAGAGATATTCCAAGTGGGAACTTGGCAGTGCCATGGCAAAATTAAAATATTGAAAAATTGTGAAAAATGTCCCCTCCTTGAGCCGTCACCTTATCGTGGTGGAGGGGTTTGTGCGTCCCAATGATCCTAGGAGCTAAGTTGTCTGGGGCTTTATGCCCCTGGCAGGGTCACCCATGACAAACAGGTGAGAGACCAGACAAAGCACGGCTCAAAGACCCCTTATGATGACGACAAACAATGGACTTGGTTTTCCCTTGCCCAGACGCGGGTCACCGGAGCCCCCCACTGGAGTTAGGCCTGGTGGTGGGGCTCGAAGGCGAGCGCCTGGTGGCCAGGCCTGCACCCATGGGGCCCGGCCGGGCACAGCCCGAAAGGGTAACGTGGGTCCTCCTTCCCATGGGCTCACCACCTGTGGGAGGGGCCATTGGGGTCGGGTGCAGTGTGAGCTGGGCGGTGGCCGAAGGCGGGTACCTTGGCGATCCGATCCCTGGCTACAGAAGCTGGCTCTAGGGACGTGGAATGTCACCTCTATGGCAGGGAAGGAGCCTGAGCTGTTGTGTGAGGTCGAGAAGTTCCGACTCGATATAGTCGGACTCGCCTCCACGCGCAGCTTGGGCTCTGGTACCAGTCCTCTCGAGAGGGGTTGGACTCTCTTCCACTCTGGAGTTGCCCACGGTGAGAGGCGCCGAGCAGGTGTGGGTATACTTATTGCCACCCGGCTTGGCGCCTGTACATTGGGGTTCACCCCGGTGGACGAGAGGGTAGCCTCCCTCCGCCTTCGGGTGGGGGGATGGGTCCTGACTGTTGTTTGTGCCTATGCACCAAACAGCAGTTCATAGTACCCACCCTTTTTGGAGTCCTTGGAGGGGGTGCTGGAGAACGCTCCCGCTGGGGACTCCATCGTTCTGCTGGGGGACTTCAATGCTCACGTAGGCAATGACAGTGAGACCTGGAAGGGCGTGAGGAATGCCCCCCCGATCAGAGGAAAGCAGTGCACCACCAACACTGTGTATAGTGGGGATGGGGCGCTGCTATTCAGGGGTGCTGGAGAGGAGGGTCCGTCGGGAATTCGAATCTCAGATTCAGGAGGAAGTGTGGTTTTCGTCCTGGCCGTGGAACAGTGGACCAGCTCTACACCCTCGGCAGGGTCCTCGAGGGTGCGTGGGACTTCGCCAACCAGTCTACATGTGTTTTGTGGACTTGGAGAAGGCGTTCGACCGTGTCTTTCGGGGAGTCCTGTGGAGGGTGCTTCGGGATCATGGGGTACCGAACCCCTGATACGGGCTGTTTGGTCCCTGCACGACCGGAGTCAGAGTTTGGTCCGCATATCCGGCAGTAAGTCGGACTCGTTCCCGGTGAGGGTTGAACTCCACCAAGGCTCTCCTTTGTCACCGATTCTGTTCATAACTTTCATGGACAGAATTTCTCGGCGCAGCCGAGGCGTAGAGGGGGTCCGGTTTGGTGGCCTCAGTATTACATCTCTGCTTTTTGCAGATGATGTGGTTCTGTTGGCTTCATCAAGCCGTGACCTCCAACTCTCACTGGAGCAGTTCGCAGCCAAGTGTGAAGCGGCTGGGATGAGAATCAGCACCTCCAAATCTGAGACCATGGTCCTCAGTCGGAAAAGGGTGGCGTGCCCTCTCCAGGTCGGGGATGAGATCCTGCCCAAAGTGGAGGAGTTCACGAGTGAGGGAAGAATGGAACGGGAGATTGACAAGGCGGATGGGTGCAGCGTCTGCAGTGATGCAGACTTTGTATCGGTCCGTTGTGGTAAAGAAGGAGGTAAGCCGAAAGGCAAAGGTCTCAATTTACTGGTCGGTCTATGTTCCTACCCTCAACTATGGTCACAAGCTGTGGGTCGTGACCAAAAGAACAAGATCCTGGATACAAGCGGCCGAAATGAGTTTCCTCCGCAGGGTGTCCGGGCTCTCGCTTAGAGATAGGGTGAGAAGCTCGGTCATCCGCGAGGGTCTCAGAGTAGAGTCGCTGCTCCTCCACATTGAGAGGAGCCAGATGAGGTGGCTGGGGCATCTGATTCAGATGCCTCCCGGACGCCTCCCTGGATTAGGTGTTCCGGGCATGTCCCGGAGACCCCGGGGACGACCCAAGATATGCTGGAAAGACTACGTCCTTCGGCTGGCCTGGGAACACCTCGGGATCCCCCCGGAAGAGCTGGATGAAGTGGATGGGGAGAGGGAAGTCTGGGCGACATGTCGGCCACCGTGCCGCCACAGATCAGATCTATGTTACATAATTCATAATGATTTTGTACAAACATGGTGCAAAGTAGTTCATGATTCATAAACAAATTATTTGTGATGAAATTGTGGCGTGATTTCCTGCACTTGCGGAGATTTAAAGAAATAATGTTGAGTATTGATAGTCATCTGATTCCTAAATCATTGTTAATAAATACTGTGAAAAATCATATGATCAATGTCTTCAATAATAATGAATATGAATCATTATTAATAATAACATACATAATTAAAGGTGGGCGGCACGGTGGACGACTGGTTAAAGCGTCTGCCTCACAGTTCTGAGGACCGGGGTTCAATCCCCGGCCCCGCCTGTGTGGAGTTTGCATGTTCTCCCCGTGCCTGCGTGGGTTTTCTCCGGGCACTCCGGTTTCCTCCCACATCCCCCCAAAAACATGTATGGTAGGTTCATTGAAGTTTCTAAATTGCCCCTAGGTGTGAATGTGAGTGGGAATGGTTGTTTGTTTATGTGTGCCCTGCGATTGGCTGGCAACCAGTTCTGGGTGTACCCCGCCTCCTGCCCGATGATAGCTGGGATAGGCTCCAGCACTCCCGAGACCCTTGTGAGGATAAGCAGCTCAGAAAATGGATGGATGGATGTTGGGTATTGATAGTCATCTGATTCCTAAATCATTGTTAATAAATACTGTGAAAAATCATAAGATCAGTCTTCAATAATAATGAATATGAATCATTATTAATAATAACATACATAATTAAAGGTGCTGGCACGGCGGGCGCTTGGTAGCACATCTGCCTCACAGTTCTGGGGACCGGGGTTCAAATCCCGGCCCCGCCTGTGTGGAATTTGCATGTTCTCCCCGTGAGGATAAGCGGTAAAGAAAATGGATGCATGGATGGATAATTAAAGATAATTTGAGCAAGTTTGTTATTTTAGAAGTGTATCACAAACTGGTATCCTCTCGCATTAATCAGTACCAAGAAGTAGCTCTCAGCTGCAAAAAAGTTGGTGACCCCTGCCTTACAGTATATACCTGACCACTTGTACCAGGCCAGACTTAAGCCTTGTGGTAAGCAGGTTATCACAGTACTTGCTGAGTGTGTGCTGAGTCTACAGTGGATTACTGTGAAACACATGCTAAGATACTTCAAAGGCACGTCTGAAAAAGGGTTAAGCTTCAAAAGAAACAACAGTGAGAAACTAGATCTACAGGCCTACAGTGATGCTGGCTGGGCGGCTGATGCCAGTGACAGGCGCAGTACCACAGGATACTGTGTGATTCTCAGCAACAATAGCTCTCGTTTCATGGAAAACGAAGAAAAAAACCTCCCTGTGAGGCAGAATACATGGCACTGGCTTTAACCATAGAGGAGTGTGTATACCTCTAACAGTTACTTGGAGGTAATGATAATTGCATGTACACACCAACAATAGTACATGAAGACAACCAGGGGACAATCACTCTTGCCAAAAACCCTGTTAAGAGAAAGACGTAAATGTGGACATAAAGTATGACTTTATCAAGTCTACTGTAAATGATGGGAGAGTAACAATGTATGGTACTACTAATGATTGGTTGCTGATATAATAACCAAACCTGTAACAAAGTTGCAACTGACGAAGTTTGAAGGTACTACTTTTGGAATTTGAAATGTGTAAGAAAGAGTTCCGCATTCATTCTGTATTTTTTATTTATTTTGTAGAAAATGACAAGAACATTTAGAGCATCTGCCTCACAGTTGTGAGGACCCAGGTTCAATCCCCGGCCCCGCCTGTGTGGAGTTTGGATGTTCTCCCCGTGCCTGCGTGGGTTTTCTCCGGGCACACCGGTTTCCTCCCACATCCCAAAAACATGCATGAATTTGAGACTCTAAATTGCCCGTAGGTGTGATTGTGAGTGCGAATGGTTGTTTGTTTGTATGTGCCCTGCGATTGGCTGGCAACCAGTTTAGGGTGTACCCCGCCTCCTGCCCGATGATAGCTGGGATAGGCTCCAGCGCGCCCGCGACCCTCGTGAGGAGAACGGCTCAGAAAATGGATGGATGGATGGATGACAAGAATATGAGCACAAGTGGGGGTGTTAAGAGACACTGTTCTGTTTGTCCTCAGTTGATGTGCCTCATTAATGCTTGTCCCACGGTGAGGCGCTCGAGGACACATACCTGTGTCATTATGCCTTTTATGTTTGGTTTCTTCTTGCGTTAAAGTGCGTTGTTTGATGCTGTATCCTTTGATGGCTGTTCTCTCCGTAAGGCTGATGTGAGCAACAGCTATTATTAAATATGCCAACTTCACTAAATATGACCTTCGGCACAAAACCGATTGGAAGTCACACGGCTGTGTTTTAAGCAATATACATTTTCTGAAATGACATTAAAAATGCTTTCCAATGATGTACATAGATTGTGGTGATCAGGTAACATTTGGTGTCGATATGTCCTTTTAAAGCCCGGAAGCGGCGTTTGAGCATTGGCCTAGCAACAAGGATGTTTTGTTTACATAACGAGGGACTTTATTACTGCCTCTTGTTGGTTAATACGTGTAATGATGTACAGTTGTGTTCAGAATTATTCAATCCCCATTGGTGTAAACTGTTTTAGCAAGTTTGACATTTATTTTTTATCTTGTTTATAATAAAATTTTAAAAAGACGTGTAAAATAAACAAACAACTTAAATTACAACAATATGTTTTGTAAAATACCAACAACTGTCCTTTTTGTGATTTTCTTACTGACAACATTATTCAACCCCTGAAAGATTACCACTGCTTAGAACAGAGGTTTCAATCACGTGTTTTCAACCAAGTGTTGAAAACACCTGGAGATGTAAACAGTGTCATGATCTTTGCCCTGTCTTGCCTCTCTCTCTCTCCCTCTCTCTTCCCAGTAATCAGCATCACCTTGGCCGCGCACCTGTCTTCAATCAGCACTTATCACCGCCTGCATATAAGCCTGTCAGTTCCGGAAAGCCATCGCCTGAGTATTGGCACTTGTTTGTGACTCACAGGCCGACTCTCGTACTTCCAGCTTTTGTGATATGAAAGTAACTATCCATCTGTACTCACCTGATTGCGTTCTTCTCCGTCTCAAGTGTTCCTTCCGTGCCTTCTCCGTCTTGCTGACTGCTCCAGCCACGCCGCCAAGCTAACCCACCTGCTTACGTTCCCGCTTCCTGCTCGCTCCTATTCCTGACGGTCTACCACCTCGCCTAGTATATCATAACCCTGAGTCAACCTGCAATAAACCATTCTAAATCTACTCCCTCCACCTCAGTCTGCTCTTGGGTCCAATCCAACTCACATCCGACTTCGCACTGTGACAAACAGAACCATAACGGGAAACAATTAAGCAGATTTAAAAGGACCACAATACTCTGCTCCTTCCAGACACTTAATAATGTGGTTGTAACATGGTGAAGTCCAGGGAATGGTCAAAGAAGTCAAGAGAGGACGTAATTTCTCTTCATTAGCAAGGTTATGGATATAAATAGATAGCAAAGACAAACATTTCAAGAGACACAAATGGAAGCATAATTCACAAGTTTAAAGCTAAGGCACATTAATGCAGCCCTATGGGGGGCACAAGCCAGTGCAAACTGTAGGCCGGTCCCAAGCCCGGATAAATGCAGAGGGTTGCGTCAGGAAGGGCATCCCACTTAAAACTTTGCCAAGCAAATAGGAGCGTTCATCCAAAGAATTCATACTGGATCGGTCGTGGTCCGGGTTAACAATGTCCGCCACCGGCGTCGTCAACCTGCAGCTACAAATTCAGCTACTGTGGGTCGAAGTCGAAGAAGAAGAGGTGGAAAGCGGGTTCTTTGGCAGAAAGAGAAGAGGAAAGCACAGAGCCTAGAATTGAATGTGGGGACATTGAATGTTGGGACTATGACAGGAAAATCTCGGAAGTTGACATGATGATTAGGAGAAAGGTTGATATATTGTGTGTCCAGGAGGCCAGGTGGAAAGGCAGTAAGGCTAGAAGTTTAGGGGCAGGGTTTAAATTATTTTACCATGGTGTAGTTGGGAAGAGATATGGAGTCAGGGTTATTTTAAAGAAGAGTTGGCTAAGAATGTATTGGAGGTGAAAAGAGTATCAGATCGAGTTATGTATAATGTGATTAGTGGCTATGCCCCACAGGTAGGATGTGACCTAGAGGTGAAAGAGAAATTCTGGAAGGAGCTTGACGAAGTAGTTCTGAGCATCTCAGACAGAGAGAGAGTCGTGATTGGTGCAGATTGTAATGGACATGTTGGTGAAGGAAATAGGGGTGATGAAGAAGTGATGGGTAAGTACGGCATCCAGGAAAGGAACTTGGAGGGACAGATGGTAGTAGACTTTGCAAAAAGGATGCAAATGGCTGTAGTGAACACTTTTTTCCAGAAGAGGCAGGAACATAGGGTGACCGGAGGTAGAAGCACGCAGGTGGATTACATCTTGTGCAGACGATGTCATCTGAAGGAGGTTACGGAGTGTAAGGTAGTGGTAGGGGAGAGTGTGGCTAGACAACATAGGATGGTGGTGTGTAAAATGACTCTGGTGGTGGGGCGGAAGATTAGGAAGACAAAGGCAGAGCAGAGAACCATGTGGTGGAAGCTGAGACAGGATGAGTGTTGTGCAGCTTTTCGGGAAGAGGACGAAAAAATGGAAAGGAAGGTTGTCCTGATGACATTCCTGTGGCGGTATGGAAGCATCTAGGAGAGGTGGCTGTGGAGTTTTTGACCAGCTTGTTCAATAGAATTCTAGCGTGTGAGAAGATGCCTGAGGAATGGAGGAAAAGTGTGCTGGTGCCCATTTTTAAGAACAAGGGTGATGTGCAGAGCTGTGGGAACTATAGAGGAATAAAATTGATGAGGCACACAATGAAGTTATGGGAAAGAGTAGTGGAGGCTAGACTCAGGACAGAAGTGAGGATTTGCGAGCAACAGTATGGTTCCATGCCTAGAAAGAGTACCACAGATGCATTATTAGCCTTGAGGATATTGATGGAAAAGTACAGAGAAGGTAAATTTTTTTTAAAAAGCCAGAAATTCCAAATTTTAACACATTTAGCTATAATTTCCTTATTGCTCAACCGATTCACACCGTTTCAACTTCATGGTCAACTCATTCAAACACACCTGTGAACAACTCCCATTCCCCAAATTTCACAAAATTTCAAAATAACAGCCAGAAATTCTAAATCTTTACACATTTTGCTATAGTTTTCTTATTTCGCCACCGTTTTGCATTGTTTCAACTTTTATGTGTTCAGTGTTCACAAAATATAAAAATAAAAGCCCGAATAAATTATAATTTTTTTTTTTTTACAAATTTCGCTAGAATTTCCTTATTTCTCAACCAATTCGCATCGTTTCAACTTCTACGTGTTCAGCTCATTCAAACCAACCTGTGAACAACTCCCATTCCCAAATGTTTGCAAAATTTCAAAATAAAAGCCCCAAATTCCAAATTTTAACACATTAGAAGGTCAGAAGGAGCTACATTGTCTCTTTGTGGATCTAGAGAAAGCCTATGACAGAGTACCCATAGAGGAACTGTTGTACTGCATGCAGAAGTCTGGAGTGGCAGAGAAGTATGTTAGAATAATACAGGACATGTACGAGGGCAGCAGAACAGTGGCGAGGTGTGGTGTAGGTGTGACAGATAATTTAAGGTGGAGGTGGGACTGCATCAGGGCTCAGTCCTGAGCCCCTTCCGGTTTGCAGTGGTGATGGATAGACTGACAGATGAGGTTAGACTGGAATCCCCGTGGACCATGATGTTTGCAGATGACATTGTGATCTGCAGTGAAAGCAGGGAGCAGGTGGAGGAACAGTTAGAAAGATGAAGGCATACACTGGAAAGCAGAGGAATGAAGATTAACCGAAGTAAAACAGAATATATGTGCATGAATGAAAGGGCTGGTGGGAGAAGAGATAGCAAGGGTGGAGGACTTTAAATACTTGGGGTCAACAGTCCAGAGCAATGCTGAGTGTGGTCAGGAAGTGAAGAAATGGGTCCAAGCAGGTTGGAACGGGTGGAGGAAGTTATCAGGTGTGTTATGTGACAGAAGAGTCTCTGCTAGGATGAAGGGCAAAGTTTATAAAACACTGGTGAGGCCAGCAATGATGTACGGATTGGAGACAGTAGCACTGAAGAGACAACAGGAAGCAGAGCTGGAGGTGGCGGAAATGAAGATGTTGAGGTTCGCTCTCGGAGTGACCAGGTTGGATAAAATTATAAAGGAGCTCATCAGAGGGACGGCCAAGGTTCGATGTTTTGGAGACAAAGTTAGAAAGAGCAGACTTCGATGGTTTGGACACATCCAGAGGAGAAATATTGAGGATATTGATAGAAGGATGATGGGGATGGAGCTGCCAGGCAAGAGAGTGAGTGGAAGACCAAAGAGAAGGTTGATGGATGTCGTGAGGGAAGACGTGAGGGCAGTTGGTCTTCGAGAGGCGCATGCTTGAGATAGGCTTACATGGAAAAGGATGACTCGCTGTGGCGACCCCTAAAGGGACAAGCCGAAAGGAAAAGAAGAAGAAGGCTAAGGCACAGTGGAAACACTACATGGGCGACTGCTTTCCAGTACCTGAGGCCAAAGGTGGAGAAAAATCCCTCGGTGACAGCTGGCAGACCGCGACCAGACTTGTCACAGGAGGTACTCAGATTTCAGCTCAGACTATAAGGTGTGCACTGCGAAATGAAGGCCTCCGTGCCAGAACTCCAAAGCTCACCACTTTGCTGACTCCAAAGCACACGAAGAGTCGACTATATGCTAAAAACCACGACGACAAACCACAAAGGATTTGGGATACTGTTCTCTGGAGTGACGAGACAAAATTTGAACTCTTTGAGTTCAATGATAGATCTGGAGAAGGAAGAATTTTGTCAGTATGGAAATCACAAAAAGGACACTTGTTGGTATATTACAAAAATATTGTTATAATTTAAGTTGCATTTGTTTATTTTACAAGTCCTTATTTGATCTGAATATAAACAAGGTAAAAAAAAAAAAAACTTCAAACTTGCTAAAACACTGGGGCATTGGGGGTTATATAATTCTGAACACAACTGGGTAAATATAGCGGCTGACATAAGTATTTAACACATCACCATTTTTCTCACTAAATATACTTCCAGAGGTGCTATTGACCTGAAAATTTAACCAGTTGTTGGAAACAACCCAAGTAATCCATAGATACAAAGAAAATTTAACAAATAAGCTCAGACATTGCAGGTCTCATTGCCAAGGTGTGAGTCAAGACACATCTCATGATGGGTAAGAGCAAAGTGCTGTCTTACGTTGTGTGTAAAAATGTGAAATGACAAAAAAAACAAAGTATTGAACACATGAAGAAAGGCAGGTGCTAAAAGACATGGAAAGCCAAGAAAACATAAAATATATCAATAATCAAACAGCAATCCAGTTAGTGCAAATGAATATCAGCTGGTATTGTCCTAATTGATGACCGACAAAAAGGTCTCATTGCCAAGGTGTGAGTCAAGACACATCTCATGATGGGTAAGAGCAAAGAGCTGTCTCAAGACCATTGCAAACTAATTGTTGAAAAGATAACGATGGCATTGGTTACAAGCGCATATCTAAGCTTTTGAATGTTCCAGTGAGCATGGTTGGGGCAATAATACCTAAGTGGAAAGCCAATCATACCACCATAAATTTGTCACGATAAGGTACTCCTCACAAGATTTCTGACAGAGGAGTGCAAAGAATAATGGGAAGAGTTGTCCAAGAGACAAGGAACGCCTGTGGAGATCTTAAAAAAGACCTGGAATTAGCAGGTACTGTTGTCACAAGAAAAACAGTGAGTAAAGCACTCCGCCGCCATGGCCTGTATACACCCTCACCATGCAAGACCCAATATTGCTGGGGAAAAAAAGCATGTCAAAGCTCGTTTGAAGTTCGCTGAACAACATTTGGACAAGCCAGTTAAATACTGGGAAAATATAGTCTGGTCAGATGAGGGCAAAATTGAACTGTTTGAATGCCGTAATGCATACCATGTTTGGAGGGAAAAAGGCACTGCACCTCACCCTAAAAACACCATACCAAGAGTGAATTTCGGAGGTGGGAACATGATGGTGTGGGACTGCTTTTCAGCAAATGGTCCTGGTAAATTTCACATTATTAAAGGAAGGATGAATGGACAAATGTACCGAGACATTCTTGAGGATGATTAAAATGAAACAAGGGTAGACATTTCAGCAGGATAATGATCCAAAGCATACTGCCAAGGAAACTCTCAATTGGTTTTAAAGAAGAAAAAAAAGATGCAAGCATGGCCTGACTTGAATCCAATCGAAAATCTATGCAAAGAACTGAAACTCAAGGTTCATAAAAGAAGCCCATGGAACCTTCAAGACTGCTTGTGTGGAGGAATGGGCCAAAATCACACCAGAGCAATGCATGCGAGTAGTTTCTCCATAAGCAGGCGTCTTGAAGCTGTCATTGCAAACAAAGGCTTTTGTACAAAGCATTAAATAAATACCAGTTGGAATGCTCAATACTTTTTTCCTGTTTCATTTCACATTATTACATAAAACTTAATTTCTGATCTTATTTGTTTGACTGTCTTTGTATGTATGGATTACGTGGGTTGTTCCCAACAGCTGGTGAAATCTTCAGGTCAGTAGCACCTTTGGAACTATATTTAGTGAGAAAAATGGTGGTGATGTTAAATACTTATTTCAGCCGTATATATATATATATATATATATATATATATATATATATATATATATATATATATTATATACAGTGGGTAAGGAAAGTATTCAGATCCCCTTAAATTTTTCACTGTTTGTTATATTGCAGCCCTTTGATAAAATCAAGTTATTTTTTCCCTCATTAATTACACACAGCACCCCACATTGACAGAAAAAAACAGAATTGCTGAAATTTTTGCAGATTTATTAAAAAATAAAAACTGATATATCACACAGCCATAAGTATTCAGGCCCTTTGCTCAGTATTTAGTAGAAGCATCCTTTTGAGCTAATATAGCCATAAGTCTTTTTGGGAATGATGCAACAAGTTTTTCACACCTGGATTTGGGGATCCTCTGCCATTCTTGCTAATGCTAGTTTGAACAAAATGGACAGTCATTATTTGTTAAACATAACCAGACACATGTGATTACCTCTTGTGCATCCAGTGTGTACAAACATCGAGCGAAAACGGATTGTTTACTATGATAGAATGTACAAAAAGCTCAAAATGTTCGGTGAAACTGCTTCTCTCCGGCATGTGCTCAAGCCTTTTCATGTTACATCCCCTGCAACAAAGTAGTGTCAGTTGAAATAAGCCCTGCCACTTGATCTAAAAATAACTCACATTGGATGAATTCAACATTACCCAATGACAATGTAGAAAAAAGATTAATGACAGTGTGTATAAAGTTAGGCTGTAAGCCTCACTATCAAAGTGAAGGTTACTGTAGAACCTGTCAGAAAAACCTTTCCCTTACTGTTTCAAAGGTGTCGCTAATGCCCAGCGCTCTCTGCACAACCAGGTTAACAACACTGTGTTATGGCAGTGTTGCAATAGGCATGTTATGAAATGCGCACAATAGTAGTAAATTGGAATAAAGTACCACTGGCATACAGTCATTGTATTCACGTTATTGGACACAACTTTGGAGCCAAAGATGGACTTTCATTGACTTTGTGCCGCTTCCTGCCCTCGTTCCTCTCCCTCCCCGGTGAGCAGATCGGACTAGCTGAGGCTAATGATGCACGGCTAATTGCTATGAACTTGAAAAAAATAATAGTATTAATCAGTGGCGTCGCTGGGCCTATATTAGGGGGGCTTCACCATGTGTTTATGGCAAAGGTTTATTGTCCTAGCTCCCCTAAAAGATATCTCCACCCCCCCTAAACCACTGTTGGTCTCCATAAAATGCCCCCTCCAATTACATTTTGGTCAGGAAGTACAGGTATGTGTGTGCATGTTCTCCCCGTGCCTGCATGGGCTTTGTCCGGATACTCCAGTTTCCTCCCACATCCCCAAAACATGCATGGTAGGGTGACTGATGACTTTAAATTCCCCATAGGTGTGAATGTGAATGCGAATGGTTGTTTGTTTCTATGTGCCCTGCGATTGACTGGCGACCAGTTCAGGGTGTAAACCGCCTCTTGCCCAAAGATAGCTGGGATAGACTCTAGCACGCCCGCGATCCTAGTGAGTATTAAACGGTATGAAAAATGGATGGTATGTTAGCTTATCTGTAGGGAATTGTGCTTTGGAACAAAAGTGTCACAAAAGTAGTTGGGTGGAAAACTCCCTCGTTAATATTCCTTTTTGCTTCCTGTCATGGTCTGTGTTTTGGTTTGGGTTGTGTTTAGTTTTGTTCAATGTTTTCCTGTGTTCCATGTTTGTCGTGTGCTCATTAGGTTGTTGTGTCCACCTGTTCTCGTGGACAGGAGAAAAACATATTTGTGTACTTAGTTGGTAGCGCCTCCTGGATAACCCAAAATGTTTTAGTTTGTAGTAGTAGTATTCAAGTCCCTCTGTGGACAAATGAAAATGGCAACTAATCATTGGAAGTGTCACGTACGTGGTTAGGGCGAAGGCGAGGAACGCAAGGCAAGAACATGGTGGACCCAATTGCAGGGAAGCAGGGAGGCAAGGCAGGAGTGCGGGAATCTCAAAATAATAATATTTAATCACAATGATAAAAACAAAGGAAAACAAAGATCATGAAAAAGTCTAAATGCTAAATTAACAAAGTCCAAAATCTAAACACAAAGTAACAAAGAAACACTTGAGTGAACCCAAAACAAGAAACAAGACATGACTGGTGAAATACCTGAGCGACAATGACATGGCAAGACATGTGACAACGACAATGAACCGACGAGAACTGAAAGAAACCAGGGAACTAAATACAAACAAATTGACGAGACAACGAGGAACACCTGGACAAGACGAGTGGCTAGAGAGAGCTGATTGGTCGACACAAAGTAGACGAGAATAGGTGGACACAACAACCTAATGAGCACACGACAAACATGGAACACAGGAAAACATTGAACAAAACTAAACACAACCCAAACCAAAACACAGACCATGACAGGAAGCAAAAAGGAATATTAACGAGGGAGTTTCCACCCAACTACTTTTGTTGACAGACAGTGGCGTCCCGGCCTCTTAACGGTGGTCATTTTGCATTCCAAAAGAATGATACCATTTGTAGTTTTGGGGCCCGCCTCCAACTTGGAGCAAGGAGAAAAACATATTTGTGTACTTAGTTGGTAGCGCCTCCTGGATAACCCAAAATGTTTTAGTTTGTAGTAGTAGTATTCATGTTTACATTTCATTTTTGTTTTGTTCTATCCAGGTTATGAAGGCAAAAATTGTGAGATTGACACTGATGAATGTGCTGAGCATCCCTGTGACAATGATGGGGCATGTTTCGAACGGTCAAATGTGACTCATTGGGAGCTAGACTGGGAGCTACAGTATGCTGATGCAGCTGGATATATTTGCCAGTGTCAGTCAGGGTTTGCAGGTAGATGAAACATGAACAAAAATTATCTGCAAAGAAATAATTCTCCCCTCAATGTAAACTTGTGACATATACTGTATTGATTACAGGAGAGAACTGTTCTGTTAACATTGATGAGTGTGAGTCAGAACCCTGCCAAAATGGAGCCACTTGTGAGGATCAAAACAATGGCTACGTTTGTACCTGCCCTTCTGGATTTTCAGGTGAGAGTTTTGACTGATTTTTACTGTTAATAACTTGAAACAACTCAGGAAAAAAACAAAAAAAAAAATTTCTTGAAAATACAGACATGAAATTCATTATAAATCCCTCAAAAAAAAAACAGAAAACTGTTTTCAACACAAAGTTGAAACAGAAAATCAGTACAGTCGACTTTACAACCCCAGCTACTCATAGGGATCTTATTAAAATTAGGGATGCACAATAATTACCGGTACTGATAATTATCAGTCTGATATTGGAAAAATGATGTCAAACCTATCGGTCCAATATTGAAAAAGACTTGACCGATAACAAGAGCTGCATCATGCAGCGGGGTGCTGGTCGGCAGTGGCTGCTGCTGCATTGGCCCATGACAGTCATGGATATTTTGACCAATATTCTTCGCCTCCAATACCAAAAATAGTCATTCATCCATCCATTTTCTTCCGCTTATCAGAGGTTGGGTCGCGGGGGCAGTAGCTTTAGCAGGGAAGCCCAGACTTCCCTCTCCACAGCCACTTCCTCTAGCTCTTCCGAGGGGATCTCGAGGCGTTCCCAGGCAAGCCGAGAGACATAATCTCTCCAGCGTATTCTGGGTCGTCCCTGGGGCCTCCTCCCGGTGGGACGTGCCCAGGGAGGTGTCCTGGAGGCATCCTAATCAGATGCCTGAGCCACCTTATCTGGCTCTTCTCAATGCGGAGGAGCAGGGGCTCTTCTCTGAGCCCCTCCCGGATGACCGAGCTTCTCACCCTATCTCTACGGGAGAGCCCGGACACCCTGTGGAGGAAACTCATTGTAAAAAGTTGTTTAAAGGTCGTCTTACATTTGATCATAATATGTCAGAAAAGGTCATAGATATGACCTAAATGGCTTTAAACAGACTTTTAAAATTTAATTTGATCACAGTAGTTTTGGAAAGGGGCGGCACAGTGCACGACTAGTTTGCCTCACAGTTCTGAGGACCAGGGTACAAACAATGATCTTGTTCTTTCGGTCACGACCCACAGCTTGTGACCATAGGTGAGGGTAGGAACGTAGATCGATCCATAAATAGAGAGCTTTGCCTTTTGGCTTAGCTCCTTCTTTACCACAACGGACTGATACAAAGTCTGCATCACTGCACCGATCCGCCTGTCGATCTCCCGTTCCATTGTTCCCTCACTTGTGAACAAGACCCCAAGATACTTGAACTCCTCCACTTAGGGCAGTATCTCATCCCCGACCTGGATAGGGCACGCCACCCTTTTCCGACTGAGGACCATGGTCTCAGATTTGGAGATGGCGATTTTCATCCCAGCCGCTTCACACTCGGCTGCGAACTGCTCCAGTGAGAGTTGGAGATCACGGCTTGATGAATCCAACAGAACCACATCACCTGCAAAAAGCAAAGATGCAATACTCAGGCCACCAAACTGGACTCACTAAACGCCTCGGCAGCGCCTAGAAATTCTGTCCATCAAAGTTATGAACAGAATTGGTGATAAAGGGCAGCCTTGGCCAGTCCAACCCTCGCCGGAAACAAGTCCGACTTACTGCCGGCAATGCGGACCAAACTCTGACACCGGTCGTACAGGGACCGAACATCCCATATCAGGGGGTTCGGTACTCATACTCCCAAAGCACCCCCCACAGGACTCCCCAAGTGACACGGTCGAACACCTTATCCAAGTCCACAAAACACATGTAGATTGGTTGGGCGAACTCCCATGCACCCTTGAGGACCCTGCCGAGGGTGAAGAGCTGGTCCACTGTTGCACGGCCAGGACAAAAACCACTCCGGTCCTCCTGAATCTGAAATTCGACTTCCCGACGGACCCCCCTCTTTAGCACCCCTGAATAGACCTTACCAGGAAGGGTGAAGAGTGTGATCGCCCTGTCGTTGGAACACACTCTCCAGTCCCCTTTCTTACAAAGGGGGACCACCACCCCAGTCTGCCAATGGCTCTGTCCCCATGTCCAAAAAAAAAAAGGCAGGACAGGATGTGGTAAAATGAGGAAGGCAGTGGTACTGACGAGTAATGCGCTGTTTTTAGTGTCTAAACACTAAGAACCTGTGAGTTGATATGTTAGTATAACCTGCATTGTTATTAGTGCTCCCAGCACAAGCAATTAAAGCCTATAGTGTGTCTATCAAACTTATTAGTGAATGAACACCATATCACATGCATGTTAGTCAGCTGGTGTACGGAGTTGCTGAGGCCCCTGGAGTCAAGCCAACAGAATTGTGAAAACCCACGGCCCACCCCATGGTTACCAGGTCTCTGACTGTCAGCCATTATCCCTGCACCGTGATTGTGTGTGGTGGGGTGTAGTGCATTAAAATTGGAGAGACTGGTGGGGGTGAGGCCACAGGGCAATATTGACCCGTAACAGTCACCCCCACCCAGGCCAACGGGCTCCCCAGAGGATGTTCGAATGTATTTGGTGCATGAAAAGCGCAGGCTGTGGTTCAGTAGGTAGAGCGGGTCGGCCAGTGACAGAAGGGTAGCTGGTTTGAATCCCGGCTCCAACAGTGTAAAGACACTGAAACCTAATTTGCTCACAGTGGGCCTGGTAAAGCCTTGCATGGCAACAGTTGCCCATTGGTGTATGAATGTGTGTGTGAATGGGTGAATATGATGCTTTGCAAAGCGCTTTGGGCACTGTGAAAGTGTAGCTAAAGCGCTATATAAGTGCAGTCCATTTAGCATTTTAAAAATCCACGGGGGAAAAACATAGCGGGCCAGAGAGCCCCACCTTGCCTAGTGCCAGTCCCCCAGGGGACCCTGAATGAGATGTGAGTGTGCCCAATGCCCTTGTGTGTTTTTTGGACATACTTGGCAAATAAAGATGATTCTGATTCTGTTTCTGATTCTGATTCTGATGTGCGGAGTATGTACAGTGTGAGTACTAAAAATGTGCATAGGGTGTGAAATAAGAGGCTAGACTCCTCCTCCTACTTTTTGAACAAAGGTCAGATAGGCACAAGGTTTATGCCTGTCTGTAGCCATCATGGCATAAATGAATATCCGGATTTTAACCCGGGTCCTCAGAACTGTGAGGCAGATGTGTTAACCAGTCGACTACCGTGCTGCTTGCTCCGGTTCCTCTTCTTCTTCTTCTTTTCTTTCGGCTTGTCCTGTTAGGGGTCGCCACAGCGCGTCATCCTTTTCCATGAGAGCCTATCTCCTGCATCCTCCTCTCGAACACCAACTGCCATCATGTCTTCCCTCACGACATCCATCAACCTTCTCTTTGGTCTTCCTCTAGCTCTCTTGCCTGGCAGCTCCATCCTCATCATCCTTCTACCAATATACTCACTCTCTCTCCTCTGGACGTGTCCAAACCATTGAAGTCTGCTCTCTCTAACTTTGTCTCCAAAACATCGAACCTTGGCTGTCCCTCTGATGAGCTCATTTCTAATTTTATCCAACCTGGTCACTCCGAGAGCGAACCTCAACATCTTCATTTCCGCCACCTCCAGCTCTGCTTCCTGTTTTCTCTTCAGTGCCACTGTCTCTAATCCATACATCATGGCTGGCCTCACCACTGTTTTATAAACTTTGCCCTTCATCCTAGCAGAGACTCTTCTGTCACATAACACACCTGACACCTTCCTCCACCCGTTCCAACCTGCTTGGACCCGTTTCTTCACTTCCTGACCACACTCACCATTGCTCTGGACAGTTGACCCCAAGTATTTAAAGTCCTCTACCCTTGCCATCTCTTCTCCCTGTAGCCTCATTCTTCCCCCACCACCCCTCTCATTCATGCACATATATTCTGTTTTACTTCGGCTAATCTTCATTCCTCTTCTTTCCAGTGCATGCCTCCATCTTTCTAACTGTTCCTCCAGCTGCTCCCTGCTTTCACTGCAGATCACAATGTCATCTGCAAACATCATGGTCCACGGGGATTCCAGTCTAACCTCATCTGTCAGCCTATCCATCACCACTGCAAAAAGGAAGGGGCTCAGGGCTGATCCCTGATGCAGTCCCACGTCCACCTTAAATTCTTCTGTCACACCGACAGCACACCTCACCGCTGTTCTGCTGCCCTCGTACATGTCCTGTATTATTCTAACATACTTCTCTGCCACTCCAGACTTCCGCATGCAGTACCAGAGTTCCTCTCTGGGTACTCTGTCATAGGCTTTCTCTAGATCTACAAAGACACAATGTAGCTCCTTCTGACCTTCTCTGTACTTTTCCATCAACATCCTCAAGGCAAATAATGCATCTGTGGTACTCTTTCTAGGCATGAAACCATACTGTTGCTCGCAAATACTCACTTCTGTCCTGAGTCTAGCCTCCACTACTCTTTCCCATAACTTCATTGTGTGGCTCATCAACTTTATTCCTCTATAGTTGCCACAGCTCTGCACATCACCTTTGTTCTTAAAAATGGGCACCAGTACACTTTTCCTCCATTCCTCAGGCATCTTCTCACGCACTAGAATTCTATTGAACAAGCTGGTCAAAAACTCCACAGCCACCTCTCCTAGATGCTTCCATACCTCCACAGGAATGTCATCAGGACCAACTGCATTTCCATTTTTCATTCTCTTTAATGCCTTTCTAACTTCCCCCTTACTAATCATTGCCACTTCCTGGTCCACCACACTTGCCTCTTCTACTCTCCCTTCTCTATCATTTTCCTCATTCATCAACTCCTCGAAGTATTCTTTCCATCTACCTAGCACACTGCTGGCACCAGTCAACATATTTCCATCTCTATCCGTAATCACCCTAACCTGCTGCACATCCTTCCCATCTCTATCCCTCTGTCTAGCCAGCCTGTATAGATCCTTTTCTCCTTCTTTAGTGGCCAACCTGCCATACATGTCATCATATGCCTCTTGTTTTGCCTTTGCCACCTCTACCTTTGCCCTGTGACGCATCTCAATGTATTCCTTTCGCCTCTCCTCGGTCCTCTCAGTGTCCCACTTCTTCTTAGCTAACCGTTTTCCTTGTATGATTTCCTGTACTGTGAGGTTCCACCACCAAGTCTCCTTCTCTCCTTTCCTGCCAGAAGATACACCAAGTACTCTCCTGCCTGCTTCTCTGATCACCTTGGCTGCAGTGGTCCAGTCTTCTGGAAGCTCTTCCCGTCCACCGAGAGCCTGTATCACCTCTTCCCGAAAAGCTGCACAACACTCGTCCTGTCTCAGCTTCCACCACATGGTTCTCTTCTCTGCCTTTGTCTTCCTAATTTTCCTCCCCACCACCAGAGTCATTTTACACACCACCATCCTATGCTGTCTAGCCACACTCTCCCCTACCACTACCTTACAGTTGGTAACCTCCTTCAGATTACATCGTCTGCACAAGATGTAATCCACCTGTGTGCTTCTACCTCCGCTCTTGTAGGTCACCCTATGTTCGTGCCTCTTCTGGAAAAAAGTGTTCACTACAGCCATTTGCATCCTTTTTGCAAAGTCTACCACCATCTGTCCCTCCAAGTTCCTTTCCTGGATACCGTACTTACCCATCACTTCTTCATCACCCTTATTACCTTCACCAACATGTCCATTACAATCTGCACCAATTACGACTCTCTCTCTGTCTGGGATGCTCAGAACTACATCATCTAGCTCCTTCCAGAATTTCTCTTTCACCTCTAGGTCACATCCTACCTGTGGGGCATAGCCACTAATCACATTACACATAACACCCTCAATTTCAAATTTCAGCCTCATCACTCGATCTGATACTCTTTTCACCTCCAAGACATTCTTAGCCAACTCTTCTTTTAAAATAACCCCGACTCCATTTCTCTTCCCATCTACACCATGGTAAAATAATTTAAACCCTCCCCCTAAACTTCTAGCCTTACTGCCTTTCCACCTGGTCTCCTGGACACACAATATATCAACCTTTCTCCTAATCATCATGTCAACCAACTCCCGAGATTTTCCTGTCATAGTCCCAACATTCAAAGTCCCCACATTCAGTTCTAGGCTCTGTGTTTTCCTCTTCTCTTTCTGCCGAAGAACCCGCTTTCCACCTCTTCTTCTTCTTCTTCTTTGACTTCGACTTCGACCCACAGTAGCTGAATTTCCAACAGCGCCCTGCAGGTTGACGGCGCCGGTGGCGGACGTTGTTAACCCGGGCCACGACCGATCCGGTATGGAATTCTTTGGATGAACGCTCATATTTGTTTGGCAAGGTTTTAAGCCGGATGCCCTTCCTGACGCAACCCTCTGCATTTATCCGGGCTTGGGACCGGCCTACAGTTTGCACTGACTTGTGCCCCCCATAGGGCTGCATTCTGCTTGCTCCGGTTCCTAAAGGACAAAAATAATCAGAATCAGAATCATCTTTATTTGCCAAGTATGTCCAAAAAACACACAAGGAATTTGTCTCCGGTAGTTGGAGCCGCTCTAGTACGACAACAGACAGTCAATTTACAGAACACTTTGGCACAAGCTAATGGGGATGTCGCCAGCTCCTGCTGCTTGAAACAGTCATTGATATTTTCACCAAAATACTTTGCCTACAACATCATAAATAGTCAATATCCAAAGTAATTCACCAAATTGTCACCAGCACTTGCTGAAATCGCGATCATCCAGTGATTTTATTTTTTTTATTTTATTTACTCAATAATAAAAATATGGGCGGCACGGTGAACGACTGGTTAGAGCGTCAGCCTCACAGTTCTGAGGTGCGGGGTTCGATCCCCAGCCCCGCCTGAGTGGAGTTCGCATGTTCTCCTCGTGCCTGCGTGGCTTTTCTCCGGGCACTCTGGTTTCCTCCCATATCCCAAAAACATGCATTAATTGGAGACTCTAAATTTCCCGTAGGTGTGACTGTGAGTGCAAATGGTTGTTTGTTTGTATGTGCCCTGCGATTGGCTGGCAACCAGTTCAGGCTGTACCCCGCCTCCTGCCCGATGATAGCTGGGATGGGCTCCAGCACGCCCGCGACCCTAGTGAGGAGAAGCGGCTCAGAAAATGGATGGATAAAAATATGCTGGCAAAAAAGGAAAATAAAAAAGTGGTAAAACAAACAAACTAAAAAAAATACATGGTTATTTTGCAATCCAAACCATTCGTAAATGTTGTTATATAATGAAAACACTTTCAGATGTCCGCCATGTATAAAAAGCAAAGTATATACATGCATCAACGTAACTGATGCAAGTAAATGCTGCTTTTCACAAAAAGGTAATTATCTCCATATTCTTTGAGACGTGACTGCATCAGTGAAAATGTTTAAAAACTGCTGGCACTGAGGGGTTGTCTTTTGTGAAAATGGCTGGCATTGAATTAGTAATTTCAGAAAATCCATGCCAAATGTATTTGAAATTATCTTTGGTTAAATTTATGTTTATATCTTTCCTCAGGTTTTCTTTGTGAAATTAATATTGACGAATGTGAAAGCCAACCATGTCAGAATGATGGCTGGTGTGAAGACGACACTGCTACCTATATCTGCCACTGTCTTGACGTAGATGTTGGTCATCTGCCATGGGGAGGCAATGATTGCAGTGAAAAGCTTTTCGGCTGTGTCCACCACGAATGTCAAAATGGAGCCACCTGTTACCCGTGGTTTGATGGAGTTCAACATGGCCACACCTGTTTGTGCGCTAAAGGATTCTACGATGAGCAGTGCTCTATGCGTACAACGTTCTCTTTCTCCTCCCCAGGATTCATTCCCATTAAGGTTTCTCCACAGAAGACCCAAATTGAGGTTCAAAACAGTGATTCTAACAGTTTTGCAATACAGTTCCGTTTCCGGACAACATTATCCAATATGTTGCTCTTTTACCGAGGAGATGTGGACAACTATGTCCTTATAGAGATTGTAGATGGTTTCCTTCATGGACAAGCCTTTTCTGAGGCATCTGAATGGAATCTGACCTTTCCTGTCTTTGTTAATGATGGGTATTGGAGAGATACTCATGTATTTCAGGATAACAAAGGCATACATTTGATAATGAAAGGACTTGGCTGTAACAAAGATGGTTGTAGAGCTCGAAATGAATCACCTTTAAAGACTTTGGAAACCTTCTCTCATATATATTTAGGTGGAGCACCAGAAGAAATGTTACAGAACTCCTTAAGTGGGGCAAGCTTCCTTGGGTGTATGGAAGACTTAATGATAGACGCCCAACCTATCCTCCCCCAATTATTTCAAGAGGTCCAAGAACAACATCTGGGATGTATTAAGACTGAGTGGTGTAAGCCTGACCCCTGCTATGGGCATGGACACTGTGTGGACCTATGGACCGACTACCGCTGCGACTGCTATCGTCCCTTCTACAGTGCAAGATGCATTGAAGGTCAGCATTTTTGTACAATGTATCACATTATATTACACTAGGGCTGCACAATTAATTGAATTTTAATAATGATCACAATTTTGGCTGCCACAATTAAATGAGGCTGATTTTCCCCCATTTAAAATTCAGGCACTGCTGCATAGGAAAAGTGCTTCATTTGCAGCAGTGCCCGCAACCTAGTCAGGCAACCACCAGGGGGCGAACGTATGGTTAAGGCTTCATTAAGCGCTGCTTTATGTATTAACTGTATTTGCTTTCATTAAGTTGTAATTTGTGATTACACTTTGTAGTAGCATACATATTCAGTTAGCTGTGGGTAAAGTAGATTTTTTTGGGGGTAAATTTTTTATAATTATCTATCATTTATTCATAATTAAAGGATCATTTTACACTGAAAACCATTACCTATTGTTTGTTGAAAAGTAGTGCAATAAAAATAAAGATATTTCCCTCACGAGAAATAATTGTGATTAATAATAGTGATTACAATATTGATCAAAATAATGCTGATTATTATTTTGGCCATAATTGTGCAGCCCTATATCATACTAATTCTAACAATATTTATGAATTATATAACATGTCTATCAGACAAGCAAATAATTTGAATTGTATGAGTAATAAAAAAAACTGTGTATAATTTAATCTGGGATATTGTTGATACTAGGGGTTGAATGACCAGATTTTTTTGTAGTCAATGCTAAGGTGATGATAATCGAGTCGACTTGGACTAATTCATAATGTTAGTGATATTTCTTTCATTTGTCAACTTGTGGTGCGAGCCTCCAAACACAAGCTGGCAGTGGTTTTCTCCGGGCACTCCGGTTTCCTCCCACATCCCAAAAACATGCGTGGTAGGTTGATTGAAGACTCTAAATTGCCCGTAGGTGTGAATGTAAGTGTGAATGGTTGTTTGTTTCTTTGTGCCCTGTGATTGGCTGGCGACCGGTTCAGGGTGTACACCACCTCCCACCCGAAGATAGCTCCCACACTAGCTGGCTCACTCACTCCCCAGTTGCACAGGCCCTGATTCATTCGTCCAATCTTATTTAGACACTGATCCAATCATATTCGGATATATTTATGGCCTCGTAGACAGTGGAAACTTGTAAAACACTTTACACAAATTTATGTAACAGAATTGCAGGGTCGCTTCTCCCAGCAGTGCATAACAATAGTATTTAACAAAAATAAATAAATGAAAAATTACAGGAGAGAATGTGTTGTAGCAAACCTGCAGTTGTGTTACGTGGATTGTTGTAAGAGTTTTATAAGATTCAACTCTTGTGAGTCGACTTTACACCGATCTGATCGGAATGTTCAGGGCCCCACCTCCCACCCGAAGCTGGGATAGGCTCCAGCAGCCCGCGACCCTAGTGAGGATAAGCGGTAAAGAAAATGGATGGATGTATGGATGGATGTCGGCGGTGTGGGACATACAACAATCAATCAGAATACAAGGTCTTTCACGATTGCATTATGTTAGACTACTGCAATAAAATCTTGTATTCCGATACCACCGCATCCCGTTTTTTACAATCACTGGGCTTTAGCTCAACTCTCTTTATGTCAACTCAAACGCGACCGGATACACTCGTTACCATGGCGACGACAACAATAATGGATCGCATCATGTGTTTATAAGAGCAAAATGCGGAAAAATGTGTGTTGGTGGTCACCGGTGCTCAGGAGAGGACGTTCGTTTAAGGCTTACTTGAGGTATGGTCACATACTTTTAATACGATACCGCTCGCAAGCAGGCAACAAAACATTATGTGGCCTAGCAAGCTAGTGCTCTAACGAATGGTTGTAAGCGAACATGCCGGCATTCTGTCGAATCATGCTCTAAAGTTTTGATGTGTGTGAAGTAATTTAGTTACAATAAGTTAGCACCCATTATTTCTGTCATGTTGTAATGTTGGTTTGACCTGACTGATTAGAATACACGATCTGACGAGAGCAGTGATTTCCAACCTTTATGGAGCCAAAGCACATATTTTACAATTGAAAAATCTCACGGCACACCAACAAACAAAAATGTCACAAAGAGTTTATACCTTAATTACTGTATGTACTTCCTGCCATCGAATACAAGACCACTGATTTGTTCTGTCTGTCACTATGCTTCACTGGCATCAATAGATGAACAAAGATTCATTGTTTATTGTAAATCTAATTTTTTGACTGTGAATGAACAAGTCATTTAAATAGACACATTGCTCCATCTTGTGATCGGATCAGTGATCGGTGATAATTTTTTTAAACTCGGTGATCGGCCCCAAAAATCCTGATCGTGAAAAGCCTACTTGTGAGATCATCAAGGTATCTGTGATTGGATTGATGAGTCAGGGGTTGCGCCCAGCAGTTCCCCACACTTGAGGCACCACTACTAGTTTGCTGCCAACAACCTGTTGATTTCAGCGAGGCATCAGTTTTGTTGCCAAAACACGTGATTGAATACTAATCAACCTCAAGCTATAATAGTGGCACGGTGACCAACTGGCTAGCACATCTGCCTCACAGTTCTGAGGACCTGGGTTCGCCTGTATGGTGTATGGAGTTTCCATGTTCTCCACGTGCCTGTGTGGGTTTTCTCTGTGTACTCCGGTTTCCTCCCACATCCCCAAAACATGCATGGTAGGTTAATTGAAGACTCTAAATTGCCCATATGAGTGAATGTTTGTTTGTTTATATGTGCCCTGCGATTGGCTAGCGACCAGTTCAGGGTGTACCCCGCCTCTCACCCAGAGTCAGCTGGGATAGGCTCCAGCACGTCCGTGACCCTAGTGAGGATAAGCGGTAAGGCAAATGAATGAATGAATGAAAAGCTATTATAGTCATTGTGGAGTGGTGAAGTTGACGTAGTCGGTTCAACCCCTAGTTGATACCATTGTCTTATTTTGATTATTTTCAAACTGCAAATACTCCCCTGACAGAAATACAGTCCTGGACATACAGCCATGAGGGGAGTGTGAGTTTTAGCTTGTATGATATTGGCAAGAGCCATGGGAGGAACTTTCAAGTGTCCTTCTTTTTGAGGTCATTGAAGATGGATGGGCTAATCTTTCAGCTGCGAACACCCACTGGAGAAGTGTACTTTTCCATTTACTTAAATATGGGGAGGATTTTTATCAGCTCTTGGACTAACAGTGCCCCCTTAACAGCTCCCATATTTTTGACAACGGGAGAGAAGCAATTCCTTCTGGTCGAAGTCCAACAAAGTCACGTTATCTTTGAGCATGCAAGTCTTCGTTATGGAATAGGGACCATACCTGAAGTAAGCATTGAGAGTGGGGATCAGGCTTACTTAGGAGGACTACCAGAAGATTGGGACTCTAATCATTGGGGAGGTCATTACAAAGGCTGCCTCCAGGACTTCCGTTTCGATTCAGTGCATCTGGAGGTGGATACATGGAACAACACAGATGGAGAGGACATCTATTTATCAAGAGAAGCTGAAAATGTCAAGAGAGGTTGCATCAGTGATAATACTTGCAAGGTGGGAAAGCTGTATTTCATGTCCATTGTTAAACTATTATTACAGTAACAACGTTCCATTACCTGAACAAAGCTTGATGTCTGTGACAATTCTTGGTGAAAAAAGCTTGTGTTATTCTTGACATGGATTTTGGACAATTCATTCAAAATTCTTTCAACAAACCAGTGGCCATGCATGCTGCACAGGCACAGACACCATGTATCTTTGATGTAGGCACCCTTCTAAAAATAGTTGAATCCGGTTTTGTCTGTAATTGTGTATCTCATTGTTAGCTATAGCAGCTATCATTGGCGGATTTCCCTAATTTAATCTACCTATTTTAGAAATGGTTTAAACTGAAAAGTCAGTGTTATGTTAACCTTTACCTGTTCCAAAAGCAAAGAAAAGCAAATGTACTTATATAGCGCATTTCATACACTTAATGTACTTTACATGATTAAAATTTTTTTTTTTTTTTAAAAAAGCTTATAAACATTTAAAACAGAGAAAAATTAAAATACAATAAAAACACCATTGAGTGCAAGAAAGTTCTTTGTAAAGTGGAAATGCTCTAAAAAGCATGAGAACAAAAGAAGAGGACTTCTTTTGAACCTGGACTTAAAAACATTCACACTTGGGGCTGACGTCACTTCTGTTGGCAACTTATTCCTTTTGTGTGCAGCATAACAGCTAAATGCTGCTTCACCATGTTTGCTTTGGACTCTGTGCTCCACTATTTGACCTGAGTCTGTAGCTTTCAGCGCTCTACTGGCTTTATATTCCAGTAGCATTTCTTTCATGTATTCCGAACCTAAACCATTTAGTGATTTATAGACCAGGAGCAGAACTTTAAAATCCATTCTAAAGCTGACTGGGAGCCAGTGTAGAAACTTTCGAAGTGGAGTAATATGTTCTGACCTCTTTGTTCTCGTCAGAACCCGAGCTGCAGCATTCTGAGTGAGCTCCAGCTGTTTAATGCTGTTTTGGGGGATTGCAGTTAGAAGACTATTACAGTAGTCAAGTCTACTTGAGATAAAAGCAGGGATGACCTTCTCCTTGTCTGCTTGGCACATGCAAGCCTTCACTCTAGATATGTTCTTCAACTGGTAGAAGGCTGTTTTAGTAACTGATTAGAGATGACTGTTGAAAGTCAGGTCGGAATCTATCAGTACACCATGGTTTCGGACTTGGTCTTTGTTTTTTAAAGACAGTGACTCCAGGTATTTACTAACAGCAATCCTCTTTTCTTTGCTGCCTAAAACAGTTTTCTCAGTTTTGTTGTGGTTTGACTGAAGAAAGTTTTGGCTCACCCAGTTATTCATCTGAGGCACCTGCCTACATATCAAATGCAGAATACAATCAATAATACAATTGTCTTGTCATTTATATAATGTATTCATTTGAATATGCATAAATCTACAAAGAAAATATTTTTTCCATTTTGATACATGCTTCCACTTTTGAGCAAAACTAGTAATGGTAGGCCTGGGAAGGTGAAACAGCACCTGCAACTTCCTTTTCACTCAATTTAACCAGAAAAACTGTATAATAGTATCCGTGCAAAAGTTAGAGGACATGATACTAGGCTGCAAATGGTAGAATGCCTCGTGAAAAAGAACAGGTACATATGTAAAAAGAAATTCTATATTTATATTTAATATTGATGCTTCTAAACTGCTGTGATCTTGCTACAATAGTGATATAAGCAATAAGTGCAGATGAGGATGTGGAATTCCCAGTTTAAAGAACACTGGAAAATTTCCTATGTTTGACTTTGACCATGTCAATTTAACTCAGAGTTTTTGAAAAACTCTGTCTGAGTTTTTGAAAAGATCTCATCTAATTTAATCTGTATTTATTCATCGTTGTTTTCCTCAACAGGTGAGCCCTTGTCAAAATGGAGGAGAATGCACGTTCACATTCAACGATTTCACATGTTCTTGTCCGGAGGACTACACCGGCGTTACTTGTGAAACCAGAGTATGGTGTGTCAGTGATCCTTGTTTAAATGGTGGCTATTGCGTCAACCTCGTTGATGGATTTGAATGTAAGTATCTACGATGTTGGGAAGATTATTTTGGAAATGTACTTGTGCTTCCGTGAATTGCTTCGCAACCGATCAATGTGTAAAAACATTAAATAATATTAGTTGAGGGATTTTAATCTTGACTGGTTTGACAATACTGGGAGGAAAAACACTGAAAGACCTGTGCTCTAACTTCCTAAAATTGGTCCTCTAAACTTCTAAAGTTGCTAAAGTTGTCAAAAATTGTACTTGCCTAGGAGTATGTAGTGTTACTTTCGAATAATATGACCGTAGTAAAAGACGGAGTCACTGATGGTGTAGTGGTACACTCGCCTGACTTTGGTGCAGGCAGCGTGGGTTCAGTTCCCACTCAGTGACGGTGTGAATGTGAGTGTGAATGGTTGTCCGTGTCTATATGTGCCCTGCGACTGACTGGCGACTAGTTCAGGGTGTAGTCCGCCTTTCACCCGAAGTCAGCTGGGATAGGCTCCAGCGTCCCGCGACCCTAACCAGGATAAGCGGTATTGAAAATGGATGGATGGATAGTAAAAGACGAATAATGGCTAGTCAGAATAGATGTGATGAGATGGATCTCATACTTCTTTATAAGCAGAATGAAAATACAGTCCTGGTCACCATGATTGGCACCCCTTCATTTTTTGCATAGCCTGTATTTTATCTTCAGAAATAAATGGAACTGTATGAAACCTACTGTATATCATGGGGATCTTTTAATTGAAGATCCAAAGTAATTTAAAATTGTTTTTTTCAACTTAGATATTGTAATTTCAAAGAAGATGTGCAGCAATATTGGGACCGCTCCTTCGGATTTGGTTGCACACACTTTAGCAGCGATGACAGCCTCCAACGAGTCTTGGATCCATCTTTTTGCACTTCTCACGTAGTATTTTCTCCCACTCTCCTCTGCAATGTGTTCAGATCTTGAACATTTGGAGGGTTGTTTTCCATAACGCCTGAAGATTCCCCCCACCCCCAAACAAAAAGGTTTTTCAGTTGGATTGAGAGCAGGACTCATTGGTGGCCATTTCAAAAAAGTAATTTTTTTCCTTTTCAACCATTTTTGTGTGCTTTTGCATGTGTGCTTTGAGTGTTTGTCTTGCTGGACGACCCATGATCTTCGCCTCAAACCAAGTTTTCTTACACTGACTATGACATCCATCAATCCATCCATTTTCTAACCACTTATCCGAGGTCGCGTCGCAGGAGCAGTAGCTTTAGCAGGGGCGCCCAGACTTCCCTCTCCCCAGCCACTTCATCCATCTCTTCCGGGGGGATCCCGAGGCGTTCCCAGATTTGGAGGTGCTGATTCTCATCCCAGCCTCTTCACACTCGGCTGCGAACTGCTTCAGTGAGAGTTGGCGGTCACAGCTTGATGAAACCAACAGAACCACATCATCAGTGAAAAGCAGAGATGCAATACTCAGGCCACCAAACCGGACCCCATCTACGCCTCGGCTGCGCCGAGAAATTCTGTCCATAAAGGTTATGAACAGAATCGCTGACAAAGGGCAGCCTTGGCGGAGTCCAACCCTCACCGGAAACGAGTCCGACTTACTGCCGAATATGCGGATCAAACTCTGACTCCGGTCGTACAGGGACCGAACAGCCCGTATCAGGGGGTTCGGTACCCCATACTCCCGAAGCACCCCCCAAAGGACCCCCCGAGGGACACGGTCGAACGCCTTCTCCAAGTCCACAAAACACATGTAGACTGGTTGGGCGAACTCCCATGCACCCTCAAGGACCCTGCCAAGGGTGTAGAGCTGGTGCAATGTTCCACGGCCAGGACGAAAACCACACTGCTCCTCCTGAATCTGAGATTCAACTTCCCGACGGACCCTCCTCTCACGCACCATCCCCACTATACACAGTGTTGGTGGTGCACTTCTTCCCTCTCCTGAGACGCCGGATGGTGGACCAGAATTTCCTCAAAGCCGTCCGGGAGTCTTTCTGCATGGCCTCACCGAACTCCTCCCATGCCCGAGTTTTTGCTTCAGTGACCACCAAAGCTGCATTCCGCTTGGCCAGCCGGTATCCATCAGCTGCCTCAGGAGTCCCACAGGCCAAAAAGGCCCGATAGGACTCCTTCAGCTTGACGGCATCCCTCACCGTTGAACCAACGGGTTTGGGGATTGCCGCCACGACAGGCACCAACCACCTTACGGCCACAGCTCCAGTCGGCCACCTCAGCAATGGAGGCGCAGAACATGGTCCACTCGGACTCAATGTCCCCCGCCTCCCCCAGAACATGAGCAAAGTTCTGTCGGATGTGGGAGTTGAAACTCCTTCTGACAGGGGATTCCGCCAGACGTTCCCAGCAGACCCTCACAATACGTTTGGGCCTGCCACGTCGGACCAGCATCTTCCCCCGCCATCGGAGCCAACTCACCACCCCTCTCTTTACCCGAGTGTCCAAGACATGCGGCCGCAAGTCTGATGACACAACCACAAAGTCGATCATCGAACTGCGACCTAAGGTGTCCTGGTGCCAAGTGCACGTGTGGACACCCTTATGCTTGAACATGGTGTTTGTTATGGACAATCCGTGATGAGCACAGAAGTCCAATAACAGAACACCGCTCGGGATCTGATTGGGGGGGCCGTTCCTCCCAATCACGCCCTTCCAGGTCTCACTGTAATTGCCCACGTGAGCATTGAAGTCCCCCAGCAGAACGATGGAGTCCCCAGCGGGAGCGCTCTCCAGCACCCCCTCCAACGACTCCAAAAAGGGTGGGTACTCTGAACTGCTGTTTGGTGCATAGGCACAAACAACAGTCAGGACAACGTCCCCCCACCCGAAGGCGGAGGGAGGATACCCTCTCGTCCACCGGGGTGAACCCCAACATACAGGCGCCGAGCCAGGGAGCAATAAGTATACCCACACCTGCTCGGCGCCTCTCACCGTGGGCAACTCCAGAGTGGAAGAGAGTCCAACCCCTCTCGAGAGGACTGGTAGCAGAGCCCAAGCTGTGCGTGGAGGCAAGTCCGACTATATCTAGTTGGAACTTCTCGACCTCCCACACGAGCTCGGGCTCCTTCCCTGCCAGAGAGGTGACATTCCATGTCCCTAGAGCCATCTTCTGTAGCCGGGGATAGGATCGCCATGGTCCCCGCCTTCGGCCACCGCCCAGCTCGCACTGCACCCGACCCCTATGGCCCATCCCACAGGTGGTGAGCCCATGGGAAGGGGGACCCACGTTACCCTTTCGGGCTGTGCATGGCCGGGCCCCGTGGGTGCAGGTCTGGCCACCAGGCGCTCGCCTTCGAGCCCCACCTCCAGGCCTGGCTCCAGAGGGGGACCCCGGTGACCCGCGTCCGGGCAAGGGAAACCTGAATCCATTAATTGTACTCGCCATAGGGTTTTTTGTAGCCGTGCTTTGTCTGGTCCCTCACCTAGGACCTGTTTGCCATGGGTGACCCTTCCAGGGGCATAAAGCCCCAGACAACTTAGCTCCTAGGATCATTGGGACACACAAACCCCTCCACCACGATAAGGTGACGGCTCAAGGAGGGGTGGCTACGACATTTGACTCTAACATCTCTTGATAATTTCCTGATTTCATGATACCTGTGATAAAGTCGAGGCCTCCAGTACTAGATGTAGCAAACACCCCCACAGCATGATGGCTCCTCTACCATGCTTGACTTTTGGTAGGGTGCTCTTTTCCATAAAGGCTTAATTTTGCCGTCTGTAAACATACTGTTTGTGTACATTGCCAAAAAACTCTATTTTTGTTTCGTCTGTCCACAAAATGTTTATCATTTGCTCTTTTGTATCAAACCCGTTATCTGTACAAAAGTATTGTTTCACTTGATTAATTTTCTTCAGGATATATTCCACATTTAGTACATAAACTTAATGTGTTTCAATATTGGTGAGTAGGGCTATACTGTTTATTTTAAAACAGTGAGGTGGAAAAATCCCTAACAGTGAGGTGGAAAAATCCCCTTCAATAACTGGTGTTAGTAAATCAGCCTATGCGTAACAAATGCATTACTAAGAAATACAACAAATCTGCATTCTTGAAATGCTTAAGCAAACATTTGTTGTTAAACGTTTGTAAATAGAAAATGTCGCTGGTATAATAGATGTATTGTTAAAACAGCAGGAAACATGCTAGTCATATCTTTGAAATTGAAAATTGAATAATGAATGCAGGTCTTAATGCCTGTGTCTAGACCAGGGGTGGGCAAACTACGGCCCGAGGGCCACATCCGACCCGTCAAAGAATTGCCCAAATCATATCAAAATCATGGCTCCATTCATTTGAGCTTGTCCTGTAATGCCCAGTGGTTCCACCAGGCTGTGCTGTAATGCCCAGTGATACATTGACTTGACTTTGTCTGTTCTGTTTTTACTCTTCTACTGCTCTGAACCCTTCTTCAACCAAGAGTGGGCCAATGAAAAGAAGTTGACAATGAGTGCCGAGTGTTTAATATAGAATAGACTACTAAATACTTTTTGACTGAAGGTTGTATGTCTAATTTGTTAAGAAACCATTGTGGTTTTGGACGAATATAACATCAGCAGTCATTTTTCTACCAAGCATGCTGATTATGCTAACAGCCAATCAACGCAGGAACTGATGCCTACGGCTCAGTGGTTAAAATAAAGCTTGCCGGCTCAGCAAAACACCTTAATCTAACAAACTGCCATCCAAGATTCAATCACCAAGGCTAGTTTTTTGTTGGCATTCAAACTAGCAAAGACCAACAAACCTCTTTCCCAAGGAGAGTTTCTGAAAGAATGTGTGGTAGAGACAGTGAGAGCAAGAACAAATTTTAGATCAGCTTATCACGCAGGACAGTGACTCACCGTGTTGAGCTAATTAATGATGACTTTGCTTAAAAGCTAAACAAAAAAGCAGTCATTTAAATTGTACACCTTGGTACTGGACGAAGTAATGTAGTAGTGAGTTAGTAATGGCCTAAAGGATACCACTCAGCTTTTCATTTTCATCAGAGGGATTAATGACAATTTCGAGATAACGGAGGAGTTTTTGGCCATGGAATCCCTGAAGGGAAAAACGCGAGGAGAGGATTTGTATGACAGCTGTCGGGTGTCATCAAGAGGCGGCACAAGCTACCTTGGAGTACGCTTGTCAACATTACCACAGATGGATTGCCAAATCAGTCACTGATGGTGTAGTGGTGCACTCGCCTAACTTTGGTGCGGGCAGTGTGGGTTCAGTTCCCACTCACTGACAGTTTGAATGTGAGTGCGAATGGTTGTCCCTTTCTATATGTGCCCTGCGACTGACTGGCGAACAGGCTTAGTCCGCCTTTCGCCCGAAGTCAGGCTCAAGCGCCCCGTGACCCTGAACTGGATAAGCGGTGTTAAGAATGGATGGACAGATGGATCGCCAAATCTGACTGGAAAGAACATCAGGCTGCTAAAAAGAGGAGAACCCTGAGCAGGAGGTAATTTTCCTACACTGCATAATCCACCAGGAAGCACTTTGTAAATTTGTACTGTATCTTGACCATGTAGTAAAGCCAGTTATAAAAAACTAAACTTAACTTTATTTGTGTGAGGGCATTTCTCAAAGAAACTGATGCTGATCACCAGGACTTGCTTTACCACTCAAATGTCCGCTGGTTAAGTTCGGGGAAAGTGTGCCATTGAGTGTGGGAGCTAAAACAGGATCTCTTTTTTGGCATTACTGGAGAAAACTGACGATTTTCCTGAGCTGAGTGACACAGATTGGCTTTGTGATTTAGCTTTTGCTGTGGACATACAGACACATATTACTGAGCTGAACGTGAATCTCCAAGGGAAAGACCAGTTTGTGCATGAAATGTAGACAAACATCAGAGCCTTCAAAACAAAGCTAGCTTTATTCTCAAAGCAAATGTCAAACAAGTCATTTGTTCATTTCCCCACACTGGCTACGCTGAAAGAGGCTCCTCGACATGTGAAAAAATACAGGAAATCACTAGACGACCCGCATGGAGAAATATGCCATTGGTTCTCTGATTTTGGAAAAATTGACAAGTCACTTCAGCTGGTGCCATGTCCCCTCACACAAGACCCTAAAACAGCGCCAGAGGAGCTGCAGATGGAACAGAGTAATCTCCAATGTGATACTGTCCTAAAAGAGAAGTTCAACTCTCAAACTGGATGAGTTTTATGCTTCATTAAGCGCAGACAAATTTCCAAAAATCTGGAAGATGGCACAGAGGATGCTGGTGGTGTTTGGTTCTACATATGTGTGTGAACAGACCTGTAGTGTGATGAACACCAACAAAACATCCTACAGATGCCAGCTGAGTGATGAACACCTCAGATGTGTTATGAGAATTGCCACAACAAAACTGACACCAAACTTTGATGCACTGGCAAAAAAAGGTGATCAACAAAACAACACCGTTCCCATTAAAAGTAAATCTAAGTATTAACACAACAATGCCTTTTTTTGTTGTTGTTTATTTTTTATATGTAAGCATCTGGTCCTGGCTTGGCCCACCTGTCAAATTTTAAATGTCAATGTGGCCCCAGAGCCAAAAGGTTTCCCCACCCCTGGTCTAGATTAATGCTTCAGATAAACAGATAAAACATTTGTTTTTGCTTTATATAGTTTTTCACTTTTCTTAATCACTCAAGAAGCGTTATCATAAAAACGGAATAGATTCCACTAGATGGTGTCCAACAATCGGAACCATAGCACTGATTTTAAAAAGTGAACAGAAAGAATATGAATTATGTTTCTACCCCCCCCCCCCCCCCCACACACACACACACACACGTAAAAACAATTAAAGAAAAACATACAAGGTAAGGGATGTAATCAATAGAGAATTTAAAACTCCTTTTGTTCCTGTGTAAATTAAGCTGGTAAACAAGGTCACATAATACCAGTCTTGTAGGTTCTAATTTTTACATATTACAATTTTAGGACTTTACTGTATTACCTTTATTAGGTGTGACCGACCCGACCCGACCCTACCTACCTACCTCTAGTAACATTAGTGTTTTGTTTTCTATCTATCTATAGTAAAATTAGCGTTTTGTTCTTTTTGGCACTTGGTATGATATGATGCACATATTTACTGAATGTCTGTCATTAGATTGTATGTGCATGGGTGAATGGCCCACAACAAATTTCTTACTCTGTGGGACAATAAAGTTAATCTTGAATCTTGAGATCATATAGCTTTTTGTATGTGACGGTTATTTTTTCATCAGTTACTGTTTAAATTTTTAAAATTTTTATTTAAATACGATGGTTTTAAATGTACGCGATAAAGCACCTGGCTTACCATTTTTAGAACCAGGTCAGTAGGATAACGTGAAATTAAACCTTATGAAGATTAGAGCCCATATAACCCGCCTAGCATTTAATCTTTTAGCGGACTTGAGATACTCAAGGTTCTTGTGATCCGGCCATACTAAAAACGGGGTCTGAGGTCCTTCTAGCCAGTGCCTTCACTCCACCAAAGCCACCTAGACAGCCAGCAGTTCACAGTCACCTGTGTCGTAATTTGTCTCGGCTTGAGTCAGTTTTTTCGAGAGCTAAGCACAAGGATGTAACTTACCATCCTTGAGACATTTCTGGGAGAGCACTGCTCCTATTCCGGCATCAGACGCATCAACTTCTACAACAATCTGCTGTTTGGGGTCTGGCAAAGTGAGGATGGGAGTGGAGGTAAAGCTCGATTTTAGTTTCTGAAAAGTAGACTGACAAAGCGGGTTCCACACAAAGGGTCTGTGTGGCGAGGTAAGATCATGCAAAGGCGAGGCTATTGAACTGAAATTTCTAATGAACTTTCTGTAGAAATTTGCGAACCCTAAGAACCTTTGTACGTCCTTGCGTGACGTTGGAGTGGGTCAATTTGTCACGGCATCAACTTTGCAAGCAAGGGTCCATTTTTATTTCACCTGGAGCCAGGATGAACCCGAGAAAAGAAACATTTCTCAGCCTTGACATATAGTTCATTCTGCAATAACTGTTGCAACACAGAGCGGACATGAAAGAGAATATAAAAATATCGTCCAAATATACAAAAACGTACACATTCAACATGTCACGCAAGACATCATTGACAAAGTTCTAGAAAACAGCTGGAGCGTTATTAGTCCAAAAGGCATTACCAAATACTAATAATGTCCCGTTAGTGTGTTAAATGCCGTTTTGCATTCTTCCCCCTCCCTTATCCTGACGAGATGATACGCATTTCTTAAATCTAGTTTGGTGAAAACCTTGGCTCCCTCCAGGAACTCAAAGGCGGTGGAGATGAGAGGAACAGGGTACCTGTTTTTCACAGTTATTTAATTGAGACTCCGGTAATCGGTACAGGGTCGCAGGGTCTTGTCCTTCTTGTCCACAAAGAAAAATCCTGCTCCCGCAGGGGATGAAGATGGGCGAATGATCCCGGCTGCCAGTGATTCTTCCACATACTCCTTCATGGCCTTTTGTTCCAGCCCTGAAAGAGAGAACAACCTCCCCGGTGGAGGTGTGGTTCCAGGCAGCAAGTCAACTGCACAGTCATAAGGTCTGTGGGGTGGAAGGGATTTGGCTTTGGACTTGGAATAAACTTCTTTTATGTCATGGTAACAGGTGGGCACTTGAGACAAGTCAGGATCAGATTCAATAAATACAGATGTATGAATCTCTTGATCTGGAGAGCATATTGTTACTTTAGGAAGAACCTGGGTAGGGTCTTCCTTAATGATATTTAGACTCACCGCTCCCGCACCCTTGTTACCGGCACCGGCAACTTTGACGTGACAGTTGCTCACGGAGTGACCCAACTGCCCCCAGTAGAAGCACCGCCCTTCCCTCAGCCGGCATTGACGTTCCTTAGGGGGGAGACGGAACCTGCCCAGTTGCATGGGCTCATCCATGGTGACGCCAGCCAGTGGATTGAGACTAGCAACAGGGGGTCTGCCTTGGTTTGGCCAGTCACCGAGGCTCGTCCTCCAAGTGCGCGGTGGCGCATCCCGCCATTCAGCTCGCGATCCAAAAGCCTTTTGTTGATCTTTATGGCGAGAGCGATGAGAGTGTCCAAGTCAAAACGCAGGTCTTGTGGGACCCAATGATCCTTGATAGTCCTTGAAAAAAACGCATCGAGTAGTGCCTTGTTGTTCCACTGACTCTCAGCTGCTAGAATGCGAAAGTCAATTGCGTAATCTGACACCCTGCGCTTACCTTGTTGTAAGGTGACAAGGGAGCGAGCTGCCTCACGATCTGGTGTGGAATACCAGATCCATAGTCTTTACAAAAGAAGCCCAAGAATGACACGCAGCGGAATTGCGGCTCCATTCAGCAGTAGCCCACGCCTCCGCACGACCAGTCAGGCCGGAAATGACAAAAGCGATCTTTGCCCGCTCGGTGGGGAAGGCAGCTGCCTGCAGCTCAAAGTGGAGTTCGCACTGAGTGATGAATGGTTTAATATTCACAGAATCTCCAGAGAACCTCTCCGGTCGAGAGACCTGTGGGCAGACACCAGCGGATGTGGGAGTGGCTGCATGGTGACTGCTTCACATGGAAACGGTGGTACAGTGGCGGCATCGGGTGCTGTGCCAGCTGGTTCCTTCTTCTGAACCATATTCAATAGAACTTCAAACTGTGAGGCCACCTGTCTCATCCATAGTGTCCTGATGCTCTGGCAGTCCCTATAGATGAAGGTGGAGGGCAGCAAGCTGCTCATCCTGCTTCGAGATGCGTTGACCTTGCGCTTGAAGGGCTTTCCGCTCCGGGTCTGAGTCTGCTGGGTCCATGTTATGGCCAGTTCGGTCTGTCATGAACGGAACAAAGGACAGAACCCAAAATGCATGACTCCAATTCAGATGGACAGTTTCAAAAAGAGAGGTTTAATAAACGGGCAGAGGTCGGTACACAGGCAGGTAATCCGTAAAGGCAACAGTATCCAAAAAAACGTGAGACAAAAAGGCAAGGTGAATAATAACAGGGTCTAGTCTTACTATGAGTCGGTGACATGGAAACAACGAATGCTGGAAAGTGACAACAAGGTACAATGAACTGGCGACCAGAAAGAATGAGACACGAGGTTAAATGCATGGGGTAATTAGGGTAAACAGGTGGGGAAGATGGCGGCACGGTGGCCGACTGGTTAGAGCGTCAGCCTCACAGTTCTGAGGTGCAGGGTTCAATCCCCGTCCCCGCCTGTGTGGAGTTTGCATGTTCTCCCCGTGCCTGCGTGGGTTTTCTCTGGGCACTCCGGTTTCCTCCCACATCCCAAAAACATGCATGAATTGGAGACTCTAAATTTCCCGTAGGCATGACTGTGAGTGCGAATGGTTGTTTGTTTCTATGTGCCCTGCGATTGGCTGGCAACCAGTTCAGGGTGTACCCCGCCTCCTGCCCGATGACAGCTGGGATAGGCTCCAGCACGCCCGCGACCCTAGTGAGGAGAAGCGGCTCAGAAAATGGATGGATGAATGGATGGAGGTGGGGAAGATGCTCTCAGGAGCAGGTGTGTACGAGACAGGGGTAAGACAACCACCAGAACACACAGCCATGACACTCTCTTGTTCCTGGGGGTTGCTTGTCGCCTCATCAGGGCACCCTGACATCTGTGGTCCTGAGATCATTTGAACGAATCGTACTGGACCACCTCAAGAGAATCACAAGACCCCTGCTGGACACCCAGCAGTTTGTCTACCAAGAAAACAGGTCTGTGGATGACACAGTCAACATAGGACTGCACTTCATCCTAGAACACCTCGACAGTGAGAGGATCCTGTTCGTGGACTGCAGCTCTGCATTCAACACCATCATCCCCGAACTCCTCTCCCCCTAGCTTCTCCAGCTCAGCGTCTCGGCTGCCATCTGCCAATGGATTTCCAGCTTCCTGACAGGCAGGACACAACAGATGAGGCTGGGGGACACCACCTCATCCACATGCAACATCAGCACCGGGGCGGCCCAAGGATGTGTCCTCTCTCCGCTGCTCTTCTCTCTCTACATGAACGAGTGCACCTTGTTTTGGCAAATCTTTTTCTGACAGAATAAGTAAGTTATTACAAAAAAGAAAAGTCTTTGCAAAGAGAGGAAAACGTACAAGTCTTACGAGTTGCCACCCCTTACTGAAGTCCAAGCAAAACAATCACCTACGTTATATAGAAGTGAGAGAGACAGAGAAGAAAAGAAAAGAAAAACAGGTATCTTTGTCCAGCTGCACTCAACTTATCTTGATCAAAAAACAGCTAGTTGTCACAACATAGCTGGGAAGAACTAGTCGGCACAAAATGGCCAGAAAAGAGCTAGTAGTCACAACATAGCAAGGAACAATTAGTACGCACAACATGGCCGGAAAAGAGCTAGTTGTCACAATGTAACAAAAAAGCATGTGAAGGTTGTATAAAACTAATGGAAGTAATATTGGGTATGTATAAAACATGAATTTTCCAACTGAATCTCAATGCACCCGGCTGTCTAACTCCTGAAGTTTGCAGATGACACCATAGTCATCAGCCTCATCAAAGACGGTGACAAGTCTGCGTATCAACAGGAAGCGGAGCGGCAGGAGCTTTGGTGTGGCCGGCACGACCTGGTGCTAAACACGCTCAAGACTGTAGAGATGCAATGAGACCTTTTTGTGGGCCATCAATTAGGACTGAAGCAACTAATATTCATTTGCACTGACAAGGGGCTGGATTGTTGTTTGATTATTGATAGATTTTAGGTGTTGTCTTGGCTTTCCATGCCCTTTTTGCACCTCCCTTTCTTCCTGTGTTCAATACTCTTTCCCTGTGTCATTTCACACTATTACACACAACTTAATTTCTGATCTATTTGTTCTACATTTTTTGTATGTGTGGATTACTTGGGTTGTTCCCAACATCTGGTGAAAATTTCATGTCAATAGCACCTTTGGAAATCTATATAGTGAGAAAAATGGTGATGTGTTAAATACTTATTTCAGCCACTGTACACGTAAATGCCTTATGTAGACAATATATATGTATGTAGCGTATATTGGTTGAAATGAAAATGTAATTAATTTTGGAAAAAAAACATATGACAGAAGGTAAATACCTGCGTTCACTTCCACGTTAGTCCGATTAACGCTTTAATCGTTACAATCAAACTAATTTGTCTCGTAAAGGGGGTCACGTCATTTTTTAAATGTATAAAATTGAGGGAAAGTGATAAGAAACCTTTTTATCAGTCTCATAATCTGAAGGTTGCTACATTTTGAGTCCTAGACAACAGAGGATCATTAAACTCAGAACACACACAAAACACAACCAAGAATGGAATTTTATAGAATATTTAATGACATCTACAAGGGATCTAGAGGGAAACGCACAATGGGGTCTAACTAAAGAAAGAAAATAACACTAATAATGGTAAAAAAAAAAGAAAAATAGGCGAACGAAAAGGGAAATAGAACATCGTGTGTTGCTGGGCTAAAAATGTGAACGTGAGTGTTTAATGCGTTGAGTCACCACTAATATTGTACAGTCTGTCAAACACACAGTGTCTACTCATGAACGTAGATCAGCTGGTCTCTGGGAGTGGTCTCTCTGGGCGCGTCTCTGGAAGCACAGAGACAGGTTTGGTTGAAGAAGAAAAAAAAATGTAGAAAAATAAATCACAAACAAAAGAGGCGGAAGAAGAAAAATTGTTGTTCGTCACGCCTCGTTGGGAGAATATGACCGTCTATATCCCTGCCTGCTTTCCGGGATCTGCTAGCAAGTTCAGAATACTCACGTTTGGCTGCGAGCGTATCCGGTAGTTTAGTAGCAGCTGTTTGGGAGGCTTAGATTCTGCGATCCACAGAGGCTTGGGAGCCGGGTCTCCATCCCCAAGGCCCGCGGTTACCGAGCCGGGTGCCCGAACAAAGAAATGGCAGGGGCGAGGGGTGGCCGAGACCAGCCCGTGTCTGGCGAGGTTAACCAGCCAGGACACGAAGAGAGAAAAACACAAGAGCGAAGAGAGCGGGAGTCAAGGGTTAAGTACCCTGGGGGTGTGTCGTAGAGGACTGAGGACCGGACACGACCAAATCGATCAGCTTGAATCTAGTCTACAATTTTGACCCATAAAATGGGTTTAAAATCATATATTAATATAAAATACCCCCAACTTTATACGCTCTTTACTCAGAGGTCAAACATATCAGACAGACTGTTTATACGTTAGTCTTGGCAAATCAATTGCTTATGGTTCAAATCACATTTCATGCTACTTGGACTCAAATCAAAACAAACAGTTCTCAAAATCTCGCAGTTGCGTTTGTAAAGTTGACACACAACAAGGCATACATTTGGATTAATTCGTGGGGACCCGTGGGGAGTCACTGTGTCACCTCAGGTTGCCGGGAGCATGTCTGCTACATATATTATGTTTTTGATTTTTGTCATTTCTCCTCTTGTTGGATCTCAGTGTTGATACAGTAGATTGTAACACTGTTGAACAGTTTGGAACGTGGGTAGGACAAAATGAAACCGTCCTTAAATGGTTCTGGTCCTACCTGGAGGAAAGGAGTTATTTCGTAACCATAGGTTGAAGTTTTCAAAAGATTTCAATCTCACTGAATGGCAATGACATATGGGGTATATATTTAAGAAATGCAAATTGAATTATAAACCCAATAGGGCTCTGAAATCTACAAACTCAGGTCAGAAAGCGGAGCACAGATTCCAAAGCAAACATGATGAAGCAGCATTGTCAATGTCAATGTTTTTCAGTCCAGGTTAAAAACGTTTTTGTCATGCTTATGATTGAGCATTATAGACGTTTCCATTTTTTTGAATGATCTTTCTTGCACTGTACGCTTTTAGTCATTTTAGTAAGGTGTTGTAGCGAACATGCTCCCCGCTAACGAAGGTGACACAGTGGATCCCCACGGTCTAAACTGCAGCCTTCGAAGCCGCCCTGCTGTGAGACTCCCCGAACAAGATGCTTTGGACCCTAAAGTAATTAGCAGGTTCCCTCGAAATCTTGGTTTACAGTCATCAGAGTCCTTTCTTCGTTTGAACTCACAACAGCCTAAAAGGGACAGATCGACGATGGGATGCAAATACAGCAACAAACTATTTGTTTAATATCCAAACGTGCGCACAAGGCGCCACCCGCAGTCGTCAAGAGTAACTGCGAAGTCCACCGGCGGACTCTCATTTGATGTTTAACCAAGGAAAAATGTCTGTTTTGATATTTCACCAACTCTGCAGAATTATTCCAAATATATGCCTTGATGTCTGTGTCATTGTGTCAACTTTACAAACGCAGCTGTGAGATTTTGAGAATTGTTTGTCTTGATTTGACTCCCAGCAGCATGAAATTTTATTTGAATCATTAGCACTTGATTTGCCAAAACTAAAGTATAAACATTCCATGTGCTTGACCTGTGAGTAAAGAGAGTACCAAGATGAGGTTATTTTATATTAATATATGATTTTAAGCCCATTTTATCAAATTTGTAGACAAGACTCAAGCTGTTGGTTGTGGTCTTCTCCGTCCCTCTTCGACACGCCCCTGGGGTACTTAACCCTGGCACTCGTGTGTTTTCCCTCTGGTTTTCTTCTCGACTCTTGTCTTGCTGGCCGTCAGCCACCCCTCCCCCCTGCCCTTTCTTTGTTCGGGCACGGCTCGGTAACCGCGGGCCTTGGGTATAGACACACCCGGCTTCCCAGCCTCTCCGTGGGCCACCGATCAGAGCAGCTACTACGAACGTACCACGTACGCTCCCAACCAAGCGTGATCGCTCTGAAATTGCCAGCGAGTCACAAAAAAGGCAGGAAGAGAGACCGTCATACTCTCCCAAGCAGGCGTGACGAACAACAATGTTTCTTCTTCCGCCTCTTTTGTTTTGCTTTATTTTTCTACTTATTTTTCTTCTGCAACCAAATCTGTTGCCTTGCTTACAGAGAGAGACTACCACCCACCAGCTTGAGCCTACGGTCATGAGTAGATGCGGAAAAACTTTTGCCAGATTACAATATTAGTGCGTAATAATTTCGGGGAAATTACTAGCTTCAGACAAAATCGCAACTTTGTCTTCTCTCTCTCTCCCGTCCACACTGGACGCAGTAAACGCTCACAGTTTAGTCCAACACACGATGTTCTATTTCCCTTTTCGTACGCCTATTTTCCTTCTTTTTATCATTATTAGTGTTATTTTGTTTCGTTAGTTCGACCCCTTTGTGTGGTTCCCTCTAGATCCCTTGTAGATCTGTTGCCTTGCTTATAGAGAGAGACTACCACCCACCAGCTTGAGCCTACGGTCATGAGTAGATGCGGCAAAACTTTTGCCAGACTACAATATTAGTGCCTAATAATTTCGGGGAAATTACTAGCTTCAGATGAAATCGCAACTTTGTCTTCTCTCTCTCTCCCGTCCACACTGGACGCAGTAAACGCTCACGGTTTTGTCCAACACACGATGTTCTATTTCCCTTTTCGTACGCCTATTTTCCTTCTTTTTATCATTATTAGTGTTATTTTCTTTCGTTAGTTCGACCCCTTTGTGTGGTTCCCTCTATATTCGTTGTAGATGTCATTAAATATGCCATAAAATTCCACTCTTGGTTGTATTTGGTGTGTTCTGAGTTTAAGTAAGCCTCTGTCATCTAGAACTCAAAATTTCATAAAGTGTAGCAACCTTCAGATTACGAGACTGATAAAAAGATTTGTCGTCACTTTCCCTAAACTTTATACCTATAAAAAGTGACGTGGTGCCCCTATTACGAGACATATTAGTTTGATTTTAACAATTAAACTCAAAATTACGGTAAACCGGAAGTAACGCAGGCGTTAAAAAACTAGAACAGTAATAATGAAAATTATTGACAACTGTTTACTGTTTACTCCTAGGTGTGCACAATGCAACATTCGACAACAGTCCTGTACAGTTCAGTACTGGAGGTTCCCTGGCTGAACCAGTGTCTTCAATATACATGGAACTAAGGACCCGTTCTGAAAAAGCAGTTCTTTTGAGGGCCTCAAAGGGTTCAGACCTGCTGATAGTTGGTCTTCTTGACTCTTCAGTCTGGGTTGAGATCCACATAGCCACCAGACACGAGATACTGACCTTTACAGGAGAGCGCAAAGTGAGTGATGGGATGTGGCATCAAGTAAATGTATCAAGAGCAAAGCAAGATCACAAAGCTTCTCACTGGATAATTACTGTGGATGGAATTATTGATGGTAGGAGCCTGCCTGAGAGGACAGGGAGTTTACACTTTCTCAATGATCAAGGCTCTGTGCTCACCCTAGCAGAGAGCTTCACCGGATGCTTAGGTGCAGTCAGGGTCGGAGGAGTTTATCTTCCATTTGTCAATGACGACAATATTCCACAGCTGTCTCAATTCCATTTACTTGAAAAGCAAAACATTTTTTTGGGCTGTAGCAGTGCCCCTGTTTGTGATTCAGAGCCTTGTCTAAATGGAGCAACATGTAAGGATCTCTTTAATAAATTTAACTGTCAGTGTGACTCAGGTTGGGAAGGACATCTGTGTGAGACAGAAACTGATGATTGTGTTTCGCACCCTTGTGTTCATGGGAACTGTAAAGACTACCTTGCTGGTTTTGAGTGTCTGTGCCATCCTGGATATGCAGGCGCACTCTGTGATGTAGATATTGATGAGTGTGAGCATCATGCTTGTAAACATGGGGGCACCTGTCAAGATAGAATCAACATGTACAGCTGTATATGCCCAAAAGGTTACAGCGGTCCACTATGCGAGTGAGTACGCTAATCAACATGTACTGTACATAAACTTGAAGTTTCGTTTGTTTGTTTTAATCAAAGCAATCTGGACTCCCTTTTCCAATAGGTGGGACTATCCACCACTACAATGTGGTAAAGATGTCCGTTGTGCAAATGATGGAATCTGCAATGATGGGATCTGGGGCGCTAACTGTACATGCCTTCCAGGTTTTAAAGGAAAAAGGTAAGTTTCTTTTAATGGACACACATTGGCAACAAAATCAAAGACTTAATTTTCATCTTATCATACATGGTTAAGATCACTGCTGACTCTAGGCATTGACAAGTGGGAGCATTGACGGCCCATATTATTTTAAAAACTACATTGTAAATCCTTAAGTAAAACAGAATTTGTATACTACTGTCTATGTTAGTCTGTTGTGGGAATTGCTTTATTATGAAAATGGGAATCTCCCCCATCATTTCTTCAATCACGAGTTTTGTTCCAGTTTTTTGGGCCTGATAAATTAAATCCACATGGTAACCATACCACAGATAAGGGATGAAAAAAATATCACGGATATTTGCACCGAAAACATTGCAACACAATTTATTCTAAATTTTAAAAAGTGCTGCACATAAATACAAATTGAACATAAGACAATGTAACATAAAATAATTAAGAAACAAAACAATAACAGTTTAAACAATATAATAGATAAAATACATAAAAATAAATGAGACACCATAACAAGGGCAGCATCTCAAGCTGTCTTTAAAGCCAAGGAATAAATATAGGTTTTGAGGTGGGTTTTAAAATGGACGTGCATTAAGGTGCACTGGGAACTGTTGTAATCCTACACCTAATATGGATGTAAATACCCTCAAGTTGAAGCTGCAGTTCAATCACATCTTGTTCATCTCGTGTGTAAATACATATTACAGACCCTTTCCCAAAAATTTGAATATCATGGAAAAGTTTATTCCATCCATCCATCCATTTTCTGAGCCGCTTCTCCTCACTAGGGTCGCGGGCGTGCTGGAGCCTATCCCAGCTGTCATCGGGCAGGAGGCGGGGTACACCCTGAACTGGTTGCCAGCCAATCGCAGGGCACATAGGAACAAACAACCATTCGCACTCACAGTCATGCCTACGGGCAATTTAGAGTCTCCAATTCATGCATGTTTTTGGGATGTGGGAGGAAACCGGAGTACCCGGAGAAAACCCACGCAGGCACGGGGAGAACATGCAAACTCCACACAGGCGGGGCCGGGGATTGAACCCGGGTCCTCAGAACTGTGAGGCTGACGCTCCAACCAGTCGGCCACCGTGCCACCGGAAAAGTTTATTTAATTCTATAATTCCATTCAAAAAGTTAAACTTTCATAGATTATAGATTCAGGGCCTACAATTTAAACAATTTCAAGTATTTATTTGTTTATTTTTACATAATTTGGGCTTCCAGCTCATAAAACCCACAAAATCAGGAATTCCAAAAAAATTGAATACTGTGAAGAAATCACCATGTCAGTTTTTGGAGAAAAAAAATAGAAAGAAATTAGGGTCACATTAAATCAATCAAAATATGGTACTTTCAAAACGATGTTAATCTTCAAACTTGGTTGAGAATCCCTTTGCTTTAATCACTGGCTTGATGCGTCGTGGCATTAAGGCAATCAGCCTGTGACATTGCCTGGGAGTTATGGAAGCTCAGATTTCCTTGATGCTTGCTGTCAGTTCTTTGTTTTTGGGTCTGGTGCCCCTCATTTTCCCCTGGATAATACCTCATAGATTCTCAATGGGGTTTAGATCTGGCGAGTTGGCTGGCCAGTCAAGCACTGTGATAGCATGGGCATCAAACCAAGTTTTGGTGCTTCTGGTGGTATGGGCAGGGGCCAGGTCCTGCTGGAAGATAAAATCTGCATCTCCATACAGATCCTCAGCAGAGATAATCATGAAGTCCTCTAAAACATTCTGGTAGACTGTTCGGTGGCCTTGGATTAGAAAGCAGAGTTGACCAACAGCTGCACTGGACATTGCGCCCCAAATCATGACTGTGGATATGTCACACTGGACCTCAAGCAGCTTGGATTCTGTTCTTCACCCATCTTCCTCCAAACCCTTGGACCTTGATTCTCGAATGAAAGGCACACTTTACTTTCATCAGAAAAGAGGACCTTGGACCACTGGCCAACATTCCAGTCCTTCTTCTCCTTGGCCCAGTTGAGACACTTACTACATTGGCTCAGGCTCAGAAGTGGCTTGACCCGAGGAAGCCAACAAAAAATAGTAGCATCCAGCAATTGTCAAAATGATGGATGACCTGAAGTGACATCACCAGTTGTGACATCATTGGGGTTTTTTTTGTCGGAAATGCTGTAGTCGGAAAGCGGAAGTGACGTTACTGGCCGTGACGTCATCTATTGTTGTCGGATATGATGTTACCGGATGTGACGCCACCGGTTTTTGCCGGAAGTCTAACCGGATGGCCGGGGTGGGGAAAATGACAGCGAAAATCAAAAAGGATGTCACCATGTCTCAACCTGTCCAGACATGTTCTAAACATGTTTAGAACAAGTCCTAGACTTGTCTTTACCCACCAAAGACCCCCTCAATAAACGACATAACCTTCTTACACCAGTAGAGGGCCTCTCTTTTTTTAAGACATGCCTGGACATGTCCAAAGCGGCGACATAAAAAACTATGATTCAAAACTTACTATGAGAACAGTTGCACAATTATGATTAGCGAGACGTGTGTCAGTATCCTCCGAGGGTCTGCTCCAGATACAACCTGTAAATCTAGGTTGTTCTTGCGTAGGGTTTGTAGCGTATATTGGTTTTTGGAAAAAAAAACACAATTTATTTAAGAAATAAATTTGCCGAAGGTGAACGTCTGTGTTCACTTCCGGTTTAGTCCAATAGAGGTCAGAATCAAGCTAGTTTTGTCTTGTAAACGATCAGGATTTTTGATCACCGATCAGCAAGTTTAAAAAAAACGATAACCGATCACCGATCCGATCACAAGATGGAGCAATGTGTCTATTTACATGACTTGTTCCTTTATTGTATATACTTGTGTACAGTATACTGTATCAATCAATCCATCCATCCATCCATCCATCCCGTCCCAGTTCAAATTATTCTCTAGCATTTTAGAGAAAAGTTAAAACACCAATGACCTCTCGGGGGCATTCAAGGATTGGCCACTGACATAAGTTTAGGTCAAATCAACATTACAACATGACAGAAATAATGGGTGCTAACTTATTGGAATTAAATTACTTTATTGCAATTAAATTACGTCAATAAATACTGTTAATGACATTCTTACTCTAACTTTCTCACTGTCCCAGCTATATGGACGGGAGTTGTCCAGAGTTTGAATCCGTTTGAATATATGAGAAAATAGTCAAACAGTTTAAGGACAATGTTCCTCAATGGATAATTGCAAGGAATTTAGGGATTTCATCATCTACGGTCCATAATATCATCAAAAGGTTCAGAGAATCTGGAGAAATCACTGCATGTAAGCGGCAAGGCCAAAAACCAACATTGAATGCCCATGACCTTCGATCCCTTAGTCGGCACTGCATCAAAACCGACATCAATGTGTAAAGGATATAACCACATGGGCTCAGGAACACTTCAGAAAACCAATGTCAGTAAATACAGTTCGGCGCTACATCTGTAAGTGCAACTTAAAACTCTACTATGCCATTTATCAACAACACCCAGAAACGCCGCCGGCTTCTCTGGGCCCGAGCTCATCTAAGATGGAATGATGCTAAGTGGAAAACTGTTCTGTGGTCCGACGAATCCACATTTCAACTTGTTTTTGGAAATTGTGGATGTCGTGTCCTCTAGGCCAAAGAGGTAAAGAACCATCCGGACTGTTATGGACGCAAAGTTCAAAAGCCAGCATCTGCGATGGTATGAGGCTGTGTTAGTGCCAATGGCATGGGTAACTTACACATCTGTGAAGGCATCATTAATGCTGAAAGGTACATACAGCCCCTCCTTGAGCCGTCACCTTGTCGTGGTGGAGGGGTTTGTGTGTCCCAGTGATCCTAGGAGCTACGTTGTCTGGGGCTTTATGCCCCTGGCAGGGTCACCCATGACAAACAGGTCCTAGGTGAGGGACCAGACAAAGCACGGCTCAAGGACCCCTAATGATGACGACAAACAATGGACTTCGTTTTCCCTTGCCCGGACGCGGGCCACCGGGGCCCCCCACTGGCGCCAGGCCTGGTGGTGGGGCTCGAAGGCAAGCGCCTGGTGGCCGGGCCTGCACCCATGGGGTGCCTGAAAGGGTAACGTGGGTCCCCCTTCCCATGGGCTCACCACCTGTGGGAGGGGCCATAGGGGTCGGGTGCAGTGTGAGCTGGGCGGTGGCCGAAGGCGGGGACCTTGGCGATCCGATCCCCGGCTACAGAAGCTGGCTCTAGGGACGTGGAATGTCACCTCTCTGGCAGGGAAGGAGCTGGTGTGTGAGGTCGAGAAGTTCCGACTCGATATAGTCAGACTCGCCTCCACACACACCTGGGGCTCTGGTACCAGTCCTCTCGAGAGGGGTTGGACTCTCTTCCACTCTGGAGTTGCCCATGGTGAGAGGCGGCGAGCAGGTGTGGGTATACTTATTGCCCCCCGGCTCGGCGCCTGTACGTTGGGGTTCACCCCGGTGGACGAGAGGGTAGCCTCCCTCCGCCTTCGGGTGGGGGGACGGGTCCTGACTGTTGTTTGTGCCTATGCACCAAACAGCAGTTCAGAGTACCCACCCTTTTTGGAGTCCTTGGAGGGGGTGCTGGAGAGCGCTCCCGCTGGGGACTCCATTGTTCTGTTGGGGGACTTCAATGCTCACGTGGGCAATGACAGTGAGACCTGGAAGGGCGCGATTGGGAGGAACGGCCCCCCCGATCAGAACCCAAGCGGTGTTCTGTTATTGGACTTCTGTGCTCGTCACGGATTGTCCATAACGAACACCATGTTCAAGCATAAGGGTGTCCACACGTGCACTTGGCACCAGGACACCCTAGGTCGCAGTTCGATGATCGACTTTGTGGTCGTGTCATCGGACTTGCGGTCGCATGTCTTGGACACTCGGGTGAAGAGAGGGGCGGAGCTGTCAACTGATCACCACCTGGTGGTGAGTTGGCTACGATGGTGGGGGAAGATGCCGGTCCGACGTGGCAGGCCCAAACGTATTGTGAGGGTCTGCTGGGAACGTCTGGCAGAATCCCCTGTCAGAAGGAGTTTCAACTCCCACCTCCGACAGAACTTTGCTCATGTTCCGGGGGAGGCGGGGGACATCGAGTCCGAGTGGACCATGTTCCGCGCCTCCATTGCTGAGGCGGCCGACCGGAGCTGTGGCCGTAAGGTGGTCGGTGCCTGTCGTGGCGGCAATCCCTGAACCCGTTGGTGGACACCAACGGTGAGGGATGCCGTCAAGCTGAAGAAGGAGTCCTATCGGGCCTTTTTGGCCTGTGGGACTCCTGAGGCAGCTGATGGGTACCGGCTGGCCAAGCGGAATGCAGCTCTGGTGGTCGCTGAAGCAAAAACCCGGGCATGGGAGGAGTTCGGTGAGGCCATGGAGAAAGACTTCCGGACGGCTTCGAGGAAATTCTGGTCCACCATCCGACGTCTCAGGAGAGGAAAGCAGTGCACCACCAACACTGTGTATAGTGGGGATGGGGCGCTGCTGACCTCGACTCGGGACGTTGTGAGTCGGTGGGGAGAATACTTCGAAGACCTCCTCAATTCCACCGACACGCATTCCCATGGGGAAGCAGAGTGTGGGTTCTCTGAGGCGGGCTCTCCTATCTCTGGGTTTGAGGTCACCGAGGTAGTTAAAAAGCTCCTCGGTGGCAGGGCCCCGGGGGTGGATGAGATTCGCCCGGAGTTCCTAAAGGCTCTGGATGTTGTGGGGCTGTCCTGGTTGACACGCCTCTGCAACATCGCGTGGACATCGGGGACAGTGCCTCTGGATTGGCAGACTGGGGTGGTGGTCCCCCTTTTTAAGAAGGGGGACCGGAGGGTGTGTTCCAACTACAGGGGGATCACACTGCTCAGCCTCCCTGGTAAGGTCTATTCAGGGGTGCTGGAGAGGAGGGTCCGTCGGGAAGTCGAATCTCAGATTCAGGAGGAGCAGTGTGGTTTTCGTCCTGGCCGTGGAACAGTGGACCAGCTCTACACCCTCGGCAGGGTCCTCGAGGGTGCATGGGAGTTCGCCCAACCAGTCTACATGTGTTTTGTGGACTTGGAGAAGGCGTTCGACCGTGTCCCTCGGGGAGTCCTGTGGAGAGTGCTTCGGGAGTATGGGGTACCGAACCCCCTGATACGGGCTGTTCGGTCCCTGTACGACCGGAGTCAGAGTTTGGTCCGCATATCCGGCAGTAAGTCGGACTCGTTCCCGGTGAGGGTTGGACTCCGCCAAGGCTGCCCTTTGTCGCCGATTCTGTTCATAACTTTTATGGACAGAATTTCTAGGCGCAGCCGAGGCGTAGAGGGGGTCCGGTTTGGTGGCCTCAGTATTGCATCTCTGCTTTTTGCAGATGATGTGGTTCTGTTGGCTTCATCAAGCCGTGACCTCCAACTCTCATTGGAGCAGTTCGCAGCCGAGTGTGAAGCGGCTGGAATGAGAATCAGCACCTCCAAATCTGAGACCATGGTCCTCAGTCGGGAAAGGGTGGCATGCCATCTCCAGGTCGGGGATGAGATCCTGCCCCAAGTGGAGGAATTCAAGTATCTTGGGGTCTTGTTCACGAGTGAGGGAAGAATGGAACGGGAGATCGACAGGCGGATCGGTGCAGCGTCTGCAGTGATGCGGACTTTGTATCGGTCCGTTGTGGTAAAGAAAGAGCTAAGCGAAAGGCGAAGCTCTCAATTTACCGGTCGATCTTCGTTCCTACCCTCACCTATGGTCATGAGCTGTGGGTCGTGACCGAAAGAACAAGATCCCGGATACAAGCGGCCGAAATGAGTTTCCTCCGCAGGGTGTCCGGGCTCTCCCTTAGAGATAGGGTGAGAAGCTCGGTCATCCGGGAGGATCTCAGAGTAGAGCCGCTACTCCTCCGCATTGAGAGGAGCCAGATGAGGTGGCTGGGGCATCTGATTCAGATGCCTCCCGGACGCCTCCCTGGTGAGGTGTTCCGGGCATGTCCCACCGGGAGGAGACCCCGGGGACGACCCAGGACGCGCTGGAGAGACTACATCCTTCGGCTGGCCTGGGAACGCCTCGGGATCCCCCCGGAAGAGCTGGATGAAGTGGCTGGGGAGAGGGTAGTCTGGGCGTCCCTGCTGAAGCTACTGCCCCCGCGACCCGACCCGGATAAGCGGTAGAGAATGGATGGATGGTACATACAGGTTTTGGAGAAACATGTGCTGCCATCCGAGCAACGTCTTTTTCATGGACGCCCCTGCTTATTTCAACAAGACAATGCCAAACCACATTCTACCAGTGTTACAATAGCGTGGCTTGGTAGTAAAAGAGTGCGGGTACTAGACTGGCATGCCTGTAGTCCAGACCTGTCTCCCATTGAAATGTGTGGCACATTATGAAGCGTAAAATAAGACAACGGAGACCCCGAACTGTTGAACAGCTGAAGCTGTACATCAAGCAAGAATGGGAAAGAATTCCACCTACAAAGCTTCAACAATTAGTGTCCTCAGTTCCCAAACGTTTATTGAATGTTGTTAAAAGAAAGGGTGATCTAACACAGTGGTAAACATGAGCCTGTCCCAGCTTTTTTGGAACGTGTTGCAGCCATAAAATTCTAAGTTAATGATTATTTCTCAGTTTGAACATGAAATATCGTCTTTGTAGTGTATTCAATTAAATATAGGTTGGACATGATTTCCAAATCAGTGTATTCTGTTTTTATTTATGTTTAACGCAACGTCCCAACTTCATTGGAATTGGGGTTGTATCATAACTGCATTTCTGATGTTTCTAACAAACCGATCCGTGTCAAAATCTGTAACAGAGATTTGAGATTTGGACTATTTTAATTGTCTGTTCTTACCTCTGTGAAGCACTTTGGGTTGCATTTTTTATTGTATGGATAAAAACTGCTATATAAATAAAATGTGTGCGTTACAGATGTGAATTGGAAATTGATGAGTGTGGCTCCAACCCCTGTCGACATGGTGGCACCTGTTTGGATCGGTTCAATAGGTTTTTGTGTGAATGTCCACAAGGATACAGTGGACCAGTCTGTGAAACCAATGTAAGTACTCTACTTGTATTGTTGTTTTGTTATAGAGACCCTGTGCAGATTTTCAGGTCAAGGTAAATGCTCTTATATAGCACTTTATCTACACCATCACAGTGCCCAAAGCCTCACATTCACACACACATTGGGAGCAAATTAGGGTTCAGTGTCTTAGCCAAGGACACTGTCGGAGGCGGGATTCGAACAAGCGACTCTTCAATCACTGGAGGACCCGCTCTATTCTAATTCACAAAATTTAAATCAAATGAATGAATGTAACAATACCTATTCTTAGTTGTTTGTGATATTTGACCTTTACGCCCTATGCACTTTTAACCTACAGATATAATCCATTCGTTTTCTATACCACTTGTCGTCATTAGGCCTGCGGGTGAGCTGGAGTCTATCCCAGCTCCCAGCGAGAGGTGAGCTGCATCCTGCACTGGTCACCAGTCAATTGCAGAGCACATAAACTCAAATAACTTCACACTTACATTGACGTCTGTGGACATGGTCTTCAATTAACCTATCGTACATGTTTTTGGAATGTCAGAGCCATCCATCCGTCCATCCATTTTGCTGGAGCCTATCCCAGCCATCATTGGGCAGGAGGCGGGGTACACCCTGAAGTGGTTGCCAGCCAATCACAGGGCACACATAAACAAACAACCATTCGAGCCAGAGTGGAGGAAACCTATGCAAGCACAGGGAGACCATGCAAACCAACACAGGAAGATTAAACCCAGAGCTAACCACTACCACACTGTGCTGCCTAACCTACCAACACTGTCAGACAAAAAACAGTTTACCCCCAAGTCAAAATCACACAAGTTGTAGAAAAGTGCATTGATCTCTAGGCTCACCTTTCAGAAGACACATGCAAGTATTAAGCACCACCCCCTCATGCCCCTCTTCACACACACACAATTGAAATAAGTTCTCAGGCTTCTTTAAAAAAAAAAAGTCTTAAAATGTCTGACATTTTCCTGTCAAAATACACACAGGATAAGGAATTATGACACTTCTAAACATCTGCTTTTACCACCTGGGTTGAAATCACTGGGTTTTGGGTGGCAGTTCTGTTTCAGGCAAATGACTAATGCCTGGCCGGTACACACATAAAGACAATTGGCCTTTTTATGTGCCGATTCTACCCCTTCCTGACCAAGCACGTCAAACACCAGACAATCTTAAGTCTTATAAGATTATCCTATAAGATTTCCCTTAGGTCTTATGTGTCTAAAAAGTGGATTCGTCCCAATTTTAGTGTCCGAAATAGGTAGGGCCGACAATCTTAAATAATGAATGTGTTCAATATTTATGTAGCGTATATTGGTTTTAGATAAAACCATAATTAATTTGGAACAGGAACATGTCAGACAGTAAACGCCTGCATTTACTTTCGATGTAATTCGACATACGTCAAATGTTACAATCAAACTATCTTTGTCTCGTATAGGGCACCACATCTCTTTCTATATTCATAAATTTTAGAAAAAGTGACTCAGTATTTTAGAAGGCTCACTACATTAATAGAAATAAAAGTCCTCGATTTCAGCGGTCAACTGTTTTGGACTCAAACACCCACAATACAAACGTGGGTGGAATTTTAGAGAAAATTTAATGAAAACTACAGGGGACTTCGCGGACAAATGAAAAGTGACTTTACTACAAAAATTATAGACAAATGTGGCTGAACTCGTAATGTGAGCATGAAATGAGTTAAATCATAGTGAGGGAGAGTAAAGTTGGGACTCATGGGAGCTCGCTAACTTAACCCCCAAATTACTATGACCAATTTGTACTTTCTAGTAATCACTGCAATGTTTTACTCACGACCAGGTCTGGTCTTTCTCAGTCGTCTCAGGAGGAATGGAGGTAGGTTTAGTTGAAGAAGTAGATGCACAAAAACTAAAAACAAAAGTGATGCAAAAAGAAAGTTGTTGTCCCGTTGGGGTACGCTCGTAACTTTCTTTGCCGTTTGAAGTTGTTGCGGGCCCCGCTCTTGCTCTCAACTGTGGGTGTAACTGGTAAGAATGCTAGGAGTGACTTCCTGGGGGCCCTGCGAACAGATCAAGGCTGGGAAACCATATCGAAGCCGGATGGCAGCTCATGGTTCCTGATGTCATAGTTACATTTGGATCAATACAGGCAACGGGAGAAAAAGGCACAGGGATGATGTTTTTGGGAAACTGGGTCCCGGTGGGAGAGGACAGCTCCCGCTCCCGTGTCAGAGGCGTCAACTGGAGGGTCAGGGTGTCGCAGGACAGGAGCACTGGTGAACAGTTGTTTGAGGCGTTTGAATGCTTGCGATGCAGCGGGGGTCCAGTGGAAAGGTGAGCTGGTAGAGGTGAGACTGGTGAGAGGTACGGCAACCTTGCTGTAGTCACGGATGAAACGTCGATAGAAATTGGCGAAACCAAGAAAGCGTTGAAGCACCTTGCGGGTGGAGGGAATGGGGCAGTTGTTGACTGCTTGCATCTTTGCTGGGATTCAAAGGACTCTTTTTATGTGCAGTCGCAGCCATGCACTACATGTTTGGGGGATTCGGCCACTGTCTCTGTCGTCTCCTCCGGCATCCCCAGGGTATCCGACGCAATTACACTCCAACAACCGGCTGCTGCTGCACCCGTGCAGACTGATAAAAAGAGTCCTTTGAATTGACTGAATTTGAACGTACATCACTTCCACGTGATTAAAATGTGTTAAAATTACATAATTTACCCCTCTTCTCCTAAAGAAATGTCATTTTAACACATTTTAATCATGTGCAACCAATGTACATGTTCAAATTAAGTACATTCAAAGGACTCTGCCAAAAAGTCGCCTCCCATGATAATTGTAGAATTGGCTGACAAGTTAAACAAGTGTGAAAAGAACGTGTGAAAGGCTGGATCATCTTTATTAGGAGCGTATACATTGACAATTGTGTAAAGTTTGTTAAATATTGTAGCCTGTATAATTATGTATCGGCCTTCTGGATCTGGTACTATACTATTTATTGTAAAAACTAGTCTATTATGAACTGGTATTGAGACTCCTCTTTGTCTATTGTTATAAAAGGTCCAGAAAGCCTGAGTGAAATTACACTCGAGGCATTTTTTTTCTGACTCAATAAGGTACGTTTCCTGTAATAGGAGGTCTGTTTTAAATTTCGTGATATAATCCACAATCTTAATTCTCGCCATTGACATTCCATGACACAAAAGTTAAGTGTGACATATAATGGGTACGTGTGTCATAATTTTAAATTGGGTACTATGTATTGTTTGTTGTTGTTGTTTTTTTAATTTTTTTTTTACAGTTTTCATGAATTTTTGGGGTATTCTGTTGACAAATGTTATTTAGAGAGGGTGATAAAGATGCTATATTTAAGTACAGCAAAGCCAAGGTACATAGAAGGGTAGTAAACAAACACTGAACAGAAAACAAACAGTGACAAGGGGATAATATAGTGTGTGGTGGTTGTTTGTAGTGCACAAGAAGAGTTTTGAGCGACTTGTATGTTTTGTGTGTGTGGAAACAAGCAGAGCAGGAAAACAAAGAGGAGTGAGAATTCATGCTGGTGGGTGGTTCGGTTCTTTTGTTTTTCTAAGACAAAATGTTGAAAGAGCCATATTGGACCAAAAAAACAAAAAACAAATCTGTCTGGAGCCACAAAAAATGAAAAGCCTTATATAAGCCTTATAATGAAGGCAACACATTTTTTGCTGTTGTTCTGTGCCGCTGGTCCCCCGGGAGAACACCGGCAACAAACCAGCGTTAGTCCAAAAAGGTAACCTATTATCTACAATTTGGAAGAATCTACTTGTCAAGAACGCCTATCATGCTCCAAGGCATCTACTTAAGATTAAGCATTAACTAGGAAAAACAATTATCCTAATAAGGCCGAAATACTCCCTGCGTCCCCTCGTCGCGTCCCTGAGGCCACACATGGGTACCAAACAGCCAAATAAACCAAATCTCCTACCCGTGAACATTAACGACACGAAGCTAACCAATCCTAAATTTATGCATTTGTACTTGCAACCTCGTGGAAGCGCTAAGGTTTCGCGGCTCCCCGTCGAAAAAACCTCTCTCTTAAGAGAAGAGGAAAAGAGAGGGTGCCATATCAAGTCTCCTTCAGAGCCCCTTACAGTCAATCGCCCAAGGGGACCCTGACACGGATGTCAAAACATACACATTAGAATAATACAAACATTGAAATAAAGAAAATAAAAACAGTGGAAACCACAAAAATACAACTGTGGAAACCAACATATCAAAATACACACAAATAAAAATAGAAAAATTCTTAATGGTGGTCTCCCTCCATATAGTGAACAGTTCGTGACATTGATGGAGAATGTTGCCTCCAAATTCTGAACCATCCTGCCCAGGGCCCGCTGTCCGTAATCACAGTCCATGAACAAGTCCCAGAGTCCAGGTTCGTACAAGCGGGACCCCGAACAGCTCCAGAACACTCCTGGAAAAACAAAAACATGTATGGTATTTTGCAACAAAATCAAACATAATACAACAAATTTTCAAATGGATATTTAACAATACATCATATGGAGTCGCTTAGTACTTATCAAGTTGCCAACCCCGAGCTACCAATATAATTACCATTTGTAGGTCGGAGGAGCTTGTAATTTATAGACATTATCAATCATAACCCACATAAAACTGAGGCATTACCTTTGCCGAAGCATTTTCTACAAGGATATGCTGAACTGCCCAATATCCCCCTTGCATCTCCCTAGGCCTCCAAACCAATGTGGACATGAACATTACTCTTACGAAACAAAATAGTAATAAGGCATCTTTGTAAAGAAAATGACTTAACTCCCAATTAAAAACAATACAAAAAAGTTCACATTGGATACGCATCAAGTACAGTGGACTCCATTGTTACCACGTCCCCATTAGTTTTATTCCTTTTTAATACTGGCAATTGTGCTTTGTCTCCCGGCATTACAACGCCAACCCACCTAAGGATCATGGCCTTTGCAAACGTGAGTAGCAATGTGCAGAAGCAAAACATCACACACAAAGCCAGTACGAGTGCTGCTAAAATTTTAACTAACACTGCACCCATGGGCCCAAACCTATCCTGTAACCAGGAATTGGCTCACCAGCCTGCTTCAACCGAAGGGCCAAAAGCGTCTCTAATGACCCACTACGGTGGCGATATTATCTGAGTTGTCTGGTATCAAAGTGTAACAAGCATCTCCCGTCAAATTCAGAGAAACACACAAACCACCCTGCCTGGCCAAAATGTAGTCAAGTGCCATATCGTGTTTAAGCAAAGTTAGTCAATGGCTTCTCTGTGTATTCGACAAAAGCTTGAATCCCTTAATCGTTTCATTAGCAAATCCCTGCAAAGTGTACGTTATATTATCAATATGATCAAAATGTCACTCCATACCATGGAAAAAAATCCAATGCCCCATTTTACTCCTAAACTAATTCGCCAATGATATGCCTCAAATTTGTGGGAATGCGCCAATTCTCTTAGTCCTGGTATCCTTAACTCCAACATAAGGAAGACGTAATATTGCCCGATAGAAACATCCAGTCCAACCATAAGGTAAAAATATGTAAGCCTTATCTCCATAGACCCACCAAATATCTTTAAAATTCCCCATAGTAGTGTTTCCAACTAACGTACAGTTTGTTAACTGCAACGTCACACGTTGACCCTTGGCTTGTGAATAAAATGTCACTGAATATGACTTACGCTTATCCCCAAATGGCTGAACTTTAAATTTCATCAGGTAATATACACACTTAGAAATTCCCATAAACCTTCCTGGACTTCCATGAGTCTCATTTGAACAAAAACAAATTGTCAATTCTACCGGTCTCACATCTATCGAGTCAGGGACAGCTGATTGCAAATCTTCATGCTGTCCTAGTAAGTCCAAATATTGCAGATCTTCCACCCAGTCACACTCTGTACCGCACACTCTGATATTATTTTGATACCACTGAAGATGATGATCTGGTGGGTCGGTTTGTATGAAGTCTAACCACCTTAACAAACCATGCTGGCAATAGCGACGCAATGGCACCGTATTGTTTCAAAAATTGACAATGAAATACTGGTAGGCGGAACCCTGACCAAGCATGGTGCTTTAACTAATCCCGAAACTCTAACTGAATGCGTCAACTGCCGAAACCACACATTCCTACCTGCCCAAAGGTCGTCGCCCTGTAATGCCGAGGAGTCAAAGCCAAATGCCTTCCATTTGGTTTGACGTTTCTTGAAATCCCCTAAGTCATCCTTTACTACTTCTTGTGACCGCTCTGGCCCAAAAAAATAGCCCTTGTCCCTTTCGCTCGTGCCTAGCCTGTTCTCAGGTGCTATGCCGGCTGTATTCTCACCTTGAGAGGTCAGAACAGCTGTTTTCCTCTTGACATCAGACTTTGAGGGATCTATTTTCTGTCTACTGCCTTTAAAGGAAACGATACTTCCTTTATTAGTTATCCCTACAGATGGGGCTCTAACTCGTCCTTTTTCTTCTACCAGGTCGAGTATATGGGTCTTGTAGGCTAGCTTTATCCATTTAGTAAGGTCACCTCGATTATCTCCAGGTTGTGTCGGCCGCACCACAGCTCCAGCCACTCCACTTCCTGTCGATATGCAGACTCGTCACCGTCCTTGATGAGGCCGATGACAGTGGTGTCATCTGCAAACTTCAGGAGTTTGACAGTCGGGTTCGCTGAGGTGCAGTCGTTCGTGTAGAGAGAGAAGAGCAGCGGGGAGAGGACATAACCTTTGGGGCGCCCCAGTGCTGATGCTGCATGTGGATGAGGTGGCCTCCCCCAGCCTGACCTGCTGTGTCCTGCCCGTCAGAAAGCTGTAAATCCACTGGCAGATGGCAGGTGAGACGCTGAGCTGGAGAAGCTTGGATGAAAGGAGTTCAGGGATGATAGTGTTGAACGCTAAGCTGAAGTCCACGAACAGGATCCTCGCGTAGGTCCCTGCACTGTCGAGGTGTTCTAGGATGAAGTGCAGTCCCATGTTGACTGCATCATCCGCAGACCTGTTCGCTTGGTAGGCAAACTGCAGGGGGTCCAGCAGGGGACCTGTGACACTCTTGAGGTGGTCCAGCATGAGACGTTCAAACGACTTCATGACCACAGAAGTCAAAGCGACAGGCCTGTAGTCATTCAGACCCGAGATTGCAGGTTTTCTTGGGGACTGGAATGATGGTGAAACTGTCCTTTTCAAATCTGCAGTAGAAGTGCACTATCCACTAAAATCACACTTGCCTTAAAGTTTGGATGAGAACTCAAACTTCTCACATAACAACATGACCATTATCAACCTACTTCTGCGCTTACTCTCAGCCCGCTGTTTATACTCTGAGGCGAGGTAGGCCAGCTCCCCCGCCCCTAACCCAACGATCGCACGCACGCTATCGCCGAGCAATGATCCCCTCGAGCCACTGCTCTCCCCAGGGAGGGGCGGACACCATAATGCATAGCAAGTTGGCCACCCTTACATGCACAATAATCTCCTTCCCGTTTATTCATACCGGGTAACAACCATGGCCACATCACTGTGTCAACAGCCCTCACACGAATAGTCGCTGAGGTGGGCAACGGTCACACTGGACTCAGCCTCGCCCCGCCTGTCACATCTTGCAGCCAGCTTCCTAAACTTTGCCGTAACGATGCCGGGCACTACTGGGTCACCTGAACTGAACAAGTCAATCCTTCCTGCTAATTCTTCATTCATCACACAAGCCATTTTCACATGACGAGCCAGACATTGTCCCATATTTCACTTACACTCTGCCCTTTTATGCTCACGGTGTCACGCTAGCGGCTTAAGATAAGCTTCCTCAGACCCCACGCAGAGCCCCGCTGCTTTATTAGTTCTCCGCATGCAGTCTTTGTTTGTTTTCTTACAAATTTAAGCCTGCATTTACCCCATTGAAATTCCAATATCCCGCTTAAGTCAAAATGCATACGCGAATGCATCCACAATCTCTTCAGCGCGCACACAAAGACGTGCAGACACCTCACGCGATGCACTTGTGACAGGTAAAGGATAGTTGTTCCCTTATTATAACCTTCTCATCACTCTTTCGCTGTATAACTATGCCTCGTTCAGCCATTCATCTTTACCTCACTCATTCAAACTCCATGCGCAGCCCGAAACGGACTGGGAGCGCCTCGACTAACATCGGCCCACTCCGACCAGATTGTAAAGGCGCCATAATACATCCGCGGCTCCACAAATTCAACAGCCCCCTTTATCCGAACACCGAAGCGTTTTCTGACAACAAAAAATATCCGGTACTGTTTTTAAGCTGCTTCCCCGGGCACACAGAGCCATGGCTGGACCGTTCCGTTAACCCTGAAGTAGAAAGCCACGACGCAACCCTGGCGTGATCACATCCACCCGGCACACGCGTTAATTTATCCATCCATCCATTTCCTGAGCCGCTTCTCCTCACTAGGGTCGCGGGCGTGCTGGAGCCTATCCCAGCTGTCATCGGGCAGGAGGCGGGGTACACCCTGAACTGGTTGCCAGCCAATCGTAGGGCACATACAAACAAACAACCATTCGCACTCACAGTCATGCCTACAGGCAATTTAGAGTCTCCAATTAATGCATGTTTTTGGGATGTGGGAGGAAACCAGAGTGCCCGGAGAAAACCCACGCAGGCACGGGGAGAACATGCAAACTCCACACAGGCGGGACCGGGGATGGAACCCTGGTTCTCAGAACTGTGAGGCTGATTTATCTATTATCTAATTTATCTTCCAGTATATTGAGTGCATACCTATGTATACACACAATATATATACATGAGTTATTTATGTAATAAATGGGGACCATTTAAAGCGCTTTATAGATATTTACATATATATTAATGTAATTATATTTATTATAGTTCTAGGGTTTTCTTTATATTGTGTACACAGTTAATAAGTCGCATCACACAGAATATTCATATCATTCACACTTAGGCCACGTTTTTTTCAAAATCTCCTGTGAGCCTCTTTTGCATCCAAACAGAGCTCAAATTTCCCCACTGCTTTTTTTTTCACGATCGGTCATCAGACTAGCCAAAAATTAATAACCGCAAGGAATTGAACCCCTGTATTCATTAATGACATCATCATGAGCACATCGACACCAGTCTCATTTGTGCATACATGATAACTTGCCCGCTCACAGACCGTCGCGGTGGTTACTTAATCCAATAACCGTGGAAGCGAGCTCCGGCGACCTCTGACGTCACTTCTCTGACAGACCACGCTCTCACTCATTCTGCTAAATTGTAACCTGGCCAGGTTGTAGTCAATTAGTAACTAAAGACTATGGGCTATTGCACTCTCAGTGATTTTTTCGCCTGTGGTTCTTAGCCGCTGGTCCTCCAGGAGAACACCGTCTTCCATTGGGCAGGAATGAATGAAGACTTCGTGATTCGATTTATTGAACAAGCCTTAGTGTCATAGCAGCTGCTTACAAAGCCAGAACAAAGAAAAAAAGCCCTCAAAACTCCTGGATGCCAGTTTATTAAGGTTTCATTATCTGGGTGTGGAATTAACCCAGCCTCTGGGTTTAATCGGAATGTGGACACTCCACATGACCATATTTGGAGTGTTCTGCTGGCCACAAGGTGGGATTCTGTGTCCGTGAAATACCCACACCCGCCTGCTGGCGTCTAACACACTGACCAGGCGAACAAATGGCACCCTTATCTTGTAAGATGCAAAACAATCCTCTTTGAAGACCCTGTTGTAAATCAAAGACAGGTTATTGTCTAACAAGAGAAGGAAAACCCTAATAAATGCACAAATGGCTGAAGGAATTTCTTTGATGTAGAAATACAAAGAAAATATGGTTGGCTTGATTACTGTGCTCAAAACACTTGGTCCTTCTCAAAAGATGTCTGACTTCAATACTGTTTAAATATACTACACTATATTAGCCTACTATCCAAATGACATAATGAGTATTCATGATTAAATGTTTATTTTTCCTGCATCGAATCCTGGAGGGAATGAAACACCACGTGACTACTCTGCTGTACGATGGTGTTTTAAGTTGAACTTCCATTATTGATGTGTTATGTTGCGTTGCATTGATGAAATTATAGAAATATAATAAAGAAAAAAATGTATGTCATTTTTATTTTGAGGATTCAGAAAAACTAAACGGAACATGCCTCCCCATGGAAATAAAATGCAGTCCTCTTCAATCCTCAATAATACAATCAATCCTCTTCTCTTTCCCCCTTATATGGGCAACAGACAGAGTGTAATAAAATGCAGCCTGCAATTGTAAAAACGGCAGCCTTTTGAAAAGGTAAGTACTACGAAAATAAGCCAGCTTCATTTCGATTAATAAAATAAAATAATGCACAATCCTCTTCTATTTCCCCCCTAATGGCGGCAACAGACACAAATGAATAGGCTACAATTGAACATGAGTGTGATAAATCACAGCTTGCAATTAAAACGCAGCCTGCTTAAATAATAAAACAACATCCTTTTGAAAAGGTCAAGTATATAAAATTTAAATAATACTGTTTAAGTTCGATTTCTGTGCATTATCCTCTTTAGTTTTCAACAAATGCTAAGTAAGTCAGTGCTCGGTAAAAAGCAGCATCCTCTTCGCTTTTGACACGCACAATGCAACGCAGCCATCCTTGGACCTGAGCAACAAAACACAATAATATCCCTATGTGTCATTCCAAATATATACTCACAGAAATCAGAAACCACTTTATAAAAACAGACACTTTGTTGCTAAATATGTTCTTACCTGTTAAATGTGACTTTTCGGACATCACTGGACAGCTTCTCAACATCGGGCATGTAAAATGTAATTTTAATCTTGACATGACTGCAAGCTCTCCTCTATGACGCGGTTGTGGTATTTGGATTTAATGTAGTTCATGTTTGAGAATATCTGCTCGCACAGGTATGTCGATCCAAAGATGGACAATACTCCAAATGCATATTTCTTCATGTTCCTATAACTGTCAGGAAGAGCATTCCATGTTTCAAACAAAAGTTTCTCGGGTGTTGCGAGGCTTTCAATTTCGCTGCATTTGTGGCTTTGGGCAATCTGGGCTTTCTGACTATCCTCAGCTATCTTTTTCTTTTCCCCTTTGCGAACCATGGCGCATCACACACCCGCCGGTTTGTTTGCGACAGCCACCTGCCACGCCAAGGTCAAAGAATGTGAGTGCGAATGGTTGTTTGTTTGTTTGTGCCCTGCAATTGGCTGGCAACCAGTTCAGGGTGTACCCCGCCTCCTGCCCGATGATAGCTGGGATAGGCTCCAGCACGCCTTAGTGAGGAGAAGCGGCTCAGAAAATGGATGGATGGATGGATGAAATATCACAAAGCCAAAGGTATTCAGACCCTTTGTTGTGACACTCATATATTTAACTCGGGTTGCTGTCCATTTCTTCTGATCATCCTTGAGATGGTTCTACACGTTCATTGGAGTCCAGCTGTGTTTGATTATACTGATTGGACTTGATTAGGAAAGCCACACACCTGTCTATATAAGACCTTACAGGTCATAGTGCATGTCAGAGCAAATGAGAATCATGAGGTCAAAGTTACTACCTGAAGAGCTCAGAGACAGAATTGTGGCAAGGCACAGATCTGGCCAAGGTTACAAAAAAAATCCCTTTGAGTGCACAACCTTTTGATTTCACGAACATTTTGTGTTGAAAGTGTTCAAACTTCTTCCCATGGGCTCACCACCTGTGGGAGGAGCCATAAGGGTTGGGTATAGTGCGAGCTGGGTGGTGGCCAAAGGCGGGGACCTTGGCAATCTGATCCCCGGCTACAGAACCTGGCTCTAGGGATGTGGAATGTCACCTCTCTGACAGGGAAGGAGCCCGAGCTGGTGTGTGAGGTCGAGAAGTTAGATATAGATACTAGATATAGTCGGGCTTGCCTCCACACACGGCTTGGGCTCAGGTACCAGTCCTCTTGAGAGGGGTTGTACTCTTTCCACTCTGGAGTTGCCCACGGTGAGAGGCGCTGAGCAGGTGTGGGTATACTTATTGCCCTCCGGCTCGGCGCTTGTACGTTGGGGTTCAACCCGGTGGACGAGAGGGTAGCCTCCCACAGCCTTCGGGTGGGGGGACGGGTCCTGACTGCTGTTTGTGCCTATGGACCAAACAGCAGTTCAGAGTACCCACCCTTTTGGGAGTCCTTAGAGGGGGTGCTGGAGAGCGCTCCCGCTGGGGACTCTTTCGTTCTGCTGGGGGACTTCAATGCTCACGTGGGCAATGACAGTGAGACCTGGAAGGGCATGATTGGGAGGAACGCCCCCCCCCCCAGGACACCCTAGGTCGCAGTTCGATGATCAACTTTGTGGTGGTGTCATCGGACTTGCAGCCGATGGACACTCGGGTGAAGAGAGCAACGGAGCTGTCAACTGATCACCACCTGGTGGGGGAAGATGCCGGTCCGACTTGGCAGGCCCAAACGTATTGTGAGGGTCTTCTGGGAACGTCTGGCAGAATCAATTCAAACTTTGCAATGATGGGACGTGGTCGGTTTCCTGGACGAGGGCTTCCCAATCGATGAACACGGTGAAAAGTAATCTTGTCGACTGTATCTTGCTGTATATTGAGCGCAGACATCATGAACATTTTAATCTTCACCTCAGCGTCTTCCGGTGCGTTTTCTGGAATGCCTGAGACATGTCAGCATCTTCTGTTTGTCGCGGATGCTTTGTGATAGAATGTCTAGTTTATATGAGTTTATATTCCAGTCAAAGAGTTTGTAGTTCCGATGACGTTGACATTGTGTTTGATCTAAGCGCAGTATTATCTAATCTTAGCTCCTTGACCTGTTGCTGTGTGAACTTGAAGCAGTTTCTGAGTTCAGTGATCTCTTGGCGAAGCAAGTCAAGTGTAATTGACAATTTCATGTCGATTGAGAGAAGGACACTAGTCTGTGTCTCTGTTGAATCAAGTAAATCCTGAGTCAAAGTGGAAGATTCCACCTTTTTTCTCTTCAGTGGCAGCTCAGCGGGGGAGCTGGGATCCTCCATGACAGTTGGTGTTGACGTAGCTGCAAGAATATCAAGTTGCTCTCTGTGAGTTACCGCTGTTAGCAAAGCTGGTGAAGGAAAAGACAAAAGAATGAAGCGACAATCCGCCGCTGAAAAGAGAAATGTCTTTTCCAGGTCTATACAAGGGGCGGCGTCATCTTTTTCGTCTTCGGGAAGCACGCAATCTCTCGCATTGTCACATCATGCTCACCTCACCCAAAGGTCTGGATCTCATCACTCATTTTTGAGGAAACCTCATCTTGACGAGTGAAAAAGCTTAAAAAATGCTGGTGACGCTTTCTTTGACCTGATATGTGCACACTTTCATCTAACATATTCCACTGCTTGAGTCTCGACGTCAAAAGCTCGCCATTTGACTTCGTTGAGACCAAGATCTTGGATCAAGTCGTTGATGTCTTTTTGCTTGGGGTAGTATGGATTTCTCTCCTCAATTGCATCTCTGAACTCTGGATCAATATCTTAATCTGGAAGGGTCTACCATGCAGAAGAAGCAATTGCGTGAGTGGTCAGTTGGTTCCCTCCAAATTCGTGGGATTGCAAATCTCATAGCTCTGTTTTCCCCTCTGTACCATCCTGTAAAAAAGCAGAATGAAAACATAGGTGTGAAAATACAGATTCATTTCACTCAGTGTTATTGGATATGTTAAAATAATAAAACAGCATATATATAAATATATATATTTCGTTTAACTCTTAAATCTAACTCCTTGACTGAAGCGTATCTCCTTCTGTGCTTCGATCATGCCACCCACCGAGAGAGGTTTGCTGGGAAATTTTGTCTTGAAGTCTGGGTGGGGTAGCTTCTTCTCCTGTCCTTGTCCTGTTCCGTTTTGTCCTGTCCTTCCCTCACAGGATGTAGCACTGCAGCCCCATGCAACACTCATATTTAATGTTTCATTGTTGTAGATAATGTAATGACTTACTTCTCTCATCCTGTTTACAATTAGTGCTTGGTCTTTTGTCTTTGTTTCTCTCTCCCCTCTAGAAACTTTGTTTTATTCGACTGATCGACTCTGATTTTCAATAAACTTAAATTATAATATTAAGAAACCACAGCAAACTTTGTTTTATTCGACTGATCGACTCTTATTCTCAATAAACTTAAATTATAATATTAAGAAACCACAGCGGTAGCTTAAAAACTCCACTGTGACACAGTAAAACTTTTCCAGCATAAAAGGGATACAGATCTTCCATTCTGCTTGACCTAACAGCTGAACAGGACAAAAAAATAAATAAAACTAAGCGTGATGGTTGAAAATGCCTTCCATTGATTAGGGACAGAGTCCACAAAATGTGTATCGAAGGGGCGCGACTTTACTATTTATTAGGGGGTCGTGTGGGATCGAAAGGTTGAGGGAAGGTCCCGTGTCAAAAGAGCGACCCCTGGTGGACCTGTTTAGCATCACAGGTGCGGTCCCCCCTTTTGTAAGATCGTCATCTGGTTGTGGTTGTTTTGGAGGGGTCGGAGTGCGGACCATGTGCATGTCAGTTAGGCTGCCGTCGAGTGAGTCTTTAGCAAATGACACAGCGTGTTTGATTAGCACTTCCCACAAATGCTGTCGTTCGTCATCGGAACTTTGGGTGTCAGCATCCGCTAGGACCTGTTGCACGCGGGTTTCGAAGTCGGGGTAAGGGAGCGGGCGACTATCACACGGTGTTAACGGTGCCGGGGAGTTGGTTCGCAAGTAGTTTGAGGGAGTGGGTGAAGTCGCGGGAGACACGCTTTCGGGTGCAGTTGGGATTGTACTGAGCGTATGGATCACCAGGTGTTGGTCTGTCGCCATGTCTACTCTGATGATGTCATCACCTTCAGTAGGTCCCACTTGAACGAGAGCACTGTATCGTGAAGGAACAAGGAGTTGTACTCCCCCAGAGCTAGGCAATGGGAAGAGGTCTAGTGGAAGGTGACCAATCACAGGGACCGTGAGATTGAAATCGTGTAAGTCGGAGCAGATCAAGAGGCCAAGTCTAGTAGATCTGGGGATGTGGATGTCGTTCCGTGTGTCGTTGGGAATTAGCAGCACGGTGGTCCGGGAAGCGTCTAGGAGGGGTGTGGCATGCACCGACAAACCCAGGTTGTTAAACTCCGGCGAAGGCTGAAGAACGCATGTGGACCGGTTACTGATTGGTTAGCGTGCACAACCAGTCGAATAGGGAAGTTAACAGTTGTCGCTTTTACCATAACTTCGTCTTCGCGCAAAACTTCGAACGCATCGGGGACGGTTTGTCCCGACTTCAGGTTTAATGGTTGAAAAACACGGTTGGAGGAGTAGCACGCGACCATAAAACATTGTTAATGGTGTCAACTTGAACGGCCCGTCAGACAAGTACATCCGCGCCTACAGTTTTATGTTTTAAGTTTTATGTGGCAAATTGGGGACTACTAGGAAGCAGTGAGTTAACGCGCAATGGTTCCATTGTAGGTTCAGGGCGCATACGCCCACTGCAGTGACGGCTGACGGCGGCACGGTGTTAACGGAAAAGCAAAAAGGTTTCAGCGTTAATTGAAGGTCACGATGCTTAAGTCGTAGGGTGTCAAACAGTGCCTGAGAAATTGCCGATTTGTCAGCCCACAAGGCCAGGATGACGTCGTCTGTCGGGCAAGTCATGCAAATTAATCCCACCAGCAACATTGGGGCAGTAGCGTTCTTCGCACGGTGGTTGGACAGGATGGCAGAGACACGTGTCAAGTTCTTTAAGTCGGTTCAGCGGTGGTGAGGTGGCTACAGGGAACACGGCGGTGTCGTCAATGATGGTGTCGTCACTTGAGGGCATGCGGCTTGACAGGTCGCCGTCCTCCGATTGGTCCAATTCCAGGCACCGTTCGGAGGACAGTTCCCGAGTTGGTGGTGATAATGCCTGTTCCACCTGCGCCCCACAGTTGAAGATTTTTGTAATGAATTAGATGCTTGAAGCGGCAGAGCAGGTCTTGGCCAATTTAGTGAAGCAATTTGATTTGACTGTGGGTGATGGCTATCACTGCAAGTCAATTCAATAAGTGAAGCAATTTAGGACTTCAGCTGATTCACATAAGTTTTATTTAACTTTTGTAAAAGTCAAATGTACTTATAACTCGGCTTTTGAATTAATTAATTGCTTGTATGGCGAGCAATGGTGTGGGCTTTAGGCAGAGGGAAAAGCCATCCAAACAAAAACAAAAAACGATTCAAAGAAAATAAAAAATAAAATAATAATAATTAAAAAATACAAAATTATTAATAAGAATGATTTAAAAAATAATGCTATTTTTTTCTTTTCTTTTTTTTTTTTTTTTTTAAAAAAGCTTTCCCAAAAAAAATCTTTCAGAAAATTTTAAATCAAATCAGGTTAAAAGAAAATTTTATTATTAAAAAATTAAAATGGAAAACCCAAAGTGATTAAAAAACAGACAAGCAATTAGTTACTAACTCCACTTTGTAAAGGAATCCGTTAAGTAACTAGTTACTGTAAGCGGTTATTAGTTTAAATCGTCCAAAGGTGTAGTGCGCTTTTGCTGACGGAAGATGGCGGTATTTGCTGTAGCAATGCAGCGCTTTCCGTTGGTGAGACTCGTTACAGTTGTAAATCTCAAAGCTGGTCAAAAATATCAGGCATAAAGCTTTAAACACAATCGCGGTGTCGGCATTTAAAGAAAAAAGCAAACGAGCAAAAACGGAGGGTTTTAAATTAATAGACGTCCTTTATAGTGATTGTGAGTTGAGGCGGCCAGTTAGCCGCTCTCAAGTGTGCTCGGTTGCTAGGCGACGGGTGACGCTGGGTTGCGCGGTGCTCACAGCGGAGCACAGAGGAAGCTTACCAGCAGAAAAAGCATACGGCGGTGCTATTATGAAAGCCCACGTTTATTGTTTCATAAGCAACGACTCAGGATGAACGCGATGCCTTAGCACGCATTTGGTAATAGCTTACTAGCGGCTGAGCAGCGGCTAGTTAGCAAACCGATTCCAGTCACACAGCCGGAAGTTGCGTGATGGAATGAACGCCCACGAGTGGACACTCGAGGACAACCCGGAGCTCATGCCACGGGTCACGGCCACAAAGAAGGAAACCAAGGTGGCCACGATGACATCACCGAGGTCGGGTCGCGGGGGCAGTAGCTCTAGCAGGGACGCCCAGACTTCCCTCTCCCCAGCCACTTCATCCAGCTCTTCCGGGGGGATCCCGAGGCGTTCCCAGGCCAGCCGAAGGATGTAGTCTCTCCAGCGTGTCCTGTTCATGCCCCACACATGAACACAGCGAAGCTCAGCATAAAATTCCCAAAACCACAACGGGCATATAGCTGGTTAGCTACTCCAGACGCCATACCGGGAACAGACGAGAACCATACAAATGCTCAGAATTCGGCCACTTTGCAGTTCTCGAAGGAACTTCTCAAACATAACTTTACGTATGGAATCTTCCCACAGTTCAAAACATGCAGCGCACAAAACCGATATCCAAATATCATTTGCAATACAACAACACTAGTTTCACTAGGGCTAACCTCTCGTTAACAAGTGCGCGGAACTTGGTCGCTATGGTAACGGAATGTGCTCACACATAGCTCAACCTAGATAGCAGAGGACGTGCCGAAACATGACCCTGCAAAGATGGCGGCTGCCGTCTAGGTTTATTGCAAAATATCGTGAGTTTTGTGTGTTTGGGTTTGGACAAAACTTGGCATCTCCTCACGCGGGTTGCACCAATATGTAATGTGTATACGGGTTAAATACAAATGTAATTAATTTAGGAGGAAAGAATGAGCTGGGAGCGACGACTGTGTTACTTTCGGTTTAACGTAATTTTAAATTACAGCGTTATAAATTAAGATGTTTTATCTCGTAAAAGGGGCACCACGTCACTTTTTATGTGCATAAAATTTCGGAGTGACGAGAAATCTTTTTTCCAGTCTCGTAATCCGAAGGTTGTTAGACTTTCTCAAATTTTGATAAGAGTTCTAGACGCCCCAAGGTTGTGTCCTCTCTCCGCTGCTCTTCTCTCTCTACACGAACGACTGCACCTCAGCGAACCCAACTGTCAAACTCCTGAAGTTTGCAGATGACACCACTGTCATCGGCCTCATCAAGGACGGTGACGAGTCTGCATATCGACAGGAAGCGGAGCGGCTGGAGCTGTGGTGCGGCCGACACAACCTGGAGCTGAACACGCTCAAGACTGTAGAGATGATCGTGGACTTCAGGAGGCATCCTTCGCCACAGCTGCCCCTCACGTTGTCCAGCTGCCTTGTGTCAACCGTCGAGACCTTCAAGTTCCTGGGAATTACAATCTCCCAGGACCTGAAGTGGGCGACCAACATCAACTCCGTCCTCAAAAAGGCCCAGCAGAGGATGTACTTCCTGCGGCTTCTGAGAAAGCATGGCCTGCCACCGGAGCTGCTGAGACAGTTCTACACAGCGGTCATCGAATCAGTCCTGTGTTCTTCCATCACAGTCTGGTTTGGTGCTGCTACAAAAAAGGACAAACTCCGACTGCAACGGACAATCAAAACTGCTGAAAGGATTGTCGGTACCCCCCTACCCACCCTTGAGGACTTGCACGGTGCCAGAACTAAGATAAGGGCGTGCAAAATCCTCTCGGACCCTCCCCACCCCGGTCACCAGCTCTTCCAGCTCCTTCCCTCAGGTAGGCGCTACCGATCAATGCAAACTAGAACTAGTAGACATTCCAACAGCTTCTTCCCTCTTGCAATCAACTTCTTAAACAGCTAACTTACAATTCCATTACAACAAGCTGGCAATTTTTTGACTTGAGTTCGTTGTCACATTTCTGTATTATGTATTACTCGTGCATTCACTGTAGTTGTCTCGCCGTGCTGCACTATTTGCATATAGTGGCCACTCATGCCAGAGTAGCATCTGCTCCATTTGCACACTGATTGAGGAGTATCTGTAACATTTGCACAACCATTGTCGCAGATTATCGCACTACTCGTCACTTTAAACCGCATACACTCCTTGAAGTCTCAGTGCCCTTTGCACAATGGTCATTGCACCGGACTATTGCGATATTAGCCATTCGAACTGAGGACTCTGCATCTTTTTGCACAATTGTTGTTTGTTGTTGTTTTTTGTCAATGTCTTTATGTCTCCAAAGTGTTCTGTAAATTGACTGTCTGTTGTACTAGAGCGGCTCCAACTACCGGAGACAAATTCCTTGTGTGTTTTGGACATACTTGGCAAATAAAGATGATTCTGATTCTGATTCTGATCTTCAGCCTGTATTTCCTACCTTTGCGTCAAATTCTTCAGAACTTAAATTTCGACTATCGTAGCTATGCAGATGACATGACAGATGATATCTAGCAGTGTGTCCAGATGACTACAGGTCAATTGAGGTGTTGTGTCATTGTCTAAAACAGATAAATAACTAAATGAGCCAACATTTTCTTCAATTAAACCACAACAAAAGATAATTGTTTTTGACAACAAACAAAAGAGGATTGGTGTTAGTAAATACCTGGAGTCACTCTCTTTAAAAACCAAAGGCCAAGTCCAACATCTGAAGAACATATCCAGAGTGAAAGCTTGCATGTGCTAAGCTAGTCCATGCTTTTATCTCAAGTAGACTTGACTATTGTAATGGTCTTCTGACTGGATTCCCCAAAAAGAGCATTAAACAGCTGCAACTCATTCAAATTGCTGCAGCTCGGGTTCTGACCAGGACAAAGAGGTCAGAGCATCTTACTCCAATTCTAAAGTCTTTACACTGGCTCCTAGTAAGCTTGAGAATAGATTTTAAAGTTATGCTACTGGTCTATAAATCACTAAACGGTTTAGGTCCTGAATACATGAAAGAAATGCTAATGGAATATAAACCCAGTAGGGCTCTGAGATCGACAGACTCAGGTCAAATAGTGGACCACAGAGTCCAAAGCAAACATGGTGAAGCAGCATTTAGTTAATATGCTGCACACAAATGGAATAAGTTGCCAACAGAAGTGATGTCATCCCAAAGTGTGAATGTTTTTAAGTCCAGGTTAAACACGCTTCTTTTTTCTCATGCTTTTTAGAGCATTTCCACTTTTAAGAAAGAAGTAAGAAATATACTTACACTGTACGCTGTTTTAACTCTACTTTTTTCCGTCTTTTTTTTAAATGGTTATAAGAAGTTTTTTTCTTTATTTTTAAATGCTTTTAATCATGTAAAGCACATTGAGTTACCTTGTGTATGAAATGCGCTATATAAATAAATTTGCTTTGCTTTGCTTAGTGCGATAATGTGGAACATTGACAATTGTTCAAATGATGCAGATAGTTCTCAAGCACGAGTGGCCAGTATTGGTCAACAATGGATATGCAAATAGTGCAGAGTGACGAGACTACTACAGTGAGTGCAGGAATAATGTAGTAGTTGTCTCCACATAGATGTGCAAAAGTGGCAGCATGTTAGAATGAAATTGTAAGTCAACTGTTAAAGAGATTTTGAACTGTGATTTTATCCCTCCCTCTTCCTCAAAAGCCACAGGAAGTACATCCTCTGGTGGGCCTTTTATTTTGACTACCCTCCCATCTTCTGGTATTATAATTAGTCATCCTCAACGTTCATCCAAATTCGCATCTGGATTCTAAGTAGTGTTGTTACATTCGCGAACGTTTCGTTCAGAAGAACGAATCTTTTTAGTGAAGGAACTGATCTGAATGAGTTCATGAAATGATTCGTTCTTTTAGCTTGGCCGCCGCCGTGAGTTGAGCGAGTCGGTTGGGAGCGGAAACGGAACTGCTGAAGCGTTCTGTCACTCACTTCTGAATCTTTGGCGAGTGACCAATGAGCAGCCAGCGTGCAGGCGGGGGAGGGACATCTGTGTCTCTCATTTGATTATTGAAGATTTTTATTTCATAATAATAATAATAGGCGGCACGGTGGACGACTGGTTAGGCTGATTTAAAAGCCTTATGGGTAAAAGGTTTATTGTAGAGCGCAGCAGTGCAATGGAACAAATTATCAAAGGAATTAAAAGCAAGTGAACTCTTAAGAAGTGCCTACAAAACATTTCTTAATTACACAAATTTTGTCATGAACTGTGGCCTGCAGTCCTTTTGCTGGAGCCTGGGTGGCGCTTTGCGCTCCTCTCTTTCTCCCTCCCTCCCTCCCTCTCTCTTCCCAGTAATTAGCAACACCTTGGCCGTGCACCTTTCATCAATCAGCCCTCATCATCACCTGCATTTAAGCCTGCCAGATCCCAGAAACTCTCGCCAGAGTATTGCAGTTTCTCCAAGCGGTACAACGGCTCCCCAGTCTCCAAGTAAGCCTACTTGTCATTGTTCTGACCTTCGTGTTCTTCCCTGTCCTCTCTATATCCTCCGTGTCCCTCGTCAAGTGGATCTCTGCCACCTTGCCGTCAAGACAGCCGCCCGTCCTCATCACTGCCTGCCACGTATTCTGTACCTCAACAACCCGCCAACGCATCCCAAGGACAATCCTTATTTCCCTTTCAATAAACTGTTCATCACAACCTCTCTGCCTCCACCTGCTCTTGGGTCCAGTCTCTATCCGATCGAGACAGAATACTCTGGCCAGCCATGGACCCAGCAATCCCGAAGGCGCTTAAACATGCACTCAACCTCCAAGGCGCCCACATAGGGCGACAGGACCGAGCGCTTCAAGAAATCAGGGAATCCTTACACTCCCTCACTCAACAAGTCTCCCTCCTGTTTTCGAAAATGCAATCCGACCTTCCTCCCGTGAGTACTCCTTCTGAGCCCGCAGCCAGCCCGCCTCCCGTACAAAGAACCTCATGTCCCTCCGACCTAGGTGCATGTAGCCAGTTCCTTCTTTATTGTTCCCTAGTTTTCAACCTTCAACCGTACAGTTATCCCACCGAAAAATCCAAGGTCGCATTTGTCACTAACCTCCTCCGCAGTAAACAGCTAAATGCTTTTTTACTTCATGGCCAGGGGACTACAGATGAAAACTAGCCTTCTGGCTAATTCTGGCTTTTTTAACCATGTGTACTTCATGTGTTTTATGAAATTGCATTGTCCCCTTTCAAATAAACTGATTAATAATAATAATAAATGGTCTACCTCGTTATGGCACAACTCCTCCCAACAACTCCAGTCATTCGATTCTTTTTCCGCAGAACTAAAAAACGTATTTGATCACCCAGTTCAGGGCAGAGAAGCCACCCGCCGCCTCCTTACACTCACTGAGGGCTCTTGTTCCGTAACTGCTTATTCGATTGAATGTAGGATACTTCCGGGTGAATGCAGGTGGGATGATGCTGCGCTTAGGGGGATTTTCATTAACGGCCTTTCGGAACAGCTTAAAGATGAGCTCGCTTCCCGGGATAAGCCCTCCTCTCTCTACGATCTCATAGCATTCACCATTCGTCTGGATAACATTGAGAGCACGAGAGAGGGGGCTTCGAGCACGTAAAATTACTTCCACCGTGAGCACCGCACCGTCAGCATCTCACCCGCCTTCTGCACCACCTACTGCCCCTTTGTCACCCCTCACTGCACCTGATGAACCCATGCAAATTGGTAACACCCGACTGGACCCCCAGGAACGTCAGCGTCGCGTCATCCAGCGGCTGTCCATTTATTGCGGTCAATCAGGTCATTTCATTGCCACATGCCCCCTGCAACTAAAAGACCAGGCTCACCACGATCCGAGAGCACCGTAGTGAGCCAAACCACCATTTCCTCTAGCTCTTTCTTCCGTCTGACCGTTCCTGCTTGCGTCCTAACACACCCATAGTAGCCCTAATAGATTCCGATGCCAATGATAATTTTATTCACGAAGGTATAGCACATAAGCTCCAACTCCCTCTCCAACCACTTCCGTCTCCTAAAAATGTCACAGCCCTGGATGGCCGAGTCATATCACCTGTCACCCACCAAACAGTACCGTTCACCTTGCGTATTTCCAGAAATCACTGCGAAAACATTTCTCTTTTCGTTATCCCTTCCCCTGAGACCCCATTAGTCCTCGGAATTCCCTGGCTAAAATAACATAGCCCCGCCATCACTGGATAGAGCCCTCACTGCCATTCAAACTGCCTGCTCTGTGCTATACCGCCCTCTGGAAACCCACCACCATCTGCCACACCAGTTGACCTCTCCGGAGTCACCGAAGAATATCATGATCTCTCTCCGATGTTCAGCAAAAACCTGGCCATTTCTTTGTCCCCTCCACCACCCTTGCAACTGTGCAATCAATCTCCTGCCGGGGGCCCCTCTTCTCTCCAGCCGTCTCTTCAATCCCTCCCGCCCGGAGAAAAAGGCGATGGAGGATTACATCCGTGATTCCCTGGAGGGGGATGAATGGAAGACCACTTTCAATACCCCACTCGGACACTCTGAATATTTGGTCATGCCTTCGGATTAAGCAACACCCCCGCAGTCTTCCAAGCATTCATCAACGACATCCTCGGTGATTTGTTAAACCGGTTCGTTTTTGTTTACCTGGACGACATTCTCATTTTCTCCCGCTCCCCGAAGAACACAGCACTCATGTACGCCAAGACCTCCAGCGCCTCCTCGAAAACCGTCTGTATGTCAAACTGGAGAAATGCAAATTCCACCTCTCCTCCGTACATTTTCTTAGCTACATCATTGCCCCTCTCCAGCCCTGCAGAACCACAACCCGTTCTCCCTTGCTTGTGTTTTGTTGGCGCAGCCACCTGGAAGATTGAATAGGTGGTTAAGGAGGCTCACAAGACTCACCCGGATCCCAAGACCGGGCCTCTGAACCGCCTGTTCGTACCCAACTACGCACGCTCTGACATCCTTCAGTGGGCCCACAACTCCAAGCTCACCTGTCATCTCGGCATCACCCACACCATTCTGTTCATCCAGCAGCACTTCTGGTGGCCCAGCATCGTTAAAGACACCCGGGAGTTTGTCCAAGCCTGCTCCGTCTGCGCCCAAGGGAGGTCTTCACACCTACCCACAGCTGGTCTGCTGCGTCCTTTGCCTATCTGAAGCCGCCCTTGGTCCCACATCGTTTTGGATTTTGTTACTGGCCTACCCCCCCTGAAGGTAACTCAATCATTCTCACTATTATCGATCGCTTTTCCAAATATGTCCATTGTGTACCCCTCCCCAAACTTCCATCTGCCTTTGAAACTGCTAACCTCCTTGTCCAAAAACGTCTTTAAACTCCATGGAATCCCCATCGACATCGTCTCTGACCGCGGACCCCAGTTCTCCTCCCTTGTCTGGAAGGAATTCTGTAGAGCGCTGGGCGCAGCAGCCAGCTTGTCTTTGGGTTATCATCCACAAACCAACGGCCAGACGGAGCAGGCTTATCAGTCCCTATAATCGGCCCTCCGCTGTGTTGCCGCACGCAACCCCTTCTCCTGGAGCTCGTTCCTGCCGTGGATTGAATATGCCCACAACTCCCTCACCAGTTCCGCTACCGGTATGTCCCCATTCATGGCTTGCTATGGTTTCAACCTCCATTATTCAAGGACCTACAGCAGGAGCACACATCTTTAACTACACAGCATTTAGTTAAAAAGAGGAAAGTTGCGTTTTCACAGATATTTTAACTGTGGCTCTACTGAGTCCTCAAGTCTATTTCGGCCTCCATTATTCAAGGAATTCCCTGGCTCAAACAACATAACCCCGCCATAGACTGGACGCGCTTATCCATCACTGGATGGAGCCCTCACTGTCATTCACACTACCTGCTCTCTAAACACTGGGAGCATTCATGCAAAGTTCTTAATATACACAAACTGAATTAAATTTGGTGAAGACTGTCACTAGTGATTTTGCAATTTGCAGTAACTCTCAACCACTAGTGGGTGTCGCTTGTGCTCCATCAATTGTCCCAGAGGGCTTGGGCTTGTTATTTATCCTTGCATGCAATTTTTTTATATATCAAAAGAACATACTTTGTTGCTGTATTTGAGTCTTGTGAAAAGGGCGGCGAATATCCATTCCATTGTTGTCAAACTGTCTAGAGCAGACACCCTTGAAAAGTGGGTTTCTTAAATTCTTGGTCATGAAGTCAGTGTCCAGAAAAAGTTCTTTGTTGGTGAGACCCTCCAGACTGGCTGGGGGCAGGGGGTGACTGTTAATTAATTTAGCGTCCGGGTGACAAACCAGGTTTCCTGTGTCTTTAGCTGATAAGTGGACCAGGCCTCCCTTAGATGTTGTGTGTGTGTACACAGACCGGTTCAGGAGACAGGTATGCAGAACAATCAGAGATTGGGGGTGCCATCTGGTTGACCGTGTATCCGTTACACTGATTCTAATTCTGATCGTGAAGGAGTTTAAAGTCACGCCGCTGCTCCTTCACATCGAGAGTAGCCAGATGAAGTGGTTCGGGTATCTGATTAGGATGTCCCCTGGACACCTCCCTGGTGAGGTGTTCCAGGCATTTCCAACCGGGAGGAGGCCCTGGAGACGACCCAGAACACACTGGAGAGACTACGTCTCACAGCTGGCCTAGGAATGCCTTGGGATCCCCCCGGAAAAGCTAGACAAAGTGGCTGGGGAAAGGAAAGTCTTGGCTTACCTGCGTAAGCTGCTGTCGCCATGACCTGATCATAGATAAGTACAAGATGATGGATGGATGGATAGTCACCTATAGAAAAGGCATAAACTGACAGACAATGGATGGATGGATGGATGGATGGACAGTCACCTATAGAAACTCCATAAACTGACAGACAAATTTAAATTAGAAAATGATTTATAATAGTAACATTCAATTGATACAACAATATGGCATCTCAGAAATGTAAACAATTGCAGCGTCTGCCTATGACACAGCCAGCAGGGGGTGACTTTGATGACGTGGCAGTATTCAAGTGTCGTCCCAGTTCCTAGGGCTATTTTCTAAACCCTTCATCTTGGCCCTCCAAACGAAGGGCTAAGGGGAAGAGGTAAGAGGAAGGGGAAGGGCTAAGGGGTAGAATTGGTATTGGCCCCAAGCAATAACTGTATGTCACAAAACAGACACGCTAAACTCTTCAGGTCAAGATTCAGCTATCTACCTGGACCTCAAAGATAAACAGCACTATTTTAATGATAAAAATTGACACATATTCTGGACAGCAAAGTCAGATGGTTTGAAAGAAGAGTGAGAGAGGCCATCTACGTTAAGGTCGAGAAACCATCTCACAACACAGCAGGTAGCCTACAAAAACATACAATGCCTTCCTTTCGTCCCTTCCAAAGAAACTCAACATTAAAGCCTCTAAACAAATAACAAACAACGCAACCATCTTTGGCTTTGTTTCAAGTGCCTACACAACCATTTTTACAACTGAGAGGAATATGACCAAGGGTGATTCCACCCCAAAAGACTGTTATTGTCCGGCAAATGCCTCTCCTCAATGCATTTTAATGCCTGTTTTTTTTTTCCATTCAAAAAGATTGAAGTTTGTGGTTGGGGCGTGTCTCTAACATAGAGGATACATTGTTGGGTTTCCACACAAACTCAGGCAAGAGCTGTCCGATCTAGCCTAATGCATCAACTGATGAGGCCAGTTCGGATGACAGGCAAAACATCTTCCAAGACAACCAGAACAGTCGAGTTGCATTCGATACAATGTCCTGACAATGAAAGGACCTGGATGAATGGATGGCAATATTCACAGGGAAAGCTAAAAATGGTATGTGTGTTTTTAAGGGCAGGGCAACTTAAACTTCCTCTCATCTCATCACATTGATTGGACTCTTGGTTGGCTGACTCCTGACTCCGATTAGTTCATGGAGTCATTAGTTTTGGGGTTCATGTGTTTTTTTCCATCCTGTACTGTCAATGCTTACATGGTGTTTTTATCTGCATGTTTTGTAATTCATGTTTGCAGTCATTAGTGTTTTGTTTTTGTTTTTTTGCTCAATTTTAGACCTAAAAATGCAGTTGTAGCAATCATCATATAATCTTACTACAATTTCAACACTGAGGCACAATTTTTGTTCTGTTTGCCTTTGCAGAAACAACCCAATAAACAAGAAATCTCCTGGCTGGTAATGGCTGTCACCCTGTTGTCCCTCTGTATGCTAGTTCTGATATCTGGCTTGACCTTGATGATACTAAAAACAAGAAAGAAGCGCCAGTCCGAGGGAGCTTACAGCCCCAGCTCTGAGGAGCTGGCTGGGGCTCAGTTGGAGATGGACAGAATGCTCAAAGTTCCACCAGAGGAAAGACTCATCTGACAGAGATTATGAAGATTGGAGTTTAGATTGATATTTTAGAGAGAGAGAGAGAAAGAGAGAGAGAGAGAGGTTGCATGTTGGTAATTGTACAGTAAGTAATCATGGAGACGTGAAAGATTGTGATGATAGAAGTTTGGACAGAAATCTTAAGTCGCATAATGTCAAAATATATATATTTTCTTAAATCTGTGTGGCATCCCTGGCAATGTTGCTGTTCCACCAGCAGACTACAGCAAAGTAGATGGCACTTGCCAGTACAGACTGGAAGAAGATGTCCAACATATTGCTGCGCACTTGAAGGATCTAAGCTTCCTCTGAAAACAATGTCTGGTCATTCCACTCTTGTACAGAGCATCCGTGTTAGTATTGGAATTGCAGTCCAATGTTCAAGTGTACCGCCAAGGACTTGTTCTGCTGCACCATCTCTGTGTTCTTTTTTTCCCTTAACAAAATGTATATATATTGATGATAATTAAAAAACTAATCATAATCAAGGGGTTCAATTCCCGGCTCCGCCTGTGTGGAGTTTGCATGTTCTCCCCGTGCCTGCGTGGGTTTCTCCGGGCACTCCGGTTTCCTCCCACATCCCAAAAACATGCATGCTAGGTTAATTGACAACTCTAAATTGCCCGTAGGTGTGAATGTGAGTGCGAATTGTTGTTTGTTTGTATGTGCCCTGTGATTGGCTGGCAACCAGTTCAGGGGGTACCCCGCCTCCTGCCCGATGACAGCTGGGATAGGCTCCAGCACGCCCGCGACCCTAGTGAGGAGAAGCGGCTCAGAAAATGGATGGATGGATAATAATAATCATACTAACTAACTGACTAACGAACTAACCAATAAATTAACAACCAGAAAAGAAACAAAAACTAGAACAGAAAAAAGTTTACATCCAACAAATATTCATGTAAAAAAAAAAAGGAAAAGGAGAAATAATGAACTAATTAATTTGGGTTGTTTGCTAGTGAGGGCCGGTGGACGACTGGTTAGCATATCTGCCTCACAGTTTTGAGGACCGGGGTTCAAATCCCGACCTCGCCTGTGTGGAGTTTGCATGTTCTCCCCATCCCTGCGTGAGTTTTCTCCGGGAACTCCGGTTTCCTCCCACATCCCCAAAACATGCATCGTAGGTTAATTGTAAACTCTAAATTGCCCATAGGTGTGAATGTGAGTCAAAATGGTTGTTTGTTGATATGTGCCCTGTGATTGGCTGGCGACCAATTCAGGGTGTACCCCGCCTCTCGCCCGAAGATAGCTGGGATAGGCTCCAGCACGCCCGTGACCCTAGTGAGGAGAAGCGGCTCAGAAAATGGATGGATGAATTAAATGTGTGTGCTTGTTTTCATGTGCTTGACTGACTCAAAAATTTGCCGTTAGCTTGAAGCTGCTAGTGAAAGGTATCCCCGCGAGGACGTTAGGACCTACGGTTAAAATCACTCATGGGTACGTTCACTGCATACTACGTAGTTCCTTGAACGAAAGATGAATGAATGAATTAATGTTTGCCACTGCCCCTCCCATGCGTGAATTGAGAGGTGAGGGAGTGCGCCACTGGGCACCGATGCAGAGACCACCCCCGCCCCAATCGCCGACCCTCACCATTACATGTCCCATGTCACACACCCCACCTGCCTACTCTACTGTATGTGCTATATGTATTAATGAATATGTAATATGTTTAATGTTACTAGATGTGTACTGTAGATTTGAGTGGATGTGATGCATTAAAAACATTATTTTGTTTATTTATTTTATTTTTCCCCCCTAAGCTGATGTGTACTGCATTAAAAAGAACAGGGGATGTGACGGGGCCAGCCATGGTGGAGCATCGTGATGCAGAGAAGATATCCCAGCCCAAAACCCGCCGAGTTGCTTTTCCTCCCGAGATATCTCACATCTATCACATAAACAAGGACCCAACACCGCAGTGTCCAAAATAAATACCTTAATTCAGATAAGGAAGGACAAACAAACACAAATAAAATAAATAAAAAAACAAAAACAAACAATCCAGCACTTGGACTTGGACTTGGTTTTCCACCAAAGACACATCAGTTAAAATCAAAGGTTAGAGGGCTGAAATTTGGCCACACAGTTGTGAAGAAGTTAAACTTTAAAATGACACCATGGCGCAATTTCTAATTTTCCATCCATCCATCCATTTTCTGAGCCGCTTCTCCTCACTAGGGTCGCGGGCATGCTGGAGCCTATCCCAGCTGTCATCGGGCAGGAGGCGGGGTACACCCTGAACTGGTTGCCAGCCAATCGCAGGAACAAACAACCATTCGCACTCACAGTCATGCCTACGGACAATTTAGAGTCTCCAATTCATGCATGTTTTTGGGATGTGGGAGGAAACCGGAGTGCCCGGAGAAAACCCACGCAGGCACGGGGAGAACATGCAAACTCCACACAGGTGGGGCCGGGGATTGAACTGTGAGGCTGACGCTCTAACCAGTCGTCCACCGTGCCGCTAATTTCTAATTTTTATTTTGAATTAAGCTAGGCGAGCGAAAGAAAGTTGGCCAGATGTTTGCTATTCGCCTGACATTCAGAAGAAGAAGAATCACCTTTTATTGTCATGAACATGCATGCATGCACACGAAATTTGTTCTCTGCCTTTTACCCATCACAGTGAACACATACACGTTAGTGGAACACACTGGAGCAGGGAGCAGCTGAAGCGCCCAGGGAGCATTTCGGGGTATCAGTGACTTGCTATAAGATACCACAGCCGGGGGATGTTGGCGGATGGTCCAGTCGGGGTCTTGAACCTAGGTCCCCCATGGTGGTAGGCGATGCTCTTAACCATTGGGCCACGGCTGCCTATTCAATTACATTTTCGACTATATCACGTATGGAGCACAATTTTGGAAACTGGAAAAAAATCGTGACTGGATTTGTTGTCACTACAAATGTATATGCAATAACAGCACTAACGGCGCTTGATTCTACATTTTGCTTACCACCTGTGTTAGGCACCGTCTACAAATTACACATCCTACGGTGACAAATGTGAAACAAATCACAAATCCATACATCAAAATAAAAGATTGTTTTGTTTTTCTTTTTGTTTGTTTTGGCAATGTTAGACCTCTGCTTACGACATGTCAAATGTTGCTCACATCTTGCATTTGGGATAAACTGAGAAACTTCTTTTCCTTTCAGCATGTCCCGTTAGGGGTCACCAGAGTGTGTCATTCTTTCCCATGCAAGCCTATATCCCGCATCCTCCTCTCTAACACCAACTGCGCTCATGTCTTACCTCACTACATTTACCAAACTTCTCTTTGGTCTTACTCTAGCTCTCGCCTGGCAGCTGCATCCTCATCATCCATCTACCAATATACTCACTCTCTCTCCTCTGGACGTGTCCAAACCATCAAAGTCTGATCTCTCTAGCTTTGTCTCCAAAACAGCTAACCCCCTTTGATGAGCTCATTTCTAATCCTATCCAACCTGGTCACTCCTAGAGAGAACTTTAACATCTTAATTTCCGCCACTTCCAGCTCTGCTTACTGTTGTTTCTTTTCAGTGCCCCTGTCTGTAATCCGTACATCATGGCTGGCCTCACCACTGTCTTATAAACTTTACCCTTCAGAGACTCTTGTGTCACATAACACACCTGACACCTTCCTCCACATGTTCCAACGTGCTTGGACCCGTTTCTTCACTTCCTTACCACACTCACCATTGCTCTGGACAGTTGACCCTAAGTAATTAAAGTCCTCCATCTCTTCTCCCTATAGCCTCACTCTACCCACTCCACTTCCCTCATTCATGCACATATATTTTGTCTGATTTTGGCTAATCTTCATTCCTCTCCTTTCCAGTGCATGCCTCCACCAAACATCATAATCCACGGGGATTCCAGTCTAACCTCATCTGTCAGCTATCCATCACCACTGCAAACAGGAAGGGGCTCAGGGCCGATACCTGATACAGTCCCACCTCCACCATAAAGTCCTCTGTCACACCTACAGCACACCTCACCACTGTTCTGTTGGCCTCATGCATGTCCTCTTCTATTCTAACATACTTCTCTGCAACTCCAGACCTCCACATGTAGTACCACAGTTCCTCTCTGGGTACTCTGTCATAGGCTTTCTCTAGATCTACAAAAACACAGTGTAGCTCCGATGACAACAGCCGCTTCACAGAGAAGACAGGGCCCCCATCCACAAAACGGGGGGGAGGAGGGGGCCTGGAAGGCGGGACCAGAGGGGACTCCCGGGCTGGCTTGAGTAGGCTGACGTGAAAAGTAGGGTGGACCCGCATGGACCTTGGGAGCCTCAGCTTCACGGTGACAGGGTTGATTATTTTTGTGATGGGGAAGGGCCCAACGAACCTGGGAGCGAGCTTCTTGGACTCCACCCGGAGTGGAATATGTTTGGTCGAAAGCCAAACTCGTGGAGTCCAAGAAGCTCGCTCCCAGGTTCGTTGGGCCCTTCCCCATCACAAAAATAATCAACCCTGTCACCGTGAAGCTGAGGCTCCCAAGGTCCATGCGGGTCCACCCTACTTTTCACGTCAGCCTACTCAAGCCAGCCCGGGAGTCCCCTCTGGTCCCGCCTTCCAGGCCCCCTCCTCCCCCCCGGTTTGTGGATGGGGGCCCTGTCTTCTCTGTGAAGCGGCTGTTTCTGATGTTTTCTGTACTTCTCAATACAGGCAAATCAGAATCAGAATCATCTTTATTTGCCAAGTATGTCCAAAAAACACACAATGAATTTGTCTCCGGTAGTTGGAGCTGGGGTGGCACGGTGGGCGACTGGTTAGAGCGTCTGCCTCAGTTCTGAGGTCCGGGGTTCAATCCCCGACCCCGCCTGTGTGGAGTTTGCATGTTCTCCCCGTGCCTGCGTGTATTTTCTCCGGGTACCCTGGTTTCCTCCCACATCCCAAAAACATGCGTGCTAGGTTAATTGACAACTCTAACTTGCCCGTAGGTGTGAGTGTAAATGGTTGTTTGTTTGTATGTGCCCTGCGATTGGCTGGCAACCAGTTCAGGGTGTACCCCGCCTCCTGCCCGATGATAGCTGCGATAGGCTCCAGCACACCCGCGACCCGCGTGAGGAGAAGCGGCTCAGAAAATGGATGGATGGATGGATAGTTGGAGCTGCTCTAGTACGACAACAGACAGTCAATTGACAGAACACTTTTGAGACATAAAGACATTGACAAAAAACAGTCACTGATCAATAAAGGGTTGCTAGTTATCTGGTAATGTCGGTACATTTATTTTTGTATTTATTTTGTTTTGACAATTGTGTAAAAAGATGCAGAGTCCTCTAGCACTTAGAACAGTGTGAAAGACTGATATTGCAATAGTCCGGTGCAATGACCATTGTGCAAAGGGCCCCGAGACTTCAAGCGAGTAGTGCGATAATCTGGGACAATGTTGATTGTGCAAATGTTGCAGATACTCAACTTTCACTTTTACTAGTCTCAATCAGTGTGCAAATGGAGCAGATGCAACTCTGGCATGAGTGGCCAGTATTGGTCAACAACAGATATGCAAATAGTGCATCGTGGCGAGACTACTACAGTGAGTGCACGAGTCATGTATAATTGGCCCCACAGAAATGTGACAACAAACGCGTCAAAAAATTGACAGCATGTTGTAATGGAATTGTAGGTTAGGTGTTTAAGAAGTTCATCGCAAGAGGGAAGAAGCTGTTGGAATGTCTGCTAGTTCTAGTTTGCATTGATCGGTAGCGCCTACCTGAGGGAAGGGGCTGGAAGAGCTAGTGACCGGGATGTGGAGGCTCCGAGAGGATTTTGTACGCTCTTGTCTTAGTTCTCGCAGCGTGCAAGTCCTCAAAGGTCGGTAGGGGGGTACCGACAATCTTTTCAGCAGTTTTGATTGTCCGTTGCAGTCGGAGTTTGTCCTTTTTTGTAGCAGCACCAAACCAGACTGTGATAGAAGAACACAGGACTGATTCGATGACCGGTGTGTAGTACTGCCTCAGCAGCTCCCGTGGCAGGCCATGCTTCCTCAGAAGGCACAAGAAGTACATCCTCTGCTGGGCCTTTTTGAGGACGGAGTTGATGTTGGTCGCCCACTTCAGGTCCTGAGAGACTGTAATTCCCAGGAACTTGAAGGTCTCGACGGTTGACACAAGGCAGCTGGACAACGTGAGGGGCAGCTGTGGCGAAGGATGCCTCCTGAAGTCCACGATCATCTCTACAGTCTTGAGCGTATTCAGCTCCAGGTTGTGTCGGGCGCTCCACTTCCTGTCGATATGCAGACTCGTCATCGTCCTTGATGAGGCTGGTGACAGTGGTGTCATCTGCAAACTTCAGGGGTTTGACAGCCGGGTGCGTTGAGGTGCAGTCGTTCGTGTAGAGAGAGAAGAGCACCGGAGAGAGGACACAACCTTGGGGTGCCCCAGTGCTGATGCTGCGTGTGGATGAGGTGGCCTCCCCCAGCCTCACCTGCTGTGTCCTGCCCGTCAGGAAGCTGTAAATCCACTGGCAGATGGCAGGTGAGACACTGAGCTGGAGAAGCTTGGATGAAAGGAGTTCAGGGATGATGGTGTTGAACGCTGAGCTGAAGTCCACGAACAGGATCCTCGCGTAGGTCCCTGCATTGTCGAGGTGTTCTAGAATGAAGTGCAGTCCCATGTTGACTACATCATCCGCAGACCTGTTCGCTCAGTAGGCAAACTGCAGTGGGTCCAGCAGGGGACCTGTGACGCTCTTGAGGTGGTCCAGCACGAGACGTTCAAAGGACTTCATGACCACAGATGTCAAGGCGACAGACCTGTAGTCATTTAGACCCGCGATTGTAGGTTTCTTGGGGACTGGAATGATTGTGGAGCGTTTGAAACAGGATGGTACTTCGCACAGTTCCGGAGATCTATTAAATATCTGTGTGAAGACCGGAGCGAGTTGGTACGCGCAGACTTTGAGGCAGGAAGGGGACACACGGTCTGGGCCTGCCGCTTTGTTAATCTTTTGTTGTTTGAAGATGCGTCTCACATCCTGTTTGTGGATGGTTTACGCAGAAGTCAGAGGTGTGATAGTGGTCGGTGGTGCGGCTGGGTGTGTGTGGGTGTGTGAAAGTGTCCTTTTCAAATCTGCAGTAGAAGGTATTCAAGTTATTGGCTAGTGTGCTATTGTTCTCAGCTTGGGGGGATCGTTGCTTGTAATTTGTCACTGATTGGAATGCATGCCAGACTGATTTAGAGTCATTAGCGCTAAACAGTTTTTCCAAATTTGCTGCATAGTTCCTCTTTGCAATGTTAATTTCTTTCGTCAGCAGGTTTCTAGCGTGATTATACAGGGCCCTGTCCCCGCTCTGATATGCGTCCTCCTTGGCTTGACGAAGTTGCTTAAGTTTGGCAGTGAACCACGGCTTCTTGTTGTTGAATGTGCAAAATGACTTTGTTCGTACACACACATCTTCACAGAAACTGATATAGGATGTAACAGTGTCCGTATATTAATCCAGGCTGCCAGCTGAATCTTCAAAGACACTCCAGTCTGTGCAGTCTAAACAGCTTTGAAGTTCCATCTTTGCTTCATTGGTCCACTTTTTGACTGTTTCCACTGTAGGCTTCGCGCATTTAAGTTCTTGACTGTACGTCGGTATTAAGTGAATTAAACAATGATCAGACGAGCCCAGTGCTGCAGGAGGTATAGCACGGTATGCGTTATTTAGCGTAGTATAGCAGTGGTCCAAAATGTTATTTTCCCTGGTTGGACAGTCGATGTGCTGCTTGTATTTAGGGAGTTCGTGGTTGAGTTTAGCTTTGTTAAAGTCCCCGAGAATAATGAGGGGTGAGTCCGGGTGTTTTTTTTCCAATTTCGTTGACTTGTTCGGCGAGCGTTAGCAGTGCGGCGTTCGTGTTAGCTTGAGGCGGGATGTACACGCCAGCCAGGATGAATGATGCGAACTCACGCGGCGAGTAGAATGGCTTAGAGTTCAAAAACAGCGACTCCAAATGCGGGCTGCAGTGTGTGCTGAGCTCCGTGACGTCCGTACACCATTTTTCATTCATATAGAAGCATATCCCGCCGCCTTTTGTTTTACCCGATGATTCCATGTTGCGGTCTGCTCCGTGAAGATAGAAGCCGGGAAGCATGACGGCACCATCGGGTACAGCCTCACAAAGCCAGGTCTCCGTAAAGCACATGGCGGCGGAACGTCCGAAGTCTTTACTGGTCTTTATCAGAAGATGAAGCTCGTCCATTTTGTTGGGTAGGGAGCATACATTCGCGAGGTGGATCGACGGGAACGCCAATCTGTATCCTCTCTTGCGGAGTTTCACCTGGATGCCGGCTCACTTCCCTCTGTGGCGCCGCCTCCATGCGCCGAAGACCGCGGACGTCGCTCCGGTGAGTAACTCGGGAAAAAAACTGAGCTGATTTGCGAAAGTTGGTGAAAGAAAGTCCGGAGTAGCCTCCTTGATGGTTAGCAAGTCTCCTCTTGTGTAAGTGAGTCGTGTAATGTCTCCAAAGACGAACGAAAAACACAAAAACAAAACTAATAATGCATCTGGGCAAAGCAAATGTATTTATATAGCACAAGGTAACTCAATGTGCTTTACACGATTAAAAGCATTTAAAAACAAAGAAAAAACAGCTTATCAACATTTAAAACAAAGAAAGAAAAAAATAAAAGTACAATTAAAATAACATACAATGAAACAAATATCATTTAAAAGTGGAAATGCTCTAAAAAGCATGAGAAAAAAGAATAATTCTTACCTAGACTTAAAAACATTCAAACTTGGGGCTGATGTCACTTCTGTTGGCAACTTATTCCATTTGTGTACAGCATAAAAGCTAAATGCTGCTTCACCATGTTTGCTTTGGTGAAAATTTTAGACAATTAATTGTTTACCCAAAATGCATGATATCAACAAAGTTGGACCTGTAGTAAGTAGTGGCTTTGCATTGCCACCTGCTACAGCAAGCAGAATGAGAAAAAATGTGTTTTTATTGATTCTTAGTGAATATCTTTGATAATTATTGATTTTTGGTGAATATATTTGACAATTGTACACAGTTTAACCAAAATGCAAGATATCAGCAAAATTTGACCTGTAGTAAGTATTCACTCCCAATTTCCCTTGCCAACTACTACAGCAATCAGAATGAGAAAAAAAGTGTTTTTATTTATTTTTAGTGATTTCACCAAAAGCCTTGGTCGTGTAACTTGTAGACGGCTGAGATGTGAACACCGCGCGTTTAAAAGGCTACTTTGCAGGAGCGTATATTTTTGTTTTCTCTAATCTGTTTTAAATAAATACTGCATAATATATGTGATACTAATCAGAATACTGTGCTGAGTGAAAGCCTTTGAAAGTCCATCAATAAGAAAGTAATAAGAAGCCCGGGGAGCATGAAATGTGATTGAACCCTAAGAAGTTCATTTGCCAAGACTAAATTTTAAACAGTCCTTCTATATGCTTGATCTATGAGTAAAGAGTACAAAATTGGGAGTATTTTATATTAATATATGATTTTAAACCCATTTTATGGGTCCTCTTCGACACGCCCCCTGGTGTATTTAAACCCTGACTCCTGCCGCCTCACTCTCTTTGGTGTCTAGCCCTCTGTCGTGTCTGGCTCTCTTGTTTTTCCTTGGCGCGGCTCGGCCTTGCCGCCGCCCCTCTCCCCTACCCTTCCTTTTGTTCTGACATGCGACTCGGTAACCGCAGGCCTTTGGGATGGAGATTCCGCTCCCTCGACTCAGTGGATCGCCGGTCAGACTCTAACACTTCAGCCCGGAGTTCGACTGACCCGTTTTGCGACTCTCAAAGGCCTTTTTAACAAGAATTTATGTAGGAAATCTTCCCATAGTTAAAAGCATGCAGCGCACAAAACACGGACATCCACATAAAATTTACAATGCCACAAATTTGCTCCAGTCTCACTAGACGGCTAATCTTAGTTTCCTCACACTCACAAGTGCTCGGGACTCTGCGTTGTTATGGTAACGAAATGACACTCACATACAGAGAGGCTGCGGCTGCTTCTTGCCACCTCCAAGCTGGTTACTATGCTACCTAGATTTATTTCAAAATATCAAGAATTTTGTGTGTTTGGGTTGAATGAAACTTGGTATTCACCTCACACGGGGCACCAATATAGCATTTATGGATTTGGGATAAAATGTAATTTATTTGAAAAATGAATTCGTCAAAGTTGAACGCCTGCGTTCACTTACGGGTTAGTCCGATTTACCTTTTACCGTTAAAATCTGACTATTTTATCTCGAAAAGGGGCACCACGTCTCTTGTGACGAAAAAGCCTCTGTGTATCAGAATTTGAAGGTTGCTACAGGAATTATTTATTAATTTGAAGGTTGCTATATTATTAATTTGAAGGTTGCTACAGGAATTAAATAAGAATTCTAGAACCCAGAGGTGTCTTGTTGTATCCAAACACACAAACGATACAGGTGATAGATTTTATATAAAATTTAATGAAATCTAACAGGGGTCTAACTACAGGGAAACATCCATCCATCCATCCCTTTTCTACCGGTTATCCGGGTCAGGTCGCGGGGGCAGTGGCTTTAGCAGGGACGCCCAGACTTCCCTCTCCCCAGCCACTTCATCTAGCTCTTCCGGGGGGATCCTGAGGCGTTCCCAGGCCAGCCGAAGGACGTAGTCTCTCGAGCGTGTCCTGGATCGTCCCCGGGGTCTCCTCCCGGTGGGACGTGCCCGGAACACCTCACCAGGGAGGCGTCCGGGAGGCATCCGAATCAGATGTCCCACCCACCTCATCTGGCTCCTCTCGATGTGGAGGAGCAGCGACTCTACTCTGAGATCCTCCCGGATGACCGAGCTTCTCACCGTCTCTCTAAGGAAGAGCCCGGACACCCTGCGGAGGAAACTAATTTTGGCCGCTTGTATCCGGGATCTTGTTCTTTCATAGGTGAGGGTAGGAACCAAGATCGAGCGGTAAATTGAGAGCTTCACCTTTCAGCTTAGCTCCTTCTTTACCACAACGGACCGATACAAAGTCTGCATCACTGCAGAAGCTGCATCGATCCGCCTTTCGATTCTGCTGACTCTCATCCCAGCCGCTTCACACTCGGCTGCCAAGATAAAAGTTCAAAAGGAAATTTTTCCTCTGAAATGCAACTCGTTAAGACATCACTGCTTGACGCTGCACCGATCCGCATGTCGATCTCCCGTTCCATTCTTCCCTCACTCATGAACAAGACCCCAAGATACTTGAACTCCTCCACTTGGGGCAGGATCTCATCCCCGACCTGGAGAGGGCATGCCACCCTTTTCCGACTGAGGACCATGGTCTCAGATTTGGAGGTGCCGATTCTCATCCCAGCTGCTTCACACTCGGCTGCGAACTGCTCCAGTGAGAGTCGGAGGTCATGGCTTGATGAAGCCAACAGAACCACATCATCTGCAAAATGCAGAGATGCAATACTGAGGCCACCAAACCGGACCCCCTCTATGCCTCAGCTGCGCCTAGAAATTCTGTCCATAAAAGTTATGAACAGAATCGGTGACAAAGGGCAGCCTTGGCGGTGTCCAACCCTCACCGGGAACGAGTCCGACTTACTACCGGATATGCGGACTAAGCTCTGACTCCGGTCGTACAGGGACCGAACAGCCCGTATCAGGGGGTTCGGTACCCCATACTCCCGAAGCACCCTCCACAGAACTCCCCGAAGGACACGGTTGAAAACCTTCTCCAAGTCCAGAAAACACATGTAGACTGGTTGGGCGAACTCCCATGCACCCTCGAGGACCTTGCCGAGGGTGTAGAGCTGGTCCACTGTTCCACGGCCAGGACGAAGACCACACTGCTCCTCCTGAATCTGATATTCGACTTCCCGACGGACCCTCCTCTCCACCACCCCTGAATAGACCTTACCAGGGAGGCTGAGGAGTGTGATCTCCCTGTAGTTGGAACACACCCTCCGGTCCCCCTTCTTAAAAAAGGGGACCACCACCCCAGTTTGCCAATCCAGAGGCACTGTCCCCGATGTCCACGCGATGTTGCAGAGGCGTGTCAACCAGGACAGCCCCACAACATCCAGAGCCTTTAGGAACTCCGGGCGAATCTAATCCACCCCCGGGGCCCTGCCACCGAGGAGCTTTTTAACTACCTCGTTGACCTCAAACCCAGAGATAGGAGAGCCCGCCTCAGTAAACCCACACTCTGCTTCCTTAGGGGAAGGCGTGTCGGTGAAATTGAGGAGGTCTTCGAAGTATTCTCCCCACCGACTCACAACGTCCCGAGTCGAGGTCAGCAGCGCCCCATCCCCACTATACACAGTGTTGGTGGTGCACTGCTTTCCTCTCCTGAGACGGCGGATAGTGGACCAGAATTTCCTCGAAGCCTTCCGGAAGTCTTTCTCCATGGCATCACTCCTCCCATACCCGAGTTTTTGCTTCAGCAACCACCAGAGCTTCATTCCGGTTGGCCAGCCGGTACCCATCAGCTGCCTCAGGAGTCCCACGGGGCAAAAAGGCCCGATAGGACTCCTTCTTCAGCTTGACGACATCCCTCACCGTTGGTGTCCACCAACGGGTTCGGGGATTACAGCCACTACAGGCACTAATCACCTTACAGCCAAAGCTCCGGTCGGCCGCCTCAGCAATGGAGGCGCGGAACATAGTCCACTCGGACTCGATGTCCCCTGCCTCCCCCAGAACATGAGCAAATTCTGTCGGAGGTGGGAGTTGAAACTCCTTCTGACAGGGGATTCTGCCAGACGTTCACAGCAGACCCTCACAATACGTTTGGGCCTGCCACGTCGGACCGGCATCTTCCCCCACCATCGGAGCCAACTCACCACCAGGTGGTGATCAGCTGACAGCTCCGCCCCTCTCTTCACCCAAGTGTCCAAGACATGCGGCCGCAAGTCCGATGACACGAACACAAAGTCAATCATCGACTGGGTGTCCTAGGGTGTCCTGGTGCCAAGTGCACGTGTGGACACCCTTATGCTTGAACATGGTGTTCGTTATGGACAATCCTCGACGAGCACAGAAGTCCAATAACAGAACACCGCTCGGGTTCCGATCGGGGGGGCCGTTGCTCCTAATCACGCCCTTCCAGGTCTCACTATCATTGCCCACGTGAGCATTGAAGTCTCCCAGGAGAACGATGGAGTCCCCAGGGAAACAATGCACAGAAAAGGAAAACAAGGTAAATGTAAGCATTCGTAAAGCAGGTCGAGGTTGTGATGTCGGTGTGCAGTGAAGATGTGCGGTGCGCTATTCCTGTTGCCGTTAATTTAAACCCAAATATGCACCAATCTGTACTTTAGGAGACCGCACGTTGGACTTGCATTGCGGGGAACACAATTTAGGCAGGCTGGTCGATCTCCCGGAAGCTGGGCGGGTCCGGTCAAGGGCAGGTGGTTTTGACTGAAAAGGGAGGAAAAAATAAATAAATCAAAAAGCTTCAAGTGCAGAGTGGTCAAAGCCCGGAAGTGTCCTGGTCCTTCACAATGGAGCTTCGTCAGTGAGCTGCCCCACGCACCCACACGGTTAGCTCAGGGCGCTGGTAGGGTGCCCTGCGGCAGACGAAGGTCAGGTGCGTCCGTGGTACTTCCAGGCTGGGCCAGGTTCTTCTGGAAGGTTGAACGAACGAGCGAGAGCGAGTGCGCAAGGACAAAGAAGCTTCGGCCTTTTATGCACAAGAGCGAGAGAGTAAGCACTTTGAAACTGTCTCAAGTAGAGATTAAGTACACGAACGACCCTTTTTTTCATTTTAGTTCTGGAATATCAAATAATGTTGTTCAACACAACGTTATTTCATAATTTGGCTTAAAACACAATTGTATAGTTCTCATGAACAGACTCATCGCCAAACCTGCAGAATCAACATTAATGACACAGAAATCAAAGCGCACATTCAGGGTACTCATGTGCGCCTGACACATTCAAACATGTGGTATTTCCTTAATTTCATTGTTCATTCTCGACACATGAAATAGGGTCACAAGGAGCCCATCTTGCAGTGTTTCTGGTCACCACTGGGGGGGGTGAGCGACCGTGTTCTGTCAATAACACCGGATGTCTGGACACAGTCAATCTTCTGAGAGAGCATTTTAACTGCAGATCAAAAGCGGAATTGTTCTGTGGTGCACAGATGTCACTCCTTCTTGTTTAAATTATCCTGGTGAGCAAAGACAAAAATCCTGCCGGCCTGTGGGCCCCATCCAAGGAATGCTAGGGGCCTTGATGAATGGGTTTAGAGAAGCAGGCCTGTCTTTTGTAGTCTTCGTATTGAGAGTCGATATCCGTTACAATGTTATGAATCGGAAAAAGTGATGCAGGTGATGGCGGATGCCGGGTCTGGTGAGGGTTGTCAACGAGAGAGGCTTCCATTTTTAATTGTTCAGTTGAAGGAAGTTATCAGTCATCCACGGCTTTATGTCCTCCAGGCAGGAGGTTGGTGAGGATATGGAAGCAAATGCAGAGGGGTCTGGTTTGTTTTAATATAGTTGGGTGTTATCAGCGTACCAGTGGAATGAGATTCCATGCCATGCTGTTGACGTGACCACGGGGAAACGGGTAATGGTGAAGGGGGTTTGGCCAAGGATGGAACCCACAGGACTTTGTTCTGTCAGTGAAATATGATGTAAACCAGGCTCGGGAAGAGTCAGAAAGTGGAGTGATGGTGGAGGAATAAATATAGCACAGCAAAGAGGCATTTGTAGTTGTTAAAATTAATAAAATATGCATTGGAAGCGACAGAAAATATAGGAGCCATATGCCGATAACGTCACAATTCAACCACGCGAGCGACGATGTGCGTGTGAATTGATCAATATACGGGGTGATTGTAAAGTAACTCCCTATCGTAATATACTTATAATTTATTCATATGTTTTTCATTTTTCTAAAATGTTTTTGTGTATGTTCCATGATTAAAGGAGCAAGTCTATTCTACCAAACCAACGACTTTGGAAGAACGAAAAGGGCCAATACGAGAAGTTATGTCTCCCATCCCACAAGAGTGGGAATGTGAACAGTCTGATCTCATTTCTTGCTGGTTGAGTGACATCGTACTGCATGCTGCAGAGGGCAGGAGAGAGAGAGAGAGAGAGAGAGAGAGAGAGAGAGAGAGAGAAAGAGAGAGCGAGAGAGAGAGAGAGAGAGAGCGACAGACACACATACATTGCATACATATACTGTACAAGCACTTGAACGGAACGAAGGTAAAAGTGGTGAGAAGTGTTTATGCAACTCATGAGCAACTTCTTGGTTTGATTTATTTTTGTCAAAGTTATAGTTTAAAAAAATGACTGTAGTTCCAATACATTGTGCATATTAGTCAAATACGTGACATTTTTTCAAAAGCTGATCCTACAGTATATGTGCATACAACATGGTCTTAGGAGGTTCTAAATTTGTTCGCAGGGTACCAATAAAAACAAGTATGAACATATTGATGAATCGCAGATTTTTGCGTCAAACGTGCATACGCACGATTTAGCACAAATCTGTGCGTACACACGGTTAGTGAATGAGGCCCAGTGAGTTTTTCTGGTTAAATAAAGGTTGAATAAATAAATAAACTGAGTTGCACATGTTACAGGTCAAATTAATGGTGGAAACCTTTTGAAATGATTTATCTTTGTCTCATTTTTCTAAAGTCACAAAAACTTGACATTTGAACATGGGGGTTGTAGATTCTTTATATCCACTGTATGTTGATATTGGTAACCTATTTGAAGCTGGATCGGTCTAGTGGACACGTGAATGAGCAAAACTCCATATGTACACTGTACCTAAATTTAATTTAATTTATTTTTTTGCAAAATTTTTATACTCACAATCCTTCGAGAGGAAAAGAAAATCTGCCGTATATTTTTGTGTGTGTGTTACAGACCTAACAGAACCAGATCACACACGTCAGCATGCAAACAGAGATTCGAGGCCTCATTATGAGATTTGAGTAACATGGCCCTCCTGCTCCAAAGCCCAAGTCCTTACAGATGAACTAGTGACACCTCATACAACCCGCCTCAAGGCCGTCCTTTACAACCAATTTAGACTTCTTGTGTATATTGCTATTTTTCTGGCTTGTGGTTTCTCTGTTCGACTCAATCCATCCATTTTCTATTAATGGTTCGGAATCAGGCGGCACGGTGGCCGACTGGTTAGAGCGTCAGCCTCACAGTTCTGAGGACAAGGGTTCAATCCCCGGTCCCGCCTGTGTGGAGTTTGCATGTTCTCCCCGTGCCTCCGTGGGTTTTTTCCGGGCACTCCGGTTTCCTCCCACATCCCAAAAACATGCACGTTAATTGAACACTCTAAATTGCCCGTAGGTGTGAATGTGAGTGCGAATGGTTGTTTGTTTGTATGTGCCCTGCGATTGGCTGGCAACCAGTTCAGGGTGTACCCCGCCTCCTGCCCGATGACAGCTGGGATAGGCTCCAGCATGCCCGCGACCCTAGTGAGGAGAAGCGGCTCAGAAAATGGATGGATGGATGGTTCGGAATCAATCGGGCTGGAGCTTATCGCAGCTAAGGACGACCTGGATATCCAAGCTGTCAAACTTGCATTCACTTTTGAAATAGTCCAAGAGGTGAACATATCTCGGGTTTTTGGACTGAGAGAAGAAGTCAGATTGCCTGGAGAAAACCTATGCAAGAGAGGGAGGACATGCAAACTATTCACAGACAGAACTCAGTCCCCTGATTTTTACCCCCCGATATACGTTTGTGGTTCTTGGTGAGTTATTCTGTGAAATTCTATTGAAGTCTCTATGAGGTTTGGAAGGCTTCTTGGTGTGTCCGTCCGTACATTTGCAGACAAAACGATAGCTGCATAGAGTTAGTTATTTCCTCTACTGGCCAGTCTTCTTGTCCTTCTGGAAACTGAAACTTGTCCGACGGCTGAGTTTTCTCTGCTTTTGGGCAAAATAATCAGCCCGTGTGGTGCTGGCCCGTGACTCAAGGATGTAGTTCACCTGTGGATATAGAGTATTTCATGAAAGTCACTCCACATAAATTCAAAACGCCCTAATTCTAATTGTACCAATTAGGACGCGTGTTCTCTCTCTCTCTCTCTCACACACACACACACACACACACACACACACTTTACCATAATATGTTTAGAAAGTCTTTCTGCCGCCGTAATGCACAACTGTAACTACAAGGGCCAGGGCAATCCACTTCTTTCTTGAAAGTCAGTCAAGTTGTTTGTGGTTCAATAAAATAATACAATACTGTATATGAAGCGCTATAAAATGTTTCCCAATAAAAACACCAGGGAGGGCATTTTTTTCATTGCAGTGACATGGTATGTGTGCAACATCATAATTTTCTAGCTTCAAGTTACTCAAAGCATGTTTATATTGTCAACTCTCTAGCCTATTGATGACACAGCATGAAGAGTAAAGGCCTCTTTATACTCCCGGGGTCGACAATGTGATGCAATGCGGCCCCTCTGCGCAGCTTGACGCGCGCACGGCAAAAATTGTTGCTGCGCATGGAACGCCACGGAGATCATCTCTCGTGATTGGTCCGTTTTAGTCTGCTGTGATGATGTAATCAGCGTTCCTCCCAGTTCCACATAGCACCTACGCCGCCGCCTTCTCGATCGATTTTGCAGCATAATTAAACGTATCATCTGGTCATCTAGGTCCATTTATTCTAGTAGACTCTGTTCCACGGTCGTCAATATTTGACTTTAGCAGAGGAAACTCCACCCTGTGGCGTCCTAGCCAATACCAGCCGTAGCAACACCCCCGACTTGGAGGAGAACTGCAGCACACTTTCAAAACAGCGCGCGTGGGTTGCGCTCGAGTATAAAGGAAAACTGCGTGCGGGATAGCCCCAGTGACGTCAGAGCGGTCGTCGTCCGCACAAGTATAAAGAAGCCTTAACAGCATGCTTTTGACAAGTCTGCGGCCAACCCTAATTTTGTATTGAAATCTCACCAATGTCCATCTCCATGAAGGGGATAACAATAAATTGCAGTGGGTTTAATCTGTCAACAAACTCAAGCTTCAGCACTAGGTCAAAGTGCTACATTCCAGGGAGGTTTGTTATTTATGCAAATTATTGACTAAATGGCTTGCTCTCTTTGACAATGCAATATTAATGGCTCAACATTTCTTTCTTTTTTTAGACGTGAGGTTTCTGCCCCACACCAGAGATATGTTTGTATCTTTACCTTGTAACTGTATGTTCATACTTCTGTACTAAAGCTAAACAGTTTCCTTGGCGGTTAAAACTCACCTTAAGAACTATTTCACTGACTGTAGTAGAATCTGACTCGAAGTAGAGAGGCTTGTAGTCATGGTTGCTCAGATAAGTGATCTTGAATATGGCATGGCCTGTAAGACAGGACAGATCAGTTGGTTAAAAAAAAAAACATGATCTGTGATCTGCTTTACGCTGGTAAAAAAAAAATCACAGCACAACAATCCCAAACAAGCCACACATTCGGTTTGTGTGATTGTAAATGGGCCATTGAGAAGGACTTGAACCTGTGCTGTATGTTGAATACCTTCTCAGTGGAATGATGTAGTCCAAATTGTTTAGAAATGGCACTACAACATTCCCAAATTAATGGCCAGCAACAATTGCTTATCAAAAGTTATTGCTGACTAAAATGTCAACCTTCAGAAGTGATCACACTTGGTGATAAGTGAGCTAATCAATTTGATTATTGCTTCAGGAGATTGTTTGGTTGATTTATTGTTAAAATACAATTACTGTGTAACATTATGCTTTATTGTCCTTCTATCAATACATCCGGCAGAATTAAATATAATTTCTAAAGGATTATGCAACACTGCTACATTCACCAAGGGCAACATTGCTTGGGTCTTGTCTTTGCATTTGTGTTGTTAGATGTAGAGCAGATTTTGATATCATTGAGCATGTCATGACAGAGACTGAGCTCAATCAGATTACAAATTTAGGTCAATGGTGAAAATTAATTTAAAAATAAATAAATAAATCATCCATTTATTTTCTAAACCCCCTATCATCACAAGGTCATGGGTGAGCTAGAGCATATCCCAGCTGAATTTGGCCGAAAGACAGGGTACACCCTGGATGACCAGCCAATCGCAGGATACATGAAGACAACCACTCACAATCACACCTAAGGACAATTTAGAGTCTTCAATACACCTAAGAAGCATGTTTTTGCAGTGGTGTACAGTAAAGGCCTTGTAAGCCTTCTCTGCTGGCCTAAACATTATTAGTACTGACATTTACATTTACAATTTAATACATTATTAATTATTATTATTAAGAATTATTATTATATGTAGAATAGAATATGCCGGCAAGGTGGACGAATGGTTAGCACTTCTGCCTCACAGTTCTGGGGACCAAAGTTCAAATCCCTGCTCCGCCTGTGTGGAGTTTGCATCTTCTCCCCGTGCCTGGGTGGGTTTTCTCCGGGCACTCCGGTTTCCTCCCACATCCCAAAAACATTCGTGGTAGGTTGATTGAAGACTCTAAATTGGCCGTAGGTGTGAATGTGAGCGCGAATGGTTGTTTGTTTCTATGTGCCCTGCGATTGGCAGGCGACCTGTTCAGGGTGTACCCCACCTCCCGCCGAAGATAGCTGGGATTGGCTCCAGCAGCCCGCGACCCTAGTGAGGATAAGCGGGAAAGAAAATGGAGGGATGGATAATAGAATACAATATATAATATTATATATGAGCGGCACAGTGGCCGACTGGTTAGAGCGTCAGCCTCACAGTTCTGAGGAACGGGGTTCAATCCCTGGCCCCGCCTGTGTGGAGTTTGCATGTTCTCCCCGTGCCTGCGTGGGTTTTCTCCGGGCACTCCAGTTTCCTCCCACATCCCAAAAACATGCATTAATTGGAGACTCTAAATTGCCCGTAGGTGTGACTAAGTGCGAATGGTTGTTTGTTTGTATGTGCCCTGCGATTGGCTGGCAACCAGTTCGGGGTGTACCCCGCCTCCTGCCCGATGATAGCTGGGATAGGCTCCAGCACGCCCGCGACCCTAGTGAGGAGAAGCGGTTCAGAAAATGGATGGATGGATATTATATATGATCATTTCTATTAACTTATTTCCAACAGACATATGTCTTCATTTCATAGTGTGTCTTCACTGTCCAGCTTCCAGTTGTAGATTTTTTTTGTCCAATCAGATTTCAGTTTCTCTTTTTTTGCCATGTCAATGTAATCTGCCCTGGGCCTTCAGAATCCCCATTGCTTTTACGACAAACAGGCACTATGAACAGTGGCTGTCTTTCTTAACCATTCAGATGTCATATTCACTATCACTCTCCACCTTCGCTGAATCATCTCTCTCAAAGGTCTCTCTCGCTGCACACTGCCTTTTCCCATTCTCTGATTGGTTGAATTTCCCGTCCTCTGATTGGTCGAACATTGTCCTGCAGCTAACTCAATGGGATTCATTGGGGTTCGCACAGATACCGAGATAGACGAATATCAGAAATGATAAAAAATTCATTTTCAAACTGGACATTATGAGGACAGGGTGGCTGGCTTGTTTGAACCAGCAAAAGGGTGTATTCGCTTCACTTCTAGAGCAGCAACAACTTGCTAGTTGTGACTGCTAGTTTCAGGCTAGCTCTGACAACCCAACACAACTCAGAGGAGCAAAGGATTATGGAGTTTGTCGATAAATAATACACTGTACACATCTTTGGTGAGTAAGATGTATATTATTTTAAGTTTCTATGCTTTTGTCAGGCAGCACAGTGTGGACGACTTGTTAGCACATCTGCCTCACAGTTCTGAGGACCCGGGATCAAATCCGGCCTCGCCTGTGTGGAGTTTGCATGTTCTCAGCGTGCCTGCATTGGTTTTCTCCGGGTTCTCTGGGTACTCCGTTTTCCTACCACATCCTAAAAACATGCATGGTAAGTTAAATGAAGACTCTAAATTGCCCGTAGGTGTAAACGTGAATGGTTGTTTGTTTATATGTGCCCTGCGATTGGCTGGCGATCAGTTCAGGGTGTACCCCGCCTCTCCCCCAGAGATAGCTGGAATAGGCTCCAGCACACCCGCCACCCTAGTGAGGATAAGCGGTACGCAAAATGAATGAATGAATGCTTTTGTCATATCAGAAGTTAGAACTGATATATTGTAGTGTAGAGGTTTTTAATGTTTTGGGAGGTGATGCTGGAAGATAAAGTTTTAATGATGTATTTTGCTTTAGTAATAATGATATACATCAGGGATCACCAACCTTAGTGAAACTGAGAGCTACTTCTTGGGTACTGTGATTAATGTGAAGGACTACGAGTTTAATAAACACTTCTGAAATAACCAAAATGTTCAAATTATCTTTAATAATATTATTATACAACCCCAATTCCAATGAAGTTGAGAAGTTGTGATAAACATGAATAAAAACAGAATACAATGATTTGCAAATCATGTTCAACCTATATTTAATTGAATACACTACAAAGACAAGATATTTAAAGTTCAAACTGATAAACTTTATTGTTTGTAGCAAATAATCATTAACTTAGATTTTTATGGCTGCAACACGTTCCAAAAAAGCTCGGACAGGTAACAAAAAAGACTGAGAAAGTTGAGGTTGAGGTTGAGCTCATCAAACACCTGTTTGGAACATTCCACAGATGAACAGGCTAATTGGGAACAGGTGGGTGCCGTGATTGGGTATAAAATGAGCTTCCCTAAATTGCTCAGTCATTCACAACCAAAGATGGGGCGAGTTCCACCTCTTTGTGAATAAGTGCGTGAGAAAAGAGTCAAACAGTTTAAGGACAATGTTCCTCAACGTACAATTGCAAGGAATTTAGGGATTTCGTCGTCTATGGTCCATAATATCACCAAAAGGTTCAGAGATTCTGGCGAAATCACTGCATGTAAGCGAAAGGCCGAAAACCAACATAGAATGCCATTGACCTTCGATCCCTCAGCACTGCATCAAAAAGCGACATCAACGAGTAAAGGATGTCACCACATGGGCTCAGGAACACTTCAGAAAAACAATGTCAGTAAATACAGTTTGGCGCTACATCCGTAAGTGCAACTTGAAACTCTACTATGCAAAGCAAAAGCCATTTATCAACAACACCCAGTAACGCCGCCGGCTTCTCTGGGCCCAAGCTCATCTAAGATGGACTGAAGCAAAGTGGAAAAGTGTTCTGTGGTCTGATGAGTCCACATTTCAAACTGTTTTTAGAAATTGTGGACGTCGTGTCCTCCGGGCCAAAGAGGAAACGAACCATCCGGACTGTTATGGACGCAAAGTTCAAAAGCCAGCATCTGTGATGGTAAGGGTAACTTACACATCTGTGAAGGGACCATTAAGGCTGAAAGGTACATACAGGTTTTGGAGAAACATATGCTGCCATCCAAGCAACGTCTTTTTCATGGACGCCACTGCTTATTTCAGCAAGACAATGCCAAACCAAATTCTGCACGTGTTACAACAGCGTGGCTTCGTAATAAAAGAGTGCAAGTACTAGACTGGCCAGCCTGCAGGCCAGACCTGTTTCCCATTGAAAATGTGTGGCGCATTACGAAGCGTAAAATACGACAACGGAGACCCCGGACTGTTGAAAAGCTGAAGCTCTACATCAAGCAAGAATGGGAAAGAATTCCACCTACAAAGCTTCAACAATTAGTGTCCTCAGTTCCGAAACCTTTATTGAATGTTGTTAAAAAAAAAAGGTGATGTAACACAGTGGCAAACATGACCCTGTCCGAGCTTTTTTGGAACGTGTTGCAGCCATAAAATTCCAAGTTAATGATTATTTGCTAAAAACAATAACGTTTATCAGTTTGAACATTAAATATCTTGTCTTTGTCGTGTAATCAATTAAATACAGGTCGAACATGATTTGCAAATCATTGTGTTCTGTTTTTATTCATGTTTAACACAACGTCCCAACATCATCTGAATTGGGGTTGTAGTACAGTAAATCTACCCTCATTAGTGTTTTGTTCGTGAACGTTTCGTTCAGAAGAACAAATATTTTCAGTCAATGAACAACTGAATCAGTTTATGAAATAGCTTGGCCGCCGCCCGCCGTCGTGAGGCGAGCGAGTCGGCTGGGAGTGGAAACAGAACTGCTGAACCATTCTGTCACTCACTTCTGAATCTTCGGCGAATGATCAATGAGTAGCCAGCGTCAGGCAGCGCCGTGCAGGAAGGGGGGTGGGACTTAAGTGAACTGAATGTACTGGAGAACTGAAGAGTGATTCGTTCATGGGAGGGACTTAAGTGAAATGAGTGATTCATTCAGTGAACTGGTGTACTGAATAACTGAAGAGTGATTCGTTCAGTGAACTGTGTACTGAAGAACTGAAGAGTGATTCGTTCAGGGGAGGGACTTACGTGAACTGAATGTACTGGTGTACTGAGGAACTGAAGAGTGATTCGTTCGTTGAACTTATTCTTCGCGATCCGTTAACCGTTGAACCTTTTCGTTTGTGATAGACTAAGGAGCAATGTACTCGTTCGATGAGTGTTTCGTTTGCGCAAGGAACGACGTACTCCGCAGTGAACGTACTCATGAGTGATTTTAACCGCAAGTCCTGACGTCCTCGCGGGGATAGCTTTCACTAGCAGCCGTTTCTTCACGCTAACGGCTAATGTTGAGTCAGTTAAGCACATGAAAACCAGCACACATTTAAAATAAATGCAAATTAATAATAAATGTATATACGTACACATACATATAATTTCCTATGTCTCTAATGTGATTATTAAAGCCTTTTATTTCATATTATTATTACTTATACGTACACATACATATCATTCCCTCTGTCTCTAATACGATTATGAAATCTTTTTATTTCATAATAATATTATTAACAATAATAATAATAATAATACATTAAACTTATATAGCGCTTCTCAAGACACCCAAAGATGCTTTGCACTAATCAGAGGACAATAACAGCAAGGTGAGTGAGCAGGAAGCCCGGGTGGCGGGGGCTGGCGTCAGCGATGCTGTCCACCATGGTGGAATGCAGAAAAGTCACGCCGTCAGGCGAGAGCCTAGCTGGACGTAAGGGGACGTGGAAGGATGTTCGGTAGCTGAGCAGTCCAAAAAAGGCAAAATATTGTCTTTGACATCCTCACGTGTGAACTTGATGTTATTGTCCACTGAGTTAACGTGCTCGGTGAAGGCTTGCACTCTTTGGCTTTTGATTTTAACTCGCGTGTCATCCACATATCTATAACAATAACTTGAAAATATCCACCGAACTCGTGGTACTTTTCTCTCTCCAAATAATGAATATTGGCACACAAACGCTTTATAACCAGATACAAACAGGCACTATAACAAATCTCTCTGGCATATATTCTTCAAACTCTGCTAAAAACGAGTTATAATAACAACCATGACTTCTTCTTCTACTTTGTTTCTGCATGTGTGTCTGTCATTGCGTGTATCACACTGCCCCTCAGAAGCAAAGATGTACACAGCAGGAAAAAAAACCCAGTTGCATCAAGAAGTTCAAAAGTGTATTGCCGCATATGTGGAAAAAGCAAATGAGGACTTACACGCTCAGAACTAAGAGCATGCAAAATCTTCTTGGACCCTCCACATCCTGGTGACCACATCTTCCAGCTCCTTCCCTCAGGTAGGCGCTATCGATCATTGCAAACTAAAACAAACAGAGATTCCAACAGCTTCTTTTCTCTTGCCATTAAATTGCTAGAGGACTCTGGCATCATTTGCACAACTGTAATTGTATCAGCATTACCACATTACCGGTAACCTTTTATTGCCAAGTGACTCTCCATTGTGTACAATGCACTGCATGCAACTGTGTTTTTTTAATGTAGAAAGAAGTCGGAGTCACTGGCGAAAACTATTGACAATCAGGCACTGCTTTATTTTGATGGCCCGAAATAATTATTTTTAAAAACAAACGGTCAGAATACCTCAAAGCTATCGATGTTGAGGGACTGTCTTGGTTGACACGTCTCTTCAACATTTCGTGGAGGTCAGGGACAGTAGTGGTGATGAGAGAGCTGAGCCAAAAGGCAAAGCTCTCAATTTGCCAGTCGAGCCGTTATTATAGCCTGAACAGTTAAGGCATAACTTTTCATGAGCTCGGAGCATCTGAAAAGAGCTTCCTATCCAGGGCTCACTTTTAGAACTAGAGTGAGTAGGTCTGTCATTCATATTTTTCAACTTACAAAGACATTAGTGTGGTTGGTTTATAAAAATCCTGTATATATTGCAGATTGAGATACTACTATTTATTTCACTTACTAGGGCTTCTTTCTTCGACAAGGTCACAGGCACATAGATGATCCGAATCGATAGAAATGGGTTTCTGCCGAATCCAGAATTTAGTGCTTGCCTTCTGATTGGTGACAGGGTCAATCTCTACCTTTTCTCCTGAAATTCCTGAAAAGAAAGAGAACAGTTGTCATTTCTAAATCAGGTCCTACAAGATATTACGAGGTACAGTATAAGTTGAAGGAGCTGGTCAGGTGGGGTTCCAAAAGACAACTGATACAGTATGGAAGACGTTAAACCGAGGCTAATCATAGGGATAAAACAGTATGAACATTTTTATCACAAATACAGAATCACTGAAATATTTTATTTTGGGGGAAAAAAAACACGACCTGATGTACTTTTTTCCAAATGAGAAATAGTAAACAAGTTAAAAACAAAACAAAAAAAATAGTGCATGCAATACCCCACAAAACTCGAAATTATGAAGTAGGGATGGACCGAAATTTCGGCAGCCAAAATGTTTCCGCCAAAAACGGCCCAAAAGTACATTTTCTTTTTTCACCGAAAAAAATAGGCTGAAAGTAGTAGGGCTTTGCTGACTATCCAGTTGGATTGACTGGGAGGTCACTATATTACCTACAACTTACAGTCAACAGTTTGATAATGACATATCACCATAAATCAACTATAAATCTGAGTTAAAAAAAAAGGCACACATTCAACGAACTAGTGGTAACATAAACAGACATTAACAACAAACATGAACGTCTTTATTACTGCAGTAATTCAAATTTACATGACACAATGAATTGTGGGAAATGCGTGGTCATAGTCATGCTAGTGGCTACTAGCACAAACTGGAGCGTCCCCAAACTCGCTGCTTTCCGCTGTTCGGGTAAGACCCTAGCTAGCTGTGAGCTACAGCTAACGCGGGTAAATGTAATGCTGAGCCACAGAGGCGAACGTGTCAATTGTCAACGCAGCAAGTTATTCACCGTCGCAACATCATTTGAGAAAATTGAGATTAAATTTAAAAGTACACTAATATTTATAATACCAAATATTCTTTATGGCGGCACGGTGAACAACTGGTTAGCACATCTGCCTCACAGTTCTGAGGAGCGAGCTTCAAATCCCGGCCCCTCCTGTGTGGAGTTTGCATGTTCTCCCCGTGCCTGCGTGGGTTTTCTCCGGGTACTCCGGTTTCCTCCGACATCCCAAAAACATGCGTGGTAGGTTGATGACCCTAAATTGCCCAAAGGTGTGAATGTGTGTGCAAATGGTTGTTTGTTTGTGTGTGTGTGTGTATATATATGTGTGTATATATATATATATATATATATATATATATACATATATATATATATATATATATATATGTATATATATATATATATACATATATATATATATGTATATATATATATATACATATATATATATATATATATATGTGTGTATATATATATGTGTGTGTGTGTGTGTATATATATATATATATATATATATATATATATATATATATATGTGTGTGTGTATATACATATGTGTGTGTGTGTGTGTATATATATATATATATATATATATATATATATATATAAAACAAAGAACTTCTCTCATCTTTCACCAGGAAAAGTTTGATTCTACCTTTTTACGTTCTTTGGTAATCAGCAGTAGAACATACTCTAGGTTGATTTCACAAAATACAGCCGTTTCTCCCAAAAAGTGGAGAAAACGAGCTTTTTGTGAAGAGAAACGTCAAGCAGAACAGTTACTTTGGCCCGAATACTTTTTGTTTTAGTAACACCTCGAACATTTAAATAAGTGGCTGCCTTCTATAAAAAAAAAATATATATATTTATGAACAGTCTTTGATATCAAAATATGTATTTGTATGTACTGTAATTTCTCCTGCATAATGCACTCACCCCCCAACATTTTTTTTTGTCAAAAGTCAATAGTGCACATTATACATAGTTATAGGGGACAATGAAAAAAACTTTCACATTTTATAAATGTATGCTGCCATCGAGAGGTTATGAAAAAGCTGTACACTTTCATTCCAATATGCCACCGCCCCCGAGAGGTTCTGAAAAAGGTGTAGCCTACACTTTAATTCCAATATGACAGGGGTACATATAACTGCATATACTGTATGTACAATTGTGCTCATAAGTTTATGACCCCCAGACTTCCCTCTCCCCAGCCACTTCCTCCAGCTCTTCTGGGGGGATCCCGAGGCGTTCCATGGCCAGCCGAGAGACATAGTCTCTCCGGCGTGTCCTGGGTGGTCCCTGGAGTCTCCTTCCGGTGGTATGTGCCCGGAACACCTCACCGGGGAGGCATCCGGGAAGCATCCTAATCAGATGCCCCAGCCAACTCATCCGGCTCCTCTCAATGCGGAGGAGCAGCGGCTCTACTCTGAGCCCCTCCCGGATGACCAAGCTTCTCACCCTCTCTCTAAGGAGAGCCTGGACACCCTGCGGAGGAAACTCATTTCGGCCGCTTGTATCCGGGATCTTGTTCTTTCGGTCACGACCCACAGCTCGTGATCATAGTGAGGGTAGGAACGTCGATCGACCGGTAAACAGAGCTTCGCTTTTCGGCTTAGCTCCTTCTTTACCACAACGGACCAATGCAAAGTCCCCATCATTGCAGACGCTGCATCCGCCTGTCAATCGCCCAATCACGAAAACCACAATGCTCCTCCTGAATCTGAAATTCGACTTCCAGGCGAATCCTCCTCTCCAGCACCCATGAATAGACCTTACCAGGGAGGCTGAGGAGTGTGATCCCCGTGTAGTTGGAACACACCCTCCGGTCCCCCTTCTTAAAAAGGGGGACCACCACCCCAGCCTGCCAATCCAGAGGCACTGTCCCCGATGTCCACGCGATGTTGCAGAGGCGTGTCAACCAGGACAGCCCCACAACATCCAGAGCCTTTAGGAACTCCGGGCGAATCTCATCCACCCCCGGGGCCCTGCCACCGAGCAGCTTTTTAACCACTTCGATGACCTCAACCCCAGAGATAGGAGAGCCCGCCTCAGAGAGCCCAGACTCAGCTTCCTCATGGGAAAGCGTGTCGGTGGAGTTGAGGAAATTGAAAAAAACCACCCAGACTCACCGCTCATTATTCTTGGGGATTTTAACAAAGCTAGACTGAACCACTGCGATTGGCTGGCAACCAGTACAGGGTGTCCCCCGCCTCCTGCCCGATGACAGCTGGGATAGGCTCCAGCACGCCCGCGACCCTAATGAGGAGAAGCGGCTCAGAAAATGGATGGATGGATAGACTGAACCACGAACTAAATACAAGCAGCACATCGACTGTCCTTCCAGGGAAAATAACATTTTAGACCACTGCTATACTACGCTAAATAACGCATCCCGTGCCATACCTCATGCAGCTCTGGGCTCGTCTGATCACTGCTTAATTCACTTAGTTCACTGCCAAACTTAAGCAACTTCGCCAGGCTAAAGAGGACACATATCGAAGTGGGGATAGGGCCCTGTATAATCACGCTAGAAACCAGCTGACTAAAGAAATTAACATTGCAAAGATAAACTATGCAAAAGTTAAAAAAACTGGTTATCGCTAACCAGGGGCGGAGCCAGAGGGGAGGCCGGGGTAGCACTGGACCCCCCTGAAATCTGATTGGACCCCCCAGGTGCCCCCCCAGATGACTGATATATCACGGCACTGCACGTCGAAAGGAGCTGTTTGCATTTTGAAATCATTGACGCCTTTTGAATGCCAAGTCCCTCCTGTACAGTAGTTGGCGCGATGTAGCACAGAGTTGTAATCCACATTCATGAGGAAAAGAAGAAGAATCGCCATAGAAGATGATGATTTGCCCCAGAGCCAATCTACACCGTCATTCTAAAGTAAGTTTTACAGTGGTGTCCTAATGAGTCACTGTTTAAAAACACTTTTATGTTCAGATAGGAGATCGTTTTGCTAGCAGCCACAGGTATCAAGCTAAAGTTAACATTAAATTACATCTCATGGCGGTAAAAACGAAAACATATCAACCAGTGTTTCAATAAGCAGCCAGTGCAGTGTGCCAGTCTCTCTCGCCCACTGGCACACACAAACACGGGCACATGGACAAGTTACATCTCATGGCGTCTACACATGACCAGTGTCAGCTTCCAATAGCCACTCCACATGAACGTGTACATTTCATTCGGGTTGCTGCTTATATTTACGTGTTTCTCCAATGATTTTATAGGAATGAAACTAGCAGACAATCGGCCAAGCTAGCTGTTTCATGCTCTGTAGGCTCAAATGAAATATAACATGGAGGGTGGGGTATTATCCTTCCCGTTTTGCCCTTTATGTCTCTTAACTGTTGGTATACTGATATATTTGTTTAAAAGCTTTAATACTGACACCGCTAGTGTCAAAAGTGTTGCTGTTGCATTTTTCTTCTTCTATGCAGCATCTTATTTCATGCATAATATACTGCACAACAAGCTAGCTGAAAACACTTTTAAGACATACTAGTGGAGTGCTTTCAATGAAAACTTCAGGGGTTGAGGGCATCACAAAAGTGTAACTTGTTTAAAAAACAAATACTGTAATTCAAGTTAATTCTGCATTTATATTTTAGTTTGATTTCTGAAATTTCACCAGTATCACCATTTTAGCTTGTTTGAAAGCCTACATGTAATTCAAGTGAATTCTGCCTTTTTATTTAAGTATTTTGGCTGTTTTATTTCGTTATTTGATTCAAGAAGTCTGCGTTTTTCAACTACAAAAAAGAAGTCTGCCTTTTTATTTACGCCATAAAAACTGTGCCTTTTTATTTCATATTTGTAGGTAAAACTATGGGACTAAATTTGGGCAATCTGCCAACACGCATTGGGCCAGCGTGGCAGATTATTCCTTCTTCATGGCAGTACAACAAAAAACACGGCCCTCATTCCCCAGAGGCCAAAGAGCCTCTGCCTACAGCAGCGGGGAGACAAGCTTGGCGGCAGAGGGTGCTAAGAATTACTTGGTTAATTATGGCTGCTTACGGCCAACAGACTTGGCTATGATAGACCAGAATACGGTTACTCCTACAAACGTTTTCAGTCAAACCAAAGGACAATCTTTAGAAGTAGCAAGAAAAAAAGCAAAAAAGACACAACACACGAAATCTTATTTTTGGGACGTTCAACGTGCGAACGCTAAAGGACGATTCTCGATTAGCGACAACATGAGCTCGAAGCCATCAAATATAATTGATATATTTGGACTTGGTGAAATACGTCGGAAAGATGAAGCTATGTTGACTCTCGATAATGGGCATCTATTTTATTACAGAGGATCAGAAAGCGGACGCAATGTTGGAGTTGATTTTCATTATTAATGAAAGTATCACCAATTACGTTACCAGCGTCAAACGTGTTTCGCCACATGTACCATCTCTGTGAGAAAATGTTACTCGCTTCAATTGATACAAATACATGCCCCGACCATCAGCCACACCGACGATGAGGTGGAAGCATTTTACGAGGATTTATCCCGTCTTTATAGTCAATTGAAGCACAAATTTTGAATAGTCATGGGTGACTTTAACACCAGGATTGGCCTTAACTCTGGCAAGAAATCATTTGGATCCTACGGCATGGGATCAAGAGATGAAAGAGGAGAACGCTAAATAGACTTTGCTGAACAAGAAGGCTTATACTTTATCAATTCGTTCTTTAACAATTCGTTCTTTAACAAGAAATGGAACAGAAAGTGGACATGGATAAGCCCCAAAGGTAACACTCGCATCATAGACTACTTCCTGTCCAATGACAAAGGGGTTTTTACGGATTGCACCACCCTACACAAATTTGACATTGGCAGTGGCCACAGATTGGTTCAGGTCAAAGTGCAAATCAACTGCAAACTTGAACGAAAGAAACTTCGAAAGAGCAAGATTACCAAATTCAACTCAATTCAAGAAAGAAGCGACGAGTTTCAAATACGTTTGGCTAATCGCTTTAAAGCTCTTCTAACGCTGGAAGACAGATCTGTCAACACACGACGACGAAATTGTAAACGGGATTGTTCAAACTGCACACAAAGTAGCACCATCAACGAGAAAGACGACAGCATCCAGAATATCTAAAGCTACTCTCGACTTAATGAAAAAGCGACGAGAAATGAAGGGGCAGCATTATCAACAAAATTGAATATGTTGAATTGTGCAAGATGATTCAGAAAAATATACAAGAAGAATTGAGAAGTTAGAACGTTTGGCTTGTTCAGAAAACGCTTGAAGCTGGACACGTAAAACGTGCATGAATTCGCCACAAGGGAATAATTTTTGGTTTGAAAATGGAAGATGGAACGATACGTCACAGCCGCCAAGAAATCGTACAAGGAGCTTCTTGACGGGCAAATCTATACAGTGACCCTCACCGAATGATTACTGGAAAGCGAGACGCAGAAAATGCTTTTAGTTCACTTAAGGCCGGAAAAGCTTGTGGTCTGGATGAAATTTCTGTTGAAATGCTTAAAGCAGGCGGGAACGAACTTAATAAGATCCTTGTAAAACTATGTCAACGCTGCTTGGACTTGCAAGAAGTACCGACGACATGGAAAGACAGAAATCATTTTGCTACATAAATCAGGCGATAAAATGGACCTAAGAAATTATTGCCCAATAAGCCTCCTCTCAACGATTTATAAAGTCTTTGCAAAGATATTGGACAAACAAATTGGAATCAAACTCAGTGAAGCACAGCCGATAGAACAAGCAGGTTTTCGTAGTGGTTTTAATACTATGGACCACATACAGACAGTTCAACAAATAATCGAACGACACGAGTACGAAATGCCTCTGTGTGTAGCCTTCATCGACTACGAAAAAGCGTTTGACTCAGTCACGACCACTTCAATACTGCAGGTGCTAGTAAATCAAGGGATAGAGCCGACCTATATCAACATTCTACAATCAATACACAACGATTCTTCAGGTTCAACACGAATTGATGATGAAAGAGTGCGAATAAGTCTAGGAAAAGGGGTCAGCCAAGGCAACACACGGTCTCCGAAGCTATTTACAGCTTGCCTTGAAGAAATATTTAAAAACCTCAATTGGGAAAAGGAAGGACTAAAAATTAACGCGCTTATTTGAGCCATCTTCGTTTCGCAGACGACATCATTTTATTCTCCTACGATACTGAACAACTACCGCGGCGTATTCAGGAATTAAGACTTAGAAAGCCGTCGCTCAGGTCTGAAAATGAACAAATGCAAAACGAAGGTCATTTTCAATCGTTACTGTCCACAAAAAGTTATCCAAATGAAGGACTATGTCCTTGACGCCGTCGACAACTACATCTACTCGACATCCAACTTGTAACAATGGATGGAAATACAAGCACTGAAGTTGAACACCGCATAAAGCTTGCCTGGCAGGGTTATGTTAGGCTTAGTGTTATATTCAAGAACAGTCTTCCCAGTTGCTTGAAAAGAAAGGTTTTCGATCAATGTATTTTACCAGTCCTCACTTACGGTAGTGAAACTTGGACTACGGATGCCAAAGTTATACAAAGACTACGTGTAACCCAAAGGAACATAGAACGCCAAATGTTGAAAATAAGCATTCGCGGCAAGAAAAGATGCAGTTGGATAAGACAGCAGACGCGACTTACTGACGTCATTAAAAAAATAAAACGCCTTAAATGGAAATGGGCTGGCCACATTGCCCGAAGTGTTGACAAAAGGGGGACCACAGAAACTATCAATTGGATATCCCTGGACACAATGCGACCACGGCGAAAGCCCAAAAGTAGATGGATAGATGAAATCATACACTGGCAACAAATTGCAAAATGTCATAGTAGTTGGAAACGTGAAGAAGAGGCCTTCATTCTGCAGTGGATAGATAATGGCTGATGATAAACTGTTTTCATGTTTAAACAGTGCATAAAGGCTTTTCTATCACTGGGGCATTTTTTTGTGAAATAAATTTGAGTTCCTAAAGAATGTCAAAAATTTGGGTTGTGACTTAATGACTAAGTTCAATTTTGGGTCCTGAGGCAAAACCAGTTGGAAACCACTGAGTAGCTGAACGTTTGAATATTAAACTTACATCTACAGTGGTCTATTTCCCCTGACATTTGTTTAGGCTTGAAGTGGGGATTTGTTAACATTGTACAATTGTTAAGTGATGCTAAGAGTAGCAAAACTGGCCTATTTTTCATAGTGTCCGTTGAGAAATGAAAAGACAGGGGGACAAGATATATAACTTATATTTTAAAGAGAAGCAAGTTAGGTAACAGTAAGGTTGACAGAGAGAGTGTGAGTGAATAACGTGTTTGTGTGTGTCTGTGTTAGTATCCGTGAGTGGGTAATTGTGTGCGTCTGTGTGTGTGTTTGAGTGGATAACTATGTGAAGGGGTTACTCTGTGATTATTGAAAAATTGTTGCAGTTGTTGAAGATGTGTTTGTCTGTAAATTGTGTTGTAAACAATGTTAATAAACTTTAATTTATGCGCACAAACCTCATCTTCTGCTTCTGTGCTTAGTATGTACATTGGAACATTTCGAGACTCAGATTGCAATTCATTGGTTGAGAAACAAATTCATTGTCATAGTCTGTGACCCCCTGAAATAGCTTTGGCCACCCCAAGTATAAAAGTCTAGCTCCGCCACTGCCGCTAACGACTCAGTTAATCTGGCATGCATTACAATCACTAACCAATCACACGCGACCAACCCCCCAAGCTGAGAACAATAAAAGACTAACCGACGACTTCTACTGCAGATTTGAAAAGGATACTTTCACACCCCACACCCACCCAGCCACACCACACCTCTGACTTCTGCGTTGACCATCCACGAACAAGATGTGAGACGCATGTTCAAACAACAAAAAAATCTACAAATCGGCAGGCCCAGACCTTGTCTCCCCATCCTGCCTTAAAGTCTGCGTGGACCAGCTCGCTCCAGTCTTCACACAGATCTTCAATAGATCTCTGGATCTGTGTGAAGTACCATCCTGTTTCAAAAGCTCCATCATCATCCCAGTATCCATGAAACATACAATCTTTTGTCTGAATGACTACAGCCCTGTCGCCCTGACATCTGTGGTCATGAAGTTCTTTGAATGCCTCGTGCTGGACCACCTCAAGAGCGTCACACCCCCTGCAGTTTGCCTACCGAGCAAACAGATCTGGGATGATGCAGTTAACATGGGACTGCACTTCATCCGAGAAAACCTCGACGCCGCAGGTACCTACGCGAGGATCCTGTTCGTGGACTTCAGCTCAGCGTTCCACACCATCATCCCTGAACTCCTTTTCTCCAAGCTTCTCCAGCTCAGCGTCTCACCTGCCAGTGGATTTACAGCTTCCTGACGGGCAGAACACAGCAGGGGAGACTGGGGGATACCACCTAATCTACATGCACCACCAGCACCGGGGCACCTCTAGGTGGTGTCCTCTCTCCTCTTCTCTCTCTACACGAACGACTCCACCTCAACACACCCGGCTGTCAAACCCCTGAAGTTTGCAGACGGCTCTACAGTCATCAGACTCATCAAAGACGGGGACTAGTCTGCGTATCGACAGGAAGTGGAGCAGCCAGAGCTGTGGTGCGCGCCGACACAACCTGGAGCTGAACACGGTCAAGACTGCAGAGATGATCGTGGACTTCAGGAGACATCCTCTGCCACAGCTGCCCTTCACGCTGTCCAGCTGCCCTGTGTCAACCGATGAGACCTTCAAGTTCCTGGGAATTAGTCTCTCAGGAACTGAAGTGGGATGGCCCAGCAGAGGAGGTACAAAAAGGCCCAGCAGAGGATGTACTTCCTGCGGCTTCTGAGGAAGCACAGCCTGCCACAGCAGCTGTTGAGGCAGTTCTACACAGCAATCATCAAATCGGTCCTGTGTTCTTCCATCACAGTGTGGTTTGGTGCTGCTACAAAAAAGGACAAATTCCGACTGCAATGGACAATCTGATGCTGAAAAGACTGTCAGTAACCCCTTACCCACCCTTGAGGACTTGCACGCTGCCAGAACTAAGACAAGAGCAAGCAAAATCCTCTTGGACCCTCCACATCCTGGTCACCATCTCTTCCAGCTCCTTCCCTCAGGTAGACGCTACTGATCAATGACAACTAAAACAAGCAGACATTCCAACAGATTCTTCCCTTTGCCATTAACTTCTTAAACAGTTAACTTACAATTCCATTGCAACATGCTGCCAATTTCGTCTTGTGTTTGTTGTCACATCTCTGTCGGGCCAATTATACATTACTCGTGCCCTCACTGTAGTAGTCTCGCCACGCTGCACTATTTGCATTTCTGTTGTTGCCCAATACTGGCCACTCGTGGCTGAGTAGCATCTGCAACATTTGCACAATCGACATTGTCCCAGTTTATCGCACTACTAGTCACTTTAAACTGCACACATTTCCTAAAGTCTCTGCGCCCTTTGCACAATGGTCATTACACCGGACTATTGTTCTATTAGTCATTTCAAACTGCTCTAATTGCTAGAGGACTCTCCATCTTTTTGGACATTGTCAAAAAATAAATAAATATATTATATATATTACCACATTACTGGTAACCTTTTATTGCTCAGTGACTGTGTTTTTTATGTCTCAAAAGTATTCTCTGTCAATTGACACTCTGTTGTCGTACTAGAGCGGCTCCAACTACCGGAGACAAATTCCTTGTGTTTTTTGACATACTTGGCAAATAAAGATGATTCTGAAGAAATCACTTAAACAGAACCTTTCTGAGAAAATCAAGTCAGACAAAAGATCTAAAAAAGCTGCAACAAAATGACACGATCCAAACAAATTCAAAAACAGTAAAAAAATAAAGAAATTGACATCTGTCAGTCTGGAAATGGTTACAAAGCCATTTCTAAAGCTTTAGGATTCCAGCCATAGGGAGAAATTATGGAACAGTGGTGGAACCTTACCAAGGGGTGGCTGGCCAACAAATATTACCCCAAGAGAACGGCAATGTCACTCATGAGGTGTCACGGTGGCCGACTGGTTAGAGCATCAGCCTCACAGTTCTGAGGACAATCCCCGGTCCCGCCTGTGTGGAGTTTGCATGTTCGCCCCATGCCTGCGTGGGTTTTCTCCGGGCACTCCGGTTTCCTCCCACATCCCAAAAACATGCATGAATTGGAGACTCTAAATTGTCCGTAGGCATGACTGTGAGTGCGAATGGTTGTTTGTTCCTGCGATTGGCTGGCAACCAGTTCAGGGTGTACCCCGCCTCCTGCCCGATGACAGCTGGGATAGGCTCCAGCACGCCCGCGACCCTAGTGAGGAGAAGTGGCTCAGAAAATGGATGGATGGATGAATAAATTTAATATTTGGTGGCATAACCCTTACTTGCAAAAACTGCTCAAGCCTGCGACCCATTGACTTCACCAGACTGTTGCATTCTTCATTTGAAATGCTTTTCCAGGGCTTTACTAAATACCTGGAGTCACTCTCTTTAAAAACCAAAGACCAAGTCCAAAACCTTGGTGTTCTGATAGATTCCGACCTGACTTTCAACAGTGATATCAAATCAATTTCTAAAACTGCCTTTTCCCATCTGAAGAACATATCCAGAGTGAAGGCTTGCATGTGTCAAGAAGAGCAGGAGAAGCTCATCCATGCTTTTATCTCAAGTAGACTTGACTATTGTAATGGTCTTCTGACTGCACTCCCGGGTTCTGAACAGAACAAAGACGTCAGAGCATATTACTCCAATTCTCAAGTCTTTACACTGGCTTCCAGCCAGCTTTAGAATAGATTTTAAAGTTCTGCTACTGGTCTATGAATCACTAAATGGTTTAGGTCCTGAATATATGAAAGAAATGCTCATGGAATATAAACCCAGTAGGGCTCTGAGATCGACAGACTCGGGTCAAAGAGTGGAGCACAGAGTCCAAAGCAAACAGGTGAAGCAGTATTGAGCTCTTATGCTGCACACAAATGGAATAAGTTGCCAACAGAATTCCAAGTGTGAATGTTTTTAAGTCCAGGTTAAAAACTCTTCTTTTTTTCCTCAGGCTTTTTAGAGCATTTCCACTTTTAAATGATATTTCTTGCACTGTAAGCTGTATTAATTGTACTTTTATTTTTTTCCCCCTCTGTTTGAAATGTTTATAAGCTGTTTTTTCTTTGGTTTTAAATGCTTTTTAATCATGTAAAGCACCTTGTGTATGAAATGCGCTATATAAATAAATTTGCTTTCCTTTGCTTTACTTCAGCAGCCTCTTTCAGTTCTTGTTTGTTTCTGAGGGTTTCTTCCTTCAGTCTCTTCGGGAGGTAAAATGCATGCTCCATTATTCCAGTTAGGATACAGGTACGAGTATGGCCAGAAGGGTCCCTAGAGGCACTTCAACAATATTTTTCCACCACATCCTGGACCATGTTCGAACAGGCTGCCACCTACAACTCCATCACTGACCTTCAGCAGTACACAGAGACTGCTACCGCCAATATTAGCAAGTGGATGGATGATGTCACCACCACGAAGTCCATCACTGTTCGTGCTTACCAGAAGCCATGGCTGATGGCAGAGGTATGAAGATGGCTTACAGAAGATGGCTCTAGGGACGTGGAATGTTACCTCTCTGGCAGGAAAGGAGCCCGAGCTCATGTGTGAGGTCGAGAAGTTCCGACTAGATATAGTCGGACTCGCCTCCACGCACAACTTGGGCTCTGGTACCAGTCCTCTCGAGAGGGGTTGGACTCTCTTTCACTCTGGAGTTGCCCACAGTGAGAGGCGCCGAGCAAGTGTGGGTATACTTATTGCTCCCCGGCTCGGCGCCTGTACGTTGGGGTTCACCCCGGTGGACGAGAGGGTAGCCTCCCTCCGCCTTTGGGTGGGGGGACGGGTCCTGACTGTTGTTTGTGCCTATGCACCAAACAGCAGTTCAGAGTACCCACCCTTTTTGGAGTCCTTGGAGGGGGTGCTGGAGAGCACTCCCGCTGGGGACTACATCGTTCTGCTGGGGGACTTCAATGCTCTCGTAGCCAATGATAGTGAGACCTGGAAGGGCGTGACTGGGAGGAATGGCCCCTCTGATCACAACCCGAGTGGTGCTCTGTTATTGGACTTCTGTGCTCACTACGGACTGTCCCTAACGAACACCATGTTCAAGCATAAGAGTGTCCACACGTGCACTTGGCACCAGGACACCCTTGGTCGCAGTTCGATGCTCGACTTTGCGGTCGTGTCGTCTGACTTGCGGCCGCATGTCTTGGACACTCGGGTGAAGAGAGGGGCGGAGTGGTCAACAGATCACCACCTGGTGGTGAGTTGGCTCCGATGGTGGGGGAAAATGCCGGTCCGACCTGGCAGGCCCAAACGTATTGTGAGGGTCTGCTGGGAATCTATGGCAGAATCCCCTGTCTGAAGGAGTTGCAACTCCAACCTACGGCAGAACTTCACCCACGTCTCGGGCGGACATTGAGTCCGAGTGGACGATGTTCCGTGCCTCCATTGACAAGGCGGCCGACCGGAGCTGTGGCCGTAAGCTCATGGCGGCAATCCCTGAACCCGTCGGTGGACACCAGCGGTGAGGGATGACGTCAAGCTGAAGAAGGAGTCCTATCGGGTCCTTTTGGGCTGTGGGACTAGTTCCAAAAAAGCTGGGACAGGGTCATGTTTACCACTGTGTTCAATCACCTTTTCTTTTAACAACATTCAATAAATGTTTGGGAACTGAGGACACTAATTGTTGAAGTTTTGTATGTGGAATTCTTTCCCATTCTTGCTTGATGTACAGCTTCAGCTGTTCAACTGTCCTGGGTCTCCGTTGTCATATTTTACGCTTCATAATGCGCCACACATTTTCAATGGGAGACAGGTCGGGACTGCAGGCAGGCCAGTCTAGTACCCGCACTCATTTACTACGGAGCCACGCTGTTGTAACACGGGCAGAATGTGGTTTGGCATTGTCTCTTGCTGAAATAAGCAGGGGCGTCCATGAAAAAGCCGTTGCTTGGATGGCAGCATTTGTTTCTCCAAAACCTGTATGTACCTTTCAACATTAAAGGTGCCTTCACAGATGTGTAAGTTACCCATGCCATTGACACTAACACAGCCCCATACCATCACAGATACTGGCTTTTGAATTTTGTGTCCATAAAAGTCTGGATGGTTATTTTCGTCTGTGGCCCAGAGGACACGACGTCCACAATTTCCCAAAACAATTTGAAATGTGGACTCGTCAGACCACAGAACACTTTCCTACTTTGCATCAGTCCTTCTTAGATGAGCTCGGGCCCAGTGAAGCGGGCGACGTTTCTGGGTGTTGTTGATGAATGGCTTTTGCTTTGCAGAGTAGAGTTTTAAGTTGCACTTCCGGCTGTAGCGCCGAACTGTATTTACTGGTTTTGGTTTTCTGAAGTTTTCCTGAGCCTATGTGGTGATATACTTTACACATTGATGTCGGTTTTTGATGCAGTGCCGGCTGAGGGATCGAAGGTCACAGGCATTCAATGTTGGTTTTCGACCTTGCAGCTTACATGCAGTGATTTTTCCAGATTCTCTTAACCTTTTGATGATATTATGGACCGTAGATGATGAAATCCCTGAATTCCTTGCAATTGTACATTGAGGAACATTGTCCTTAAACTGTTTGACTCTTTTCTCACGCACTTGTTCACAAAGAGGGAAACCTCGCCCCATCTTTGCTTGTGAATGACTGAGCAATTCAGGGAAGCTCCTTTTATACCCAATCATGGCACCCACCTGTTCCCAATTAGCCTGTTCACCTGTGGGATGTTCCAAACAGGTGTTTAATAAGCATTCCTCAACTTTCTCAGTCTTTCAGAATGCATTGCAGCCATAAAATTTTAAGTTAATGATTATTTGCTAAAAACAATAAAGTTTATCAGTTTGAACATTAAATATGTTGTCTTTGTAGTGTATTCAATTAAATATAGGTTAAACCTGATTTGCAAATCAGTGTATTCTGTTTTTATTTATGTTTAATACAACGTCCCAACTTCATTGGAATTGGGGTTGTAAATCTTAGCTCTTGTAGTAGGAACTCACCTTATCGTGGTGGAGGGGTTTGTGTGTTCCAATGATCCTAGGAGCTAAGTTGTCTGGGGCTTCATGCCCCTGGTAGGGTCATCCATGGCAAACAGGTCCGAGGTAAAGGACCAGACAAAGCACGGCTCCAAAAACCCCTATGACCAACAGAATTAATTGATTAAGGTTTCCCTTGCCTGGACGCGGGTCACCGGGGCCCCCCTCTGGAGCCAGGCCTGGAGGTGGGGCTCGAAGACGAGCACTTGGTGGCCATATGGCCTGGCTGGGCACAGCCCGAAAGGGTAACGTGTGTGTCCCCTTCCCATGGGCTCACCACTTGTGAGAGCGGCCATAGAGTTTGGGTGAAATGTGAGCTGGGCGGTGGCCAAAGGCGGTGACCTTGGCGATCCGATCCCCGGCTGCAGAAACTGGCTATAGGGACGTGGAATGTCACCTCTCTGGCAGGGAAGGAGTCTGAGCTGGTGTGTGCGGTTGAGAAGTTCCGTCTAGATATATCTGGCTCTCCTCCACACACGGCTTGGGCTCTGGTACCAGTCCTCTTGAAAGGGGTTGGACTCTTTTCCACTCTGGAGTTCCCCATGGTGAGAGGCGCCGAACAGGTGTGGGTTCACCCTGGTGGACGAGAGTGTAGCCTCCCTTCGCCTTCGGGTGGGGGGGATGGATCCTGACTGTTGTTTTCATCAACAACACCCAGAAACGCCGCCGGCTTCTCTGGGCCCGAGCTCATCTAAGATGGACAGATGCAAAGTGGGAAAGTGTTCTGTGGTCTGACGAGTCCACATTTCAAATTGTTTTTGGAAATTGTGGACGTCATGTCTTCCGGGCCAAAGACGAAAAGAACCATCCAGACTTTTATGGACGCAAAGTTCAAAAGCCAGTATCTGTGATGGTATGGGGCTGTGTTAGTGCCAATGGCATGGGTAACTTACACATCAGTGAAAGCACCTTTAATGCTGAAAGGTACATACAGGTTTTGGATAAACATATGCTGCCATCCAAGGGGCGGCTTTTTCATGGAGGCCCCTGCTTATTTCAGCAAGACAATGCTAAGCCACATTCTGCACGTGTAACAACAGTGTGACTTCGTAGTAAAAGAGTGTGGGTACTAGACTGGCCTGCCTGAAGTCCAGACCTGTTTCCCATTGAAAATGTGTGGCGCCTTATGACGCGTAAAATACGACAACGGAGACCCCGGACTGTTGAACAGCTGAAGCTGTACATCAAGCAAGAATGGGAAAGAATTCCACCTACAAAGCTTCAACAATTAGTGTCCTCAGTTCCCAAACGTTTATTGAATGTTGTTAAAATAAAAGATGATGTAACACAGTGGTAAACATGACGCTGTCCCAGCTTTTTTGGAACGTCTTGCAGCCATAAAATTCCAAGTTAATGATAATTTGCTAAAACCAATAAAGTTTATCAGTTTGAACATTAAATATCTTGTCTTTGTAGTGTATTCAATTAAATATAGGTTGAACATGATTTGCAAATCATTGTATTCTGTTTTTATTTATGTTTAACACAACGTAACTTTATTGGAATTGGGATTGTAGTTTCACTGTTCTACCATGTTTTGTGTGTATGCATGGTCAGAGCTTGTTAGATTTACACACTTCCCCTGGCATAAGTCCCATATTTTGCGTGGAAATACTCGTACGCACGGTCGCATGCTTTATGCACACTTCTGGTCGTACGCACGCTTGATAAATGAGGCCCCAGATCTGAATCTGACTGACCATCTCTGGAGAGATCTAAAAATAGCTGTGCACCAACGCTCCCCATCCAACTTGCCAGAATTTGAGAGGTGCTGCAAAGAAGAATGGGGTTAACTGCCAGAGATAGGCATGCTAAACCTGTGGCCTCATATTTGAAAAGAATTAAGGCTATAATTGCTGCCAAAGGTGCATCAACAAAGTATTGAGTAATTTAGGTAAATGTGATGGCTTTGTTTAAATTTCTCGTGTATAATCCTCTTTTTTTTCCAGACAGAAATTGTCAAAAGTCGACAGAGCACATTATACATGGGTATAAGGAAAATGAAAAAAAATCTCTCACAATGTAAATATCTTCAACAATACCTAGGGGTTGTGAAAAAGGTGTACTTTCATTCCAATATATGGAATGTCTGATGTTAAAAATGTATCTATACAGTGGCGTAAAAAATATTGGCTCCCTTCTCAAATTCTTACTGTAAATTTTAAGATTTTCAGACTTTAAGATTATCAAACAAATGTAAATGTCTGACAAATATAACCCAAGCGGATTTAAAAGGCTGTTTTTAAATGATTTCATTTAATAAGGAAAACAACTATAAAAGATACCTGTCGCTGTGTAAAAAAGTAAGAAAATAACATCCATTTCAACCTGTTGTTTAAAATACTAATATTAAATGAACACAAAATGGCTCTATTAAATGTAAAATGATACTTCAGAAGGAGAAATAATATTGCTTCTATAGAGGTCAGCCTGCAGGAAGTAGTTCATACCGAGCTGAACATCTGTCGTGAAACGCAGCTTGTGTATCATACTAATCTTGAATGACTTATAGTGATGGCTGCTCAGCATATCTTGGACTGTGGTGATGTCAATGGGTGGGTCTTCCTCTGAGCTCTCCTCACCCCTGGAGCCTGGAGATTAAAAAAACAATGAATAAAAAATATTTTAAATTTCATGCTTTGTCGTATTTTCTGTCATTTAATATAGAGTCCTTATATCTCTTAGGGCTATGCATGAATGGGTGGTGACTCGAATTGGCATTTGAGTCTGCTGAAAAAAACAAAAACATCAAATCGGAATTTTCGGATTTGAATCACAATGAATCAAACAATAACATACCATTTATTGTAATTTTTTTCTGACAAGAGCTGCAATTATGCCATGCTGCATTTCCTTAAAAAATAAAAAGTATTTCACGATTTTTAGCCTTCGTTTATGGCCGATGCCATTTGGACTTACTACACATAGTTTCTGCGCATGTACACAGTTATACCTTGAAGCCTACACCGAGATCCCTGTGGATTTAATTATAATCGAGATACTGGAAAGACTTACTGTTTTCTCTCACAAGGCAAAACTCCAGAGTGCTCTGGCTCTCAAGTGTGGAGTCTAGGTCAACTGCAACATTTGGGTCTGTTTGCTTTTCCAAACGATATAGAGGCCCTGTTTTAGGATGACATTTAAACCAGATTATTGATTGCCAGGTGAAAACATATAACACTATATTATCTGACTGTATGATTGATGTAAGACCCACATGATATTGTGTTTTGGTGGTTACTAATTGTGTGTGTGTGTGTGCACGCATGTGCGTGGCACACGCACACACCTATTAAACAACAATGTGGATGATTACTGTAAGAGGTTGCATTCATTGAAGACTTGCTCAACTTGTGTGTATACAGTGGGGGACTTGAATGCGGATATCTCTGACAATAACTCACTTCCGCAAAGCTAATGTTTAAAATATTACTGCCTGTGAAAGGCTACACATATGTTAATGAAACATGGGACAAGGTGTCATTGATTGACCATTTTACATCCACAGCAGATGCACATGCTTCACTGGTCAACATGAAGAGCTGCTGTGTGTTAGCTACTATAGATCATATCCCGGTTTTAATGACCCTTTATGGTGAAAACATACCATTGTTAATTGTAGATGATAATGGAGTATGTGTAGGGAAACTGAACTGTTTGGGTTTAACAGCTGAGAATATTAGCAGGTACACCACTAAAACTGCCATACTGCTGGATACGACAGAAAAGCCAAAGGATGCTTCGCTGTACTGTGATGTTAACTGTAAAAATAAAGCATTTTAAGACCTGTGCTCGATGTATGAACTTATAGTTGAATAGCTACATGCTTCCGGTAAGCCCTTCTATAAAGGCAAACATAGTACTCATCAGGCTAAACCTAGGTGGAATGAACATGTGGCAGAACCACACATACAGTGGTAGCTGGAACAGCTAGAACAGAGTTTGAAGAGTTTAAAGGTAGAGTGAGACTGGAGCCCGTAATAATGCAAGGTTTAAATATGCTGTTCGGTTTATTACCAGGAATGAGATTACATTGAGGGCAGACTCCAAGGAAACTTACTATAGCAATCACAGCTACTGTGAAATGTATGAATAATTGTGCCCTACGAGTGGATTGATGGTGGGAGGAGCTGTGCGAGGAGCGCTGCGTCAGCAATGTAGAGCCCGGAGAGTGAGCTTAAGAGTGAGGGGCCTTTAGCTGGAGAATGGAGCTCTTCTTTTGTAAGAAGTCTATGTGTTACTCTCCAACGGTCGTTACAGATGCTTATCTACTTTAAAATTAGCTTGTAGCAACGAGAATTATGTCATGCATGCTGTGATCGTGATATCTACAGTATGATCCACTGGTGAAGGAAGACTTCAAATCTCCTCTTTCATCAATAACTGCTTTAAACAACAAAGAGCATGAATGGAGGAGAACTGATCATATTAAATGTTATTGTTTATGTTGTTGTTGTTTTTGTTTGAGACTGTGGGCCTTGAACCCTGGGCTAATAGCCCAGCAGATGATGCACTCGACTCTCAACCTGGGGGATGGTGGTCGTGTATGTTTGAACCGCAAGCAGGACCGTGCTGGATTAATAACTATCATGACTTGAGGTTCAAAGGTACAGCGAGCGACTGGTTAGCACTTCTGCCTCACACTTCCGGGATCTCAGGTTCAAACCTGCCTTCCTCTGTGGAATTTGCATGTTCTTCCCCTGCCTGCATGGACTTTCTCCAGGTACTCCTATTTCCTCCCACATTCCGAAAACATGCATGGCAGACCAATGGAAGACTCTCAATTGCCCTTAGGTGTGAATGTGAGTGTGAATGGCTGGTTGTATATATGTGCTCTGCGATTGGCTGGCAACCAGTTCAGGGGTACCCCGGCCTCTCGCCCAAACTTAGCTGGGCTAGGCTCCAGCATACCCATGTCACTAGTGACGATATGCGGTGTAGAAAATGGTTGAATGGATGAGTGCCTTGAGAAAAATTTCTGCCCTCTGTCTGTTCTACACAAAGAGGATTGGCAATAAAAGCATACCGTACCACAGTGTTTCTCAACCAGGGGTCCGTGAACTCCTAGTGGTCTGTGGTGTAATTGCAAGGGGTCCGTGTAAATAAAATATATTTTTAAATCCTCTGACATTTATACAAATAGGATTATTTTACTGAAATGTCATACATTTATCTACCTAAACTACAGGGGGTAACAGGATTTTTTTCCTCTAATTCCATCTGTTTCAGAAGTGTAATTTATTGTATTTTAACAAGACAGCTCACTCCCATTAGCATTGTTGAAGTTACTGCATGACGCTATTAATATAAATTTAACAGTATCTGCATTATTTTGAAATTATGAGCCCCCTAGTGTTTCAGTGAGCATATACACCTTTTATTGTGAATCATCTGCAGGAATGGGTGAAAGTAAAACTCATTAATTTGCAAGGTTCAGGTTAAAAAAATAAATACAAATTCTGTTTTGTTTCATATTTCTGAAATCTACTGTATAACAATTCTGTTTTGTGACATATTTTTTAAAACGACTGCATAAAATGTGGTTAGGTACATATTTCTGGAAACACTGCATAAATATGTTGTTGTGTTATGCCAAGAAGCTACTGTGTATGCTGTTTTGTTCTGGTTAAGTTACAACTGAAAACTCATACAGTGCCGTGAAAAGGTATTTGCCCTCTTCTCAAATTCTTATATTTTTGCATAGTTTCACCATTTTATGATCATCAAACAAATGTCAATATCAGACAAATATAAACCAAGTGAACTTAAAATGCTGTTTTTAAATGGTTATTTCATTTATTATGCAAAAGAAGGCCCTGTGTGAAGAAGTAATGGTCCCCTAAACCTAATAACTGGTTGGGCCATCCTCAGCAGCAACAACTGAAGTCAAGCGCTATCTATACCTGGCAATGAGTCTTTCACATCTCTGTGGAGAAATTTTGCCCAACTCTTCCTTGGAGCATTGTTTGAATTCGGCAAGAATTTTTTCGAGCAGGAATGGCGTTTTGTTTTGGATTGTTATCCTGCTGCAGAACCCAAGTGCGCTTCAGCTTGACATCACAAACTGATGGCTGAATATTCTCCTTCATTTTTCTATTAAAGAGCAGAATTATGGTTCCATCAATCACAGCAAGTTGTCCAGGTCTTGAAGGAGAAAAGCAGCCCTAGACCATCACACTACCACCACCATGTTTGACTGTTGGTATGATGTTCTTTTTCTGAAATGCTGTACTACATTTACGCCAGATGGAACGAGACGCACATCATTCAGATGTTTTTTTTCGAAAAAAATAACTTAAAAAAAGAGGAAAGTCATTATGTTCTTTTTGGTCAGCAGTGGTTTCCGCCTTGGAACTCTCCGGTAGTTGGAGCCGCTCGTAGATCTAATAGACAGCCATTTTGACAAAAAAAATACTTTTGAGACATTAAAACATAAAAACACACTACGGAGAGTCACTTAGCCTCTAGCAATTTAACGGCAAGAGGGAAGAAGCTGTCCATTGCAGTCGGAGTTTGTCCGTTTTTTGTGGGACACCAAACCAGACTGTGATGGATGAACACAGGACTGATTCAATGAGTCTTGAGCGTGTTCAGCTCCAGGTTGTGTTGGCTGCACCAAAGCTCCAGCCGCTCCACTTCCTGTTGATATGCAGACTCGTCATCGTCTTTGATGAGGGCGATGACTGTGGAGTCGTCTGCAAACTTCAGGAGTTTGACAGCTGGGTTTTTTGAGGTGCAGTCGTTCATGTAGAGAGAGATAAGAGCAGCGGTGAGAGGACACATCCTTGGGGCGCCCCTGTGCAGATGGTGCGTGTGGATGAGGTGGTGTCTACCAGCCACACCTGCTGTGTCCTGCCCATCAGTAAGCTGTGAATCCACCGGCAGATGGCAGGTGAGACGCTGAGCTGGAGAAGCTTGAAGGAGAGGAGTTCGGGGATGATGGTGTTGAACGCAGAGCTGAAGTCCACGAACAGCCTCCTTGCGTAGGTCCCCGTGCCGTCGAGGTGTTCTAGGATGAAGTGCAGTCCCATGTTGACTGCATCATCCGCAGACCTGTTTGCTCGGTAGGCACATTGCAGGGGGTTCAGCAGGGGTCCTGTGACGCTCTTGACGTGGTCCAGCACGATGTGGACCGATGGTGGTGAGTGATTTTAATCCTCGCTAGACTGACTTCGAGTCACAAGCAGTAAACTGTTCTACCAGCTTTTCTGCATAATTTCTCTTTGCGATGTTAATTTATTTTTGTCAGCTTTCTAGTGCGATTGTACAGGGCCCTGTCCCCACTTCGACAGGCATCCTCTTTAGCCTGGCGAAGTTGCTGAAGTCTAGCAGTGAACCATCCAGGCTGCCAGTTGAAGTTTCAAAGACACTCCAATCTGGGCAGTCTAAACAGCCTTGAAATTGTATCTTTGCTTCATTGGTCCACTTCTTCACTGTTTTCACCACAGGCTTTGCACATTTACAGTAAGTTTGTGCCTGTGTGTTGGTATTAAGTGAATTAAGCAATGTTGAGACGAGCCCAGAGCTGCACGGGGGATTGCACGGTATGCGTCATTTAGTGTAGTATAGCAGTGGTCTTGAATGTTGTTTTCCCTGGTAGGAGAGTCAATGTGCTGCTTGTATTTAGGGAGTTCGTGGTTGAGTTTATCTTTGTTAAAGTCCCCAAGAATAATGAGGGGTAAATCTGGGTTCTTTTTTCCAAGTTCGTTTACTTGTTCAGCGAGCGTTAGCAGTTCCTGTTAGCCTGGGGACAAATGTGCGGCGAGTAAAATGGCTTACAGTTCAAAAACAGCGACTCCAAGTCCGGGCTGCAGTGTGCATTGAGCTCCGAGACATCAGTACACAATTTTTCGTTGATATAGAAGCATATTCTGCCACCTTTTGTTTTCCCCGATAGATCCGTGACGCGGTCTGCTCGGTGTAGTTGGAAGCCCGGAAGCATAAAGGGACCATCTGGGTGGGATGCGTTCACATAGCCATGTTTCTGTTGAAGCGCAAGGCGGCGGAACGTCCGAAGTCTTTACTGATCTTTGTGAGAAGATAAAGCTCTTCCCTTTTGTTGGGGAGACAGTGTAGATTTGCGAGATGAATCCATGGAAGCGGCATTTGGAATCCTCTCTTCCGGAGCTTAACCTGTACTCCAGCTCACTTTCCCCTGTAGCGTCGCCTCCATATGCGTCATAGATCACAGCCATTCCATTGGTGAGTAACTTCGGAAAACATTTGTGAAAGTTTGCGAAACAAAGTCCGGAGTAGACTCCCTAATGTTTAGCAACTCTTCTTGTGTAAGTAGGTCGGGTGACGAAAGACGAAAAACACAAAAACACAAACAGCACTAGAGAGCTTGTTACCAAAGCGACCACACTGTTAGGCGCCATGATGATAGATGTCAATTACAGTATTTTCACGACCATAAGGGGCACTATAAAGTCTTAAATTTTCTCCAAAATGGACGGTGCGCCTTATAATGCGGCACACCTCGTGTGTGCACCGAGTTCCAAAATCTGTAAATGTTGTTGTGTGACTTTGATGAGCGCTCCGCTTGACTGACTGGGAGCATTTCCTGCCTACACGCTGCTTATATAGAGGAAGGCAGACGTGACTGACGACAGCATGCGGACGTAAAGGGTGACAGAGGAGGCTAAAGACACGCCCCGAGTAGGTATATAGTTCCAGTATGTGCATCGGTTTGGCTAAGGACCCCCGAAAATGGCCCCTACGAAGAGACACACTTACGAAGCAGTTTAAACTGCAAGCTGTTAGTTACGTGGAGGAACATGGGAATTGAGCAGCCGCAGCCGCGAGAGAATTCAAGATCAACAAATCCATGGTTCGCAAGTGGAGGAAGCAGGAAAACGAGCTTCGCCAAGTCAAGAAGACGAAGCTGAGTTTCCGCGGAAAAAAACCAAAAACAAAACGCGGAAACAATGCGAGGTGGCTCGAGTTGGAAAACCGGTCGATCTACGTTCCTACCCTCACCTATGGTCACGAGCTGTGAGTTGTGACCGAAAGAACAAGATCCTGGATGCAAGCGGCCGAAATGAGTTTCCTCCGCACGGTGTCCGGCCTTTCCCTTAGAGATAGGGTGAGAAGCTTGGTCATCCGGGAGGATCTCAGAGTAGAGTCGCTGCTCCTCCACATCGAGAGGAGCCAGATGAGGTGGCTGGGGCATGTGATTCGGATGCCTCCCACATGCCTCCCTGGTGAGGTGTTCTGGGTATGTCCCACCGGGAGGAGACCCCGGGGACGACCCAGGACATGCTGGAGAGACTGCGACCTTCGGCTGGCCTGGGAACGCCTCGGGATCCCCCCGTAAGAGCTGGATGAAGTGGCTGGGGAGAGAGAAGTCTGGGTGTCCCTGCTAAAGCTACTGCCCCCGCGACCCGACCCGGATAAGGGGTAGAAAATGGATGGATGGATGGACTTGAGTTGGCAGTCCACAAAGGAAAATACCCACTGTCAGTGTGCAATTGCAGAGACACAGAAACACACATGCATGTACCTGTGTCAACTTTAGAAATAACACTATGTTATGATGTCATTTTTGTTTTTATTGTGCCATGATACACTCTCATTAAGAGAGACAAGAGTTTGCTGCAAAAATACAATGCAGTACTTTGGTAGCCTTGGCATTGCTTCCTCATGCTGATTTTGAGTACTGTTTGTACAGTATGGAAATTACACATCTCACAAGCTTATTTACATAGGGCCATATTCTCCTGTGTGTGTAAGCCAGAAAAGGTGTGCAACCGCTCCACTACGGAAGTTAATTTCACAATAAAAGTGCGATATATTTTCCAAATGGATTTCCATGGCATTCCCGTGTTTCAGAAAACTCCATGGTCCAGGAATTAAAGTGAGGCTTTCTTCTGTCTCTGTCTCTCTCCTTTTCGGCTCTCTAACCCGACCGGTTGAGGCAGACGGCCGCCCCACACTGAGTCTTGGATCTGCTTGAGGTTTCTCCCCAAGAAAGAGTTTTTCCTTGCCGCCAGTCACCTAGTGCTTCCTCATGAGGGGTTCAGTTGGTCTTTCAATGTGTGAGGGGTGTTATTTTTTTACCTGCTCCAAGTGTAAAGTGCACTCAGTTGTGATTTGGCGCGATATAAACACAATTAAATTGAAATTGAATTGAAAACAAGAACAACAAAAAAAGATTGTACTTTCATAGTTGCTGGTTGTAGTTTAACTGGTTTCATTACCTGATCCTTTCTGTGATCCCTTCCTCTTCTTGAGCGCTTTCTGAAGAATTTCCTTCATGGTTACTTTCAGACTGTCCACAGGGATTAAAGAAAAACCCTGAGCAGCATTTCTAAAATGGAAAGGGAAGGTTATGGAGATTTCTGCATGTTTACCCCAGTCATTAGGACAGAGATTAAAAATGATAATATATTAATACAGTGGACGCCCGCATACTCGCGATTCGTTTTTTTTGTATTTTTGGGGGGTAAGCAACCTCGAAAACATTTATTAGTGGCCTGTTTATTCAAGAATTTGGGGGGATTTAAAAAATATATATATTTTCAGTGCAATTATAATGGAAGTCAATTATCCGCTGATTTTCGCTACTTGGCCCGCAAATAGTGGGGGTTCACTGTCCACTGATTTAAGACTTTCCCAATCACAGAACACTACATTACAGATTTAGGAGATTAATTTGCTCCCTGACCACGCTCGTGATTCAAATCAATCGTATCTCAAATCAATTTACCCCATTGAAATTAATGGAAATGCCTTTATTCCCATTCCAGCCCCCTAAAAAACATTTTTTGTAACATATTTTTGAATGAAGAAAAGACCTAAAGGGCCACGGTCTAGTGAGTGCCGTGTCGCTCTAATGTAGCTCTCCTGCCTGCATTGCAGCGCTGGTGGCTGGGAGTTTTTTTTTTTTTTTTGCCGGGGTTTCACAAATGCGCTCGCTTCGCCATGCTGTATCACTGTGTTTAAATGCAACGACTGATTGGCGTGCTACATTTCTACAGTCGTAGGTAAGAAACTCCAACCTGCATTACTGCAACAACAGAAGAAACCCTTCAATACAAACAAGACGTGGAGGCACACACCCAGTCCCACAAGCCAGAGCTCAGCAGATGCTACCGCAACCGTAACACTTTCCATGGCTTTCTGATAGGACAATCACTTGCAATTTTCACTTATTTTGGAGTCACACTGATGACTAATTTTCAGCAAAAAAAAAAAGAAAAGTTAGATGAAATAAGTCATGCAAGGAGAGAATGACGTTTACACGGTGGGAGAATCCACGATTGAGCATTCTATGTGAATCGCGAACAGAAGCATACAAGACATCCCTAAATTACGCCATATTTTTTTTTCACTTCACTCGAGCAGCAACTCAAAAGTATTCATACCCATTTGACTTTTGACATTTTGCCCCCTTACAATCACAAACAAATGTTTTTAATTGAGATTTTATGTCATCGACGAAAATAAAGTAGCACATAATTGTAAAGTAGAATGGAAATGATGCGTAGTTTTCAAAATTTTAAGCTAATAAAAATCTGAAAAATGTGGTGTGCATTTGTATTCAGCCCCTTCCGTCAACATTTTGTAAAGCCACCTTTGCTGCCATTACAGCTGCAAGTCTTTTAGGGTATGTCTCTACAGACTTTGCACATCTAGATACTGACATTTTTGCCCATTGTCCTTCGCAAAATAGCTCAAGATTGGCTAAATTGGATGGAGAGCGTCAGTGAACAGCAATTTTCCTAAAGATGCTCAATGGGATTTAGGTTCGGACTCTGACTGGACCATTCTAACATGAATATTCTTTTATCTAAACCATTTAATTGTAGCTTCAGCTCTATAATTCGGGTTTTTTGTCTTGCTGGAAGATTAAGTTCCTTCCCAATCTCAAATCTTTTGCAGCCTCCAACATGTGTCTTTCCAGGACTGCCCTGTATTTAGCTCCATCCATCTTCTTGTCAACTCTGACCAGCTTCCCTCTCCCTGCTGAAAAAAAGCATCTCCACAGCATGATGCTGCCACCACCATGTTTCACAGCAGTGGGGATGGTATGTTTAGGGTAAAGAGCAGTGTTAGTTTTCTACCATACGTAGCACTTTGCATTTAGGAGGCATCCTTCGCCACAGCTGCCCCTCATGCTCTCCAACTGCCTTGTGTCAACCGTCGAGACCTTCAAGTTCGTGGGAATTACAGTCTCTCAGGACCTCAAGTGGATGATCAACATGAACTCCGTCCTCAAAAAGGCCCAGCAGAGGATGTACTTCCTGCGGCTTCTGAGGAAGCACGGCCTGCCACGGGAGCTGTTGAGGCAGTTCTACACAGCGGTCATCGAATCACTCCTGTGTTCTTCCATCACAGTCTAGTTTGGTGCTGCTACAAAACAGGACAAACTCTGACTGCAACGGACAAACAAAACTGCTGAAAAGATTGTCGGTACCCGCCTACCCATCTTTGAGAACTTGCACGCTGCCAGAACTAAGACAAGAGCGTGCAAAATCTTCTTGGACCCTCCACATTCTGGTCGCCCGCTCTTCCCTCAGGTAGGCGCTGCCGAACAATGCAAACTAAAACTAGCAGACATTCCAACAGCTTCTTCCCTCTTGCCATCAACTTCTTAAAGAGCTAACTTACAATTCCATTGCAACATGCCACCAATTATTTGTCTTGTGTTTGTTGTCACATTTCTGTCAGGCCAATTATACATTACTCGTGCACTCACTGTGGTAGTCTCGCTACGCTGCACTATTTGCATATCTGTTGTTGTTGACCAATACTGGCCACTCATGCCAGAGTAGCTTCTGCCCCACTTGCACACTGATTGAGGAGTATCTGCAACATTTGCACAATTGACATTGTCCCAGGTTATCGCACTAATAGTCACTTTAAACTGCATACATTCCTTGAAGTCTCGGCGCCCTTTGCACAATGGTCATTGCAGCGGACTATTGCTATAATAGTCATTCAAACTGCTCTAATTGCTAGAGGACTAGGCATCTTTTTGCACAATTGTCAAAAAAAATAATACCAGATTACTAGCAAACCTTTATTGCTCAGTGTTTTCTCAATGTCTTTATGTCTCAAAAGTATTGTCTGTCAATTGACTGTCTGTTGTCGTACGAGAGTGGCTCCAACTACCGGAGACAAATTCCTTGTGTGTTTTGTGAACATACTTGGCAAAATAAAGATGATTCTGAGATACCTCCACAAAAGTATACAGATCACCTCAGTTTTCTTGAGCAGCAGTCTTTTTTACCTCAGAGCTCTATGTCAACCCTCGAGCACGGTTTACCACTATCCAACAAAAACATGCACGGTGGCACCCCAAAAACATCTTGTATTGGTTAAAGTAATTTGCATGCGTTGTTTCCACAAATATTGGAACACTTTTAGCACCCAGCCATATCAAAATTCAAGAATTGTGTTTTTTGATGCACCCTAATATATACACACAGTGGGGCAAAAAAGTATTTTCAGCCACCAATTGTGCACGTTCTCTCACTTAGAAAGATGAGAGAGGCCTGTAATTTTCATCATAGGTATACCTCACCTAATCCAGAAAACCACATTGATTTTTAAAGAATTTATTTTCAAATTATGGTGGAAAATAAGTATTTGGTCACCTACAAACAAGCAATATTTCTGTCTCTCACAGACCTGCAAATTCTTCTTAAAGAGGCTCCTCTGTCCTCCACTTGTTACCTGTATTAATGGCACGTGTATGAAACCAGTATAAAAGACACTTCTCCACAACCTCAAACAGTCACCCTCCAAACTCCACTATGGCCAAGACCAAAGAGCTGTCAAAGGACACCAAAAATAAAATTGTAGACCTGCGCCAGGCTGGGAAGACTGAAACTGCAATAGGTAAGCAGCTTCGTGTGAAGAAATCAACTGTGGGAGCAATTATTAGAAAATAGAAGACATACAAGACCACTAATAATCTCCCTCGATCTGGGGCTCCACGCAAGATCTCCACACGGGGGGGACCTAGTGAATGATCTGCAGAAAGCTGGGACCAAAGTAACAAAGGCTACCATCAGTAACACACTACGCCACTGGGGACTCAAACTCTGACGTGCCCCCTGCTTAAGCAAGTACATGTCCAGGCCCGTCTGAAGTTTGCCATAGACCATTTGGATGATCCAGAAAAGGATTGGAAGAATGTCATATAGTCAGATGAAACTAAAATATAACTTTTTGGTCAAAAATCAACTTGTCGTGTTTGGAGAAGAAAGAATGCTGAATTGCATCCAAAGAACACCATATCTACTGTGAAGCATGGGGGTGGAAACATCATGCTTTGGGGCTGTTTTTCTGCAAAGGGACCAGGACGATTGATCCGTGTAAAGGAAAGAATGAATGGGGCCATGTATAATAAGATTTTGAGTGAAAACCTGCTTCCATCAGCAAGGGCATTGAAGATGAAACGTGGCTGAGTCTTTCAGCCTGACAATGATCCCAGGCAACGAAGGAGTGAAATGCTTCTTACGAAAGAAGCATTTCAAGGTCCTGGACATGGTCCTGGACCATTTTTCACACTAAATATATTTCCAAAGGCAGTATTGACATGAAATTTTCACCAGATGTTGGAACAAGCCAAGTAAGCCATACATAAAAAGAAAGTGGAACAAATAAGATGAGAAAATAAGTTGTGTGTAATAATGTGAAATGACATGGAAAAAATATTGAACACACCAACCGGTATTTATTTAATACTTTGAACAGAAGCCTTTGTTTGCACTGACAGCTTCAAGACACCTCCTTTTCATTCGTTCAGTCATCTTCCGTACTGCTTATCCTCACTGGGGTTGCTGGCATGCTGGAGCCTATCCCAGCTATCTTCAGGAAAGTGGCGGGGTCTACCCTGAACTGGTTGCCAGCCAATCACAGGGCACAGCTAAACAAGCAACCATTCGCACTCACATTCACACCTACGGAAAATTTGGAGTCTTCAATCAACCTACCACGCATGTTTTTGGAATGTGGGAGGAAACCGGAGTCTTCTTCTTCTTCTTTCCTTTCGGCTTGTCCCGTTAGGGGTCGCCACAGCGCGTCATCCTTTTCCATGAGAGCCTATCTCCTGCATCCTCCTCTCGAACACCAACTGCCATCATGTCTTCCCTCACGACATCCATCAACCTTCTCTTTGGTCTTCCTCTAGCTCTCTTGCCTGGCAGCTCCATCCTCATCATCCTTCTACCAATATACTCACTCTCTCTCCTCTGGACGTGTCCAAACCATTGAAGTCTGCTCTCTCTAACTTTGTCTCCAAAACATCGAACCTTGGCTGTCCCTCTGATGAACTCATTTCTAATTTTATCCAACCTGGTCACTCCGAGAGCGAACCTCAACATCTTCATTTCCGCCACCTCCAGCTCTGCTTCCTGTTTTCTCTTCAGTGCCACTGTCTCTAATCCATACATCATGGCTGGCCTCACCACTGTTTTATAAACTTTGCCCTTCATCCTAGCAGAGACTCTTCTGTCACATAACACACCTGACACCTTCCTCCACCCGTTCCAACCTGCTTGGACCCGTTTCTTCACTTCCTGACCACACTTACCATTGCTCTGGACGGTTGACCCCAAGTATTTAAAGTCCTCTACCCTTGCCATCTCTTCTCCCTGTAGCCTCATTCTTCCCCCACCACCCCTCTCATTCATGCACATATATTCTGTTTTACTTCGGCTAATCTTCATTCCTCTTCTTTCCAGTGCATGCCTCCATCTTTCTAACTGTCCCTCCAGCTGCTCCCTGCTTTCACTGCAGATCACAATGTCATCTGCAAACATCATGGTCCACGGGGATTCCAGTCTAACCTCATCTGTCAGCCTATCCATCACCACTGCAAAAAGGAAGGGGCTCAGGGCTGATCCCTGATGCAGTCCCACGTCCACCTTAAATTCTTCTGTCACACCGACAGCACACCTCACCGCTGTTCTGCTGCCCTCGTACATGTCCTGTATTATTCTAACATACTTCTCTGCCACTCCAGACTTCCGCATGCAGTACCACAGTTCCTCTCTGGGTACTCTGTCATAGGCTTTCTCTAGATCTACAAAGACACAATGTAGCTCCTTCTGACCTTCTCTGTACTTTTCCATCAACATCCTCAAGGCAAAAATTGCATCTGTGGTACTCTTTCTAGGCATGAAACCATACTGTTGCTCGCAAATACTCACTTCTGTCCTGAGTCTAGCCTCCACTACTCTTTCCCATAACTTCATTGTGTGGCTCATCAACTTTATTCCTCTATAGTTGCCACAGCTCTGCACATCACCTTTGTTCTTAAAAATGGGCACCAGTACACTTTTCCTCCATTCCTCAGGCATCTTCTCACGCACTAGAATTCTATTGAACAAGCTGGTCAAAAACTCCACAGCCACCTCTCCTAGATGCTTCCATACCTCCACAGGAATGTCATCAGGACCAACTGCCTTTCCATTTTTCATTCTCTTTAATGCCTTTCTAACTTCCCCCTTACTAATCATTGCCACTTCCTGGTCCACCACACTTGCCTCTTCTACTCTCCCTTCTCTATCATTTTCCTCATTCATCAACTCCTCGAAGTATTCTTTCCATCTACCTAGCACACTGCTGGCACCAGTCAACATATTTCCATCTCTATCCTTAATCACCCTAACCTGCTGCACATCCTTCCCATCTCTATCCCTCTGTCTGGGCAGCCTGTATAGATCCTTTTCTCCTTCTTTAGTGTCCAACCTGCCATACATGTCATCATATGCCTCTTGTTTTGCCTTTGCCACCTCTACCTTTGCCCTGTGTCGCATCTCAATGTATTCCTTTCGCCTCTCCTCGGTCCTCTCAGTGTCCCACTTCTTCTTAGCTAACCTTTTTCCTTGTATGATTTCCTGTACTGTGAGGTTCCACCACCAAGTCTCCTTCTCTCCTTTCCTGCCAGAAGATACACCAAGTACTCTCCTGCCTGCTTCTCTGATCACCTTGGCTGCAGTGGTCCAGTCTTCTGGAAGCTCTTCCCGTCCACCGAGAGCCTGTATCACCTCTTCCCGAAAAGCTGCACAACACTCGTCCTGTCTCAGCTTCCACCACATGGTTCTCTTCTCTGCCTTTGTCTTCCTAATTTTCCTCCCCACCACCAGAGTCATCTTACACACCACCATCCTATCCTGTCTAGCCACACTCTCCCCTACCACTACCTTACAGTTGGTAACCTCCTTCAGATTACATCGTCTGCACAAGATGTAATCCACCTGTGTGCTTCTACCTCCGCTCTTGTAGGTCACCCTATGTTCGTGCCTCTTCTGGAAAAAAGTGTTCACTACAGCCATTTGCATCCTTGTTGCAAAGTCTACCACCATCTGTCCCTCCAAGTTCCTTTCCTGGATACCATACTTACCCATCACTTCTTCATCACCCTTATTACCTTCACCAACATGTCCATTACAATCTGCACCAATTACGACTCTCTCTCTGTCTGGGATGCTCAGAACTACATCATCTAGCTCCTTCCAGAATTTCTCTTTCACCTCTAGGTCACATCCTACCTGTGGGGCATAGCCACTAATCACATTACACATAACACCCTCAATTTCAAATTTCAGCCTCATCACTCGATCTGATACTCTTTTCACCTCCAAGACATTCTTAGCCAACTCTTCTTTTAAAATAACCCCGACTCCATTTCTCTTCCCATCTACACCATGGTAAAATAATTTAAACCCTGCCCCTAAACTTCTAGCCTTACTGCCTTTCCACCTGGTCTCCTGGACACACAATATATCAACCTTTCTCCTAATCATCATGTCAACCAACTCCCGAGATTTTCCTGTCATAGTCCCAACATTCAAAGTCCCCACATTCAGTTCTAGGCTCTGTGTTTTCCTCTTCTCTTTCTGCCGAAGAACCCGCTTTCCACCTCTTCTTCTTCTTCTTTGACTTCGACTTCGACCCACAGTAGCTGAATTTCCAACAGCGCCCTGCAGGTTGACGGCGCCGGTGGGAGGAAACCGGAGTACCCAGAGAAAACCCATGCAAGCACAGGGAGAACATGCAAACTCCACACAGGCGGGGCCGGGATTTGAACCCCGGTCCTCAGAACTGTGAGGCAGATGTGCTAACCAGTCATTCACCGTGCCGGATTGAGTTAGTTTTGGAGACTAAGTTAGAGGGAGCAGACTTTGATGGTTTGGACACGTCCAGAGGAAAGAGATTTGTAGGAGGGTGATGAGGATGGAGCTGCCAGGCAAGAGAGCTAGAGGAAGACCAAAGAGAAGTTTGATAGATGTAGTGAGGGAAGACATGAGGGCAGTTTGTGTGAGAGAGGAGGATGCAGGAGATAGGCTCACATGGAAAAGGATGACACGCTGTGGCGACCCCTAACGGGATAAGCCGAAAGAAAAAGAAGAATAAGATAATAATATAAATATAAACACACACACACACACACACAGACCCTTCCCAAAAATATTAGGATATCATGGAAAAGTAATCAATCTGCATAATTCCATTCAAAAAGTTAAACTTTCATAGAGTATAGATTCAGGGCCCACAATTTAAACAATTTCAAGTATTTATTTGTTTATTTTTACATAATTTGGGCTTCCAGCTCAAAAAACCCACAAAATCAGAAATTCAAAAAATTTGAATACTGTGAAGAAACCACCATTTACTTCTCAGTTTTTGTTGAAAAAAAATAAAGAAATTAGGGTCACATTAAATCAATCAAAATATGGAACTTTCAAAACGATATGTTCATACTTGGTTGGGAATCCGTTTGCTTGAATCACTGCCTGGATGCGCCGTGGCATTGAGGCAATCAGCCTGTGGCATTGCCTGGGAGTTATGGAAGCCCATATTTCCTTGATGCTTGCTGTAAGTTCTTCTTTCTTTTTGGGTCTGGTGCCCCTCATTTTCCTCTTGATAATACCCCATAGATTCTCAATGGGGTTTAGATCCAGCGGGTTGGCTGGCCAGTCAAGCACTGTGATGCCATGGGCATCAAATCAGGTTTTGGTGCTTCTGGTGGTATGGGCAGGGGCCAGGACCTGCTGGAAGATGAAATCTGCATCTCCATACAGATCCTCAGCAGAAGGAATCATGAAGTCCTCTAAAACATTCTGTAGACTGTTGTGGTGACCTTGGATTTAAGAAAGCAGAGTTTACCAACACCTGCACTGGACATTGCACCCCTAATCATGACTGACATATGGATATTTCAGATTGGACCTCAAGCAGCTTGGGTTCTGTTATTCACCCGTCTTCCTCCAAAACCTCGGACCTTGATTCCCGAATGAAAGGCACACTTTACTTTCTTTGGAAAAGATGACCTTGGACCACTGACCATTAGTCCAGTCCTTCTCCTTGGCCCATTTGAGACGCTTCCTACGTTGGCTCAGGCTCAGAAGTGGCTTGACCAGAGGAACCCGACAGTTGTAGCCCATCTCCTGGATGCATCTGAATGTGGTAGTTTTTGAAGCTGTGACTCCCGCCTCATTGCACTCTTTCTGGATCTCCGCTAGATTCTTGAATCTTCTGTTCGATAATCCGCTGAAGTCCACGGTCATCTCTTTTGTTGGTGCATCTTTTCTTGCTACATTTTGTCCTTTGACAATACTTTCCATTGATATGCTTGGACACAGCACTCTGTCAACAGCCAGCCTCCTTAGCTATGAGCTTTTGTGGTTTACCAATCCTATGTAGAGTATCAAAGATGGTCTTCTGACCAGTTGTCAAGTCTGCAGTCTTCTCCATATTGAACCCATCCATCCATCCATCCATCTTCTACCGCTTATCCGAGGTCAGGTCGCGGGGGCAGTAGCTTTAGCAGGGACGCCCAGACTTAACTTTCCCCAGCCACTTCATCCATCTCTTCCGGGGGGATCCTGAGGCGTTCCCAGGCCAGCCGAGAGACGTAGTCTCTCCAGCGTGTCCTGGGTCGTCCCCGGGGTCTCCTCCCGGTGGGACGTGCCCGTAACACCTCACCGTGGAGGCGTCCGGGAGGCATCCGAATCAGTTGCCCCAGCCACCTCATCTGGCTCCTCTCAATGTGAAGGAGCAACGGCTCTACTCTGAGATCCTCCTGGATAACCGAGCTTCTCACCCTATCTCTAAGGGAGAGCCCGGACACCCTGCGGAGGAAACTCATTTCGGCCGCTTGTATCCGGGATCTCGTTCTTTCGGTCACGACCCACAGCTCGTGACCATAGGTGAGGGTAGGAACGTAGATCGACCGGTAAATCGAGAGCTTTGCCTTTCGGCTTAGCTCCTTCTTTACCGCAACGGATCAATACAAAGTCCGCAGCACTGCAGACGCTGCACCGATCCGCCTGTCGATCTCCCGTTCCATTCTTCCCTCCCTCGTGAACAAGACCCCAAGATACTTGAACACCTCCACTTGGGGCAGGATCTCATCCCCGACCTGGAGAGGGCACGCCACCCTTTTCCGACTGAGGACCACGGTCTCAGATTTGGACGGCTGATTCTTATCCCAGCCGCTTCACACTCTGCTTTGAACTGCTCCAATGAGAGTTGGAGGTCACGGCTTGATGAAGCCAACAGAACCACATCATCTGCAAAAAGCAGAGATGCAATACTGAGGCCAGCAAACCGGACCCCCACTACGCCTCGGCTGCGCCTAGAAATTCTGTCCATAAAAGAATCGGTGACAAAGGGGAGCCTTGGCGGAGTCCAACCCTCACCGGAAACGAGTTCGACTTACTGCCGGATATGCGGACCAAACTCTGACTCCGGTCGTACAGGGAGCCTACAGCCCGTATCAGGGGGTTCGGTACCCCATACTCCCGAAGCACCCTCCACAGGACCACCCGAGGGACACGGTCGAACGCCTTCTCCAAATCCACAAAACACATGTAGACTGGTTGGGCGAACTCCCATGCACCCTCGAGGACCCTGCCAAGGGTGTAGAGCTGGTCCACTGTTCCACGGCCAGGACGAAAACCACACTGCTCCTCCTGAATCTGGGATTCAACTTCCCAATGGACCGTCCTTTCCAGCACCCCTCAATAGACCTTACCAGGGAGGCTGAGGAGTGTGATCCCCCTGTAGTTGGAACACACCCTCCGGTCCCCCTTCTTAAAAAGGGGGACCACCACCCCAGTCTGCCAATACACAGGTACTGTCCCTGATGTCCACGCGATGTTGCAGAGGCGTGTCAACCAGGACAGCCCTACAACATCCAGAGCCTTGAGGAACTCCGGGCGAATCTCATCCACCCCCGGGGCCCTGCCACAGAGGAGCTTTTTAACCACCTCGGTGACCTCAACCCCAGAGATAGGAGAGCCCGCCTCAGAGAACCCAGACTCTGCTCCCTCATGGGAAGGCATGTCGGTGGAATTGAGGAGGTCTTCGAAGTATTCTCCCCACCGGCTCACAACGTCCCGAGTCGAGGTCAGCAGCGCCCCATCCCCACTATACACAGTGTTGATGGTGCACTGCTTTCCCCTCCTGACGTCGGATGGTGGACCAGAATTTCCTCGAAGCCGTCCGGAGGTCTTTCTCCATGGCCTCACCGAACTCCTCCCATGCCCGAGTTTTTGCTTCAGCGACCACCAAAGCTGCATTCCGCTTGGCCAGCCGGTACCCATCAGCTGCCTCAGGAGTCCCACAGGCCAAAAAGGCCCGATAGGACTCCTTCTTCAGCTTGACGGCATCACTCACCATTGGTGTCCACCAACGGGTTTGGGGATTTCCGCCACGACAGGCGGCCACAACTCCGGTCGGCCGCCTCAGTAATGGAGGCACAGAACATGGTCCACTCGGACTCGATGTCCCCTGCCTCCCCCGGAACATGAGCAAAGTTCTGTCGGAGGTGGAAGTTGAAACTCCTTCTGACAGGGGATTCCGCCAGACGTTCCCAGCAGACCCTCACAATACGTTTGGGCCTGCCACGTCGGACCGGCATCTTCCCCCACCATCGGAGCCAACTCACCACCAGGTGGTGATCAGTTGCCAGCTCCGCCCCTCTCTTTACCCGAGTGTCCAAGACATGCGGCCGCAAGTCCGATGACACGACCACAAAGTCGATCATCGAACTGCGACCTAGGGTGTCCTGGTGCCAAGTGCACGTGTGGACACCCTTACGCTTGAACATGGTGTTCGTCTGGACAATCAGTGATGAGCACAGAAGTCCAAATACAGAACACCGCTCGGGTTCTGATCGGGTTCCTCCCAATCACGCCCTTCCAGGTCTCACTGTCATTGCCCACGTGAGCATTGAAGTCCCCCAGCAGAACGATGGAGTCCCCAGCGGGAGCGCTCTCCAGCACCCCCTCCAAGGACTCCAAAAAGGGCGGGTACTCTGAACTGGTGTTTGGTGCATAGGCACAAACAACAGTCAGGACCCGTCCCCCCACCCGAAGGCGGAGGGAGGCTACCCTCTCGTCCACCGGGGTGAACCCCAACGTACAGGCACCGAGCCGGGGAGCAATAAGTATACCCACACCTGTCTCACCGTGGGCAACTCCAGAGTGGAAGAGAGTCCAACCCCTCTCGAGAGGACTGGTACCATGGCCCAAGCTGTGTGTGGAGGCGAGTCAGCTTCTGTAGCCGGGGATCGGATCGCCAAGGTCCCCGCCTTCGGCTACCGCCCAGCTCGCATTGCACCCGACCCCTATGGCCCCTTCCACAGGTGGTGAGCCCATGGGAAGGGAGACCCACGTTACCCTTTGGGGCTGTGCCTGTCCAGGCCCCATGGGTGCAGGCCCGGCCACCAGGCGCTCGCCTTCGAGCCCCACCTACAGGCCTGGCTCCAGAGGGGGGGCCCAGTGACCCGCGTCCGGGCAAGGGAAAACGTAAGCCAATCATTTTTCTCATCATAGGGGTCTTTGGAGCCGTGCTTTGTCTGGTCCCTCACCTTGGACCTGTTTGCCATGGGTGACCCTGCCAGGGGCGTGAAGCCCCAGACAACTTAGCTCCTGGGATCATTGGGACACACAAACCCCTCCACCACGATAAGGTGACGGCTCAAGGAGGGGCATATTGAACCCAACTGAGACAATTGAACCAAACTGAAGCAATTTAATGACACCTGGGGAAACCTGTGCAGGTACTTTGAGTTTAGTAGATGATTAGTGTGTGACACTCACTTTAAAACATTTATGGCCTATGAAATGTGGGCTGATTTCTTCACAGTATTAACATTTTTTCAATTCCTTATTTTATGGGTTTTATGACCTGGAAGGCCAAATGATGTAAAAATAAACAAATAAATGCTCTACTTGAAATTGTTTAAATTGTGGGCCCTCAATCTATAATCGAAGAAAGTTTGACTTTTTGAATGGAATTATGGAAATTAACTTTTCCATGATATTCTAATTTTTTGGAAAGGGTCTGTATATATAGTGGGGCAAAAAAGTATTTAGTCATCCCTCAATTGTGCAAGTTCTCCCACTTAAAAAGATGAGAGAGGCCTGTATTTTTCATCACAGGTATACCTCATCTATGAGAGACAAAATGAAAAAATAAAATCCAGAAAATCACATTGTCAGATTTTTTTAGTTTGTTTTTTTCACACACTGTTGATTAGTTATGATTAGAGTGTGTGACTCTCAGTTAAAAAAGAAATTGGCCTTCAAAATTTGGGCTGATTTCTTCACGGTATTCAAATTTTTTTAATTCCTTATTTTGTGGGTTTTATGAACTGGAAGCCCAAATTATGTAAAAATAAACAAATAAATACTTGAAATTGTTTAAATTGTGGGCCCTTAAACAACCGCATGAAAATAGCTGAACAACCGAGCCAAATGTTTATTTTAGTCTACGCTGTGGGGCTGCTGAAAAAATGGTTCTTCATAATTTGGACACTGTTTATTTAAACCACGCAAACTTTTTTGACCCAGCCCCCTAAAAGAATCGAAAACCGGAATCAAAATAAGGAACCGGAATCGCTCAAATTCAAACGATGCCCAACCCGACTCCAAACCCACCAAAGCCACTCCTCCCACTTCCCCTCACCACTTGCCTGGAAGACATGAAGACCTCGATGAACAAAATTTCCTTAAACAAAAAAGCCAATAACACTGAGGCTCTACTTATCGGCTCAAAGACACCAACTCCAAGACACAACTCAACCCTGCTCCACAAATCACCAATGACAGTTTCCCGCCCGGTACTGTTTTCCTCCCACATCAAGAGCCTTTACATCACCCTGGACAGTTGAGCTGGGATAAAAACTAAAAAAAGAAATCATTTAACTCAGCTAAGGCCTGGTACAAATCCTCATGATTTTTCAAATCTTCAAAGATTTTTATTTTTTTTTATCTGTGACAGAATACAAAAAAAAAAAAAAATCAGTCTTTTAACAGTTTTGGTCATATTTTGTGTGGTGTGCTCCAATAATTTCAACACAGAAGACCACACACATAAAGATTCTGTCTCATGATCACACGTGATCTTGTAAAACTGAAGAAGAATAAATGCTTCCACATATGCGCCAATGTTTCACGAGTGTTCCCAAAGGTTACCGGAGCCTTGTAAAATGGCGATGTCTACTTTTATACCAAAAAAACAACATCAGATAAGACATGCTTGTTTTTTTATGTACGGTCTTTTTTTTTGCTGAGTCAGGGTGCTTCTTAAGTGGCTATATTCCGTTCCAAGTCACAATTCACGGCATCATGACTTGGGAGTCGTCTCACCCCCACACGCATGAAGACTTATAGTCGGTAATATTAAACACATTCATTATTTAAGACTGCCGGATCCCCGACCTGTTTCGGACACTAAAATCAAGACGAATCCACTCTTACTACACATCAGACTTAAGGACAATCTTATAGGATAATCTGGCATTTGGATTGTCTGGCATTTGTTGTGCTTGGTCGGTAAGGGGCATGAGTTGGAAAATTTATGTTTTATGTACACCAAATATTACTTATATTAGTTTTATACAACATTCACATGCTTTATTGTTACATTGTGACTACTAGCTCTGTGTGCGTACTAATTGTTCCCAGCCATTTTGTGACTACTCACTGGTTTTTGATAAATATAAGTTGAGTGCAGCTGGACAAAGATAACTGTTTTGTTTTCCTTCTCTGTCTCTCACTTCGATATAACAAAGGGGTTTTCTGTCTGGGCTTCACTAAGGTGTAACATCTCGTAAGACTTGTCCCTTTTCCTCTCTTTGCAAAGACTTTTCTTTCTTTTTTTGTAATAAAAATCCACAAAGACAAGATTGCTTCCTTACTTATTCTGTCAGAAAAAGATTTGCCAAAACAGGGAAAAATCAGGACAAATTAAGGCTGATTGTCTTATGTGTGTACCCGCACCAAGTCAACCACAAAAATTTGTCGCCGCAAAAATGTCTGCCTCGAAGCAATAAAAATTATCAATAAAAGCATACAGTGGTGTAAAAAAAAAGTGTTTGCACCCTTTATGATTTTTTTTTTTTTTTTTTGCATGTTTGCCCCCCTAAATGTTTCCCATTATCAAACAAATTAAAATATTAGTCAAGGACAACCCAAGTAAACACAAAATGCAGATTTTAAATAAAGGTTTTTATTATTAAGCAGGGATCTCGTTTGATGTGCACCCCGCATCCTCGATGCATAAAGATGAGCAGGGACGCAAAAGTCATGGCGACTCTGCGCCCACTGACGCACAACATTGCTTACATACGTATGAGTGCAAGGCTCAAATTGAGTGGTTTCGCATTGCAGTTTGCCGGGCCAAAATCAGAATTTTGTGCATCAAGAAACATATTGAAAAGCAATATTGCAACCACGGAGACAGTCACGAAGACGGAAGCAGGTGGTGGCATGTGTGACACAACAGGCTTAAATCACCAATACGTGGACGCGGAAGTGAAGCGTTCGATGGAGGAGTGGGAAGGCAGCGGTTGTAAAATGCGATGCCAAATTGAGGAGAGAGAGAGAGAGAGAGAGAGAGAGAGAGAGAGAGAGAGAGAGAGAGAGAGAGAGAGAAAAAAGACAAATGTCGAAAGTGTAGTAGCATTTCAGAGTGAAATGCAAGGCGAGCACCATTTCATTGTAACACGCACCTTTCTCTCCGCTGAGTATAACGCCATGTCGCGGGACCCACGAGACAGCTGAAGTTAACATAGCGCAAATCAATGAGCGTAATGTTAGTCGACTTTACTAACATAACCTTAGCACTGCGAATTGTCTCTTAATTATTAGTAACGTCGAACGTGTGGCTTTTTTTCCCCCCTACCGTGACAACAACAGTATAACGCAACCATAACAGCACGTACAGTGTGCTTTTTGCTGAGTGTAGTGTGTGACATATGTCCAATCTGATGATCTGTAAGTGGCAAAACTTTGAGTCCAGTAGGTGGCAAATGTGGCCAGAGGAGGATTTTGGTGAAGGGAGATGAAGGAAATATTTTTCTCCCTCGAGGTTTCTTCATTTTAGTTTGAACACTTCCAAAACTTGTTGTAGTACAAAGAATATTTGTCTTATTCCTAGTCAGCTGGTCTAAACTCATAAAGGCACAGCCATGAACCTAATGTATTATTATGTCACAAAATGCTTAAATGCTAGCTGTTTAAGTGAAGATGCATAAAGGCTGTTAAATACTTTAAAAAATAATGGCTTTTCTTTAATGCACAATGTGAATTCAAGAAATAAAAACTGTTGGTTACATAAAAAAAGGAAACCAATTAGTCGCAGGTTATTAAGTGAAATACTTCTCTTTTGTATTCAAAAGAGAGAGAGAGAGAGAGAGAGAGAATCTTTGTGTGTGTGGTCTGCTGTGTTGAAACTCTCGGAGCACACCACACACGACGACTACAACTGTTGAATGTCGAATCTTTATGTGTGGGGTCTGTAGCAGATAAAAAGTCTTTTAAAGAGTGGAAAAATCGTTATGTGTGTACCAGGCTTTAATCAAAATCCAAAGAGTTCTAACACTGGAACCCTTCACCTGACCCTGGAGCGTCACTGCCATTGGGGGTTGGCAGACCTCAGTAGATTATTAACTGAGTGGGCACAAACCCTGCAGTTTCTGCGGGAGCCTCCAGTGCCCAGTCACAAGAATGTGGGTGATCCTTTTCTCCCGATTACTGCAGCGTACCAAGGTGAGTGGTACAAGTCAGGGTGTAATAACCATCAATGTTCAGCCCACTACCCCTCAATCAACTTTCACTACAGACTGCAGTTCCATGGGAACTGAGAAAATTCTCATAACGAGATTTATCCATACAATGTGACGAACTGAAATTAACCTTTCACCTGAGGAATTAAAAGGATGAAAATATTCATACACATTTAAGATTTCAAAATGACATACTTTTTCCAGACCCTAATTTCCAGACTTTTCGGTAAAAAATTCAAATAGATTTGACATTTTAATCGCCTATTTTGTTGTTTTCTTCGCATTGATTTCACCCTTCTTGTCTGTGAATTGATTTCAATCTTATGGCGTTCACTCTGTGCCACTTCTCTCTCTTCATTTTTCCCTCTATTCCTCAAGCAACATCCCATCAAAGGTGTTGTACAGTAATCACCAAATAAAATAAATGCTTAAATCAATCATTATATTTTGAACAATATATTTTCTCAAAAGTTATCAAAATATTTTTTATATATATTAATTATTCTTTTAAATTCATTAATTTCTGTCCTCAGATTACTTGACGTTTACTTATCATAAAATTAACTCTGTGAGTCCTGTTTGCACATATTATCTAACAACTAAGGGTGCTTGTGTATTAATTTGGGACAATGTAAAGATTTTTGTACATGATTTACATTATCAGCTAATAATGTACACTGGAATTTTCTGAGCCAATCAGAATTCAGTATTCACCAACACTATGGTATAACACTGTGTCTAATCACACAAACATTGAAGCTGCACTTCCATGCACCTTAAAAAAAAAAAAAAAAAACATGAATTGACCTTTTTTTTTTTTCTTCCAGATATTCATATTTTTTCGTTTAAAAAAAAAAAAAGGGGCTGTTGTTAACAAGTCTTAGAAACATAAATATTCTTCAATAAAATAGTTTCCAATTTCAGACCTGGAAATTTATAAAATCAAATTCCACACTTTTTCATACTTTCGTAGGAACCCTGTTGGTACACATATTTCCTGGGTGTGTACCAAATGCATAAATAGATGCATCATTTATGCATTTATTTTGTGACTTACATTCTGACAAACAGTGATTGTCTTGAACCAAGGCCAGGTGAGGAGTACTTCTCCACCAATGCCAGAGTGCTGAAACCAAACTTGTGAATTGGCTCATTGGAGTCAAGAGGAGGGAAGTCTGTGTCCACCTCACCATCATCTTCCGCAATATGAAGGCAGTAAGCGTTCACATTCTCACTGTGAAAACAGTGAACATTAGTAAAAACACATTAAAGCAATTTGTGAATGTGAAAATTGAATATATATTGAAATATGTATGTACATACTTAAGTTTGGGTTCTCGTCCCTCACTTGTGTATTGCCAACAGATAAGGCCAATGAGATCATGAACGCGGGCATTAGCAATGGTTACTACTGTCATGGGATGAACTTTTTCCTGAGCCATTTGCATTGAGAGGTAGACGTCTATCTTTTTTGTCGCTGTTGTGCCAATATGACCCTAGAACAAGGGCAAAAACACTTCACAGAGCGAGCACAGAAAATACAAAGATCATCAACAGCATTTCCTTTTGCTTGGAACACACATCACAACTGGGGAGGGAAATTTTAACAACTTCAATTTAACACACTATGTTGAATTTTTAGCCATATTACTGGAACACTAGTGTTCCACTAATCATTCTGAGAGCGAAATGACAGAGGTCCTTTAAATTCTGTAAACATGTAAACTCAGATCATCCACAGCATGGTATGAAATTCTTATGTAGTGCAGTCACACCACCCCTTTCAAAAAAAGATGCAGAACTCACCTTTCCATCAAATTTGGAGTATTCATTGAAAGGGTTGTTGAGCTGCTGGGGACACTGCTCCAGTCGAAGCGAAAGGGTAGATTTCATACATGACGACCGCACTCTATCTTTATAATCACGTTTTTCAAAAAAGGACCCCAGATCCTCCACTTAACAGGAAGCAAAACAACAAAAACATGACATACCTGTTAAAAACAATGCGCATGAATAAGGATGGCAATAAGTACATCATGTTCCCAATTAGGAAATTTAGACTGAATACGATTACATTAGGTTCATTATAACCTGGAGTTCATTCATTCATTCATCTTCCGTTCCGCTTATCCTCACTAGGGTCGCGGGCGTGCTGGAGCCCATCCCAGCCATCTTCGGGCGAGAGGCGGGGTACGACCTGAACTGGTCGCCAGCCAATCGCAGGGCACATATAAACAAACAACCATTCGCACTCACATTCACACCTATGGGCAATTTAGAGTTTTCAATTAACCTACCCTGCATGTTTTTGGGATGTGGGAGGAAACCGGAGTGTCCTGGAGTTATTACAGTATATTTTTTTGCAAATTACTCAAAATACACATTTGCAAATTATTATGCACACCATAAAAAAAATAAAACAAACTCTTGGAAGAAAGCTTTCATAGTTCTGTCCTTACATGGAGATAATAACAACATAACCTATATTTGTCGCACAATGTTGTCCCGGATACAAGCGGCGGAAATGAGTTTCCTCCGCAGGGTATCCGGGCTCTCCCTTAGAGATAGGGTGAGAAGCTCGGTTATCCGGGAGGGGCTGCTGCTCCTCCGCGTTGAGACGAGCCAGATGAGGTGGCTCGGGCATTTGATTCGGATCCCTCCTGGGCGTCCTCCCTGGTGAGGTGTTCTGGGCACGTCCCACCGGAATGAGACCCCGGGGACGACCCAGGACACGCTGGAGAGACTACCTGTATGTCTCCCGGCTAGGGTTGGGCATCATTTGAATTTGAGCAATTCCGGTTCCAATTCCGGTCCCCTATTTTGATTGCGGTTCTAAACGATTCTCAATTCCGATTCTTTTAGGGGGCTGGGTCAAAAAAGTTTGCATGGTTAAAATAAACAGTGTCCAAATTATGACTAAAATGACTCGGGGTTCTTTCTATCTAGTATCAATATCAAACCTATGAACTAAAAGGCAATGTGTGTGGAACTAAGCCAATTGACTTAATATTCATTAATTAATGTTTAAGTTAAAAGTGAAATATAGCATTGTTAAAATGCTCATTTGGGACTGTTTCATCACATCAAATGGTTTATATGTGCAAGTTTTAACTTGACTTCTTGTTTTAAGCTTTTAGACTATTATGTTGAAGGGTACACACCGGAACTCAGTATTACATAAAACAGCGATTCCTTTCCAGATTTTGACAGATGAAGTACAAGGTTAGTGTTTGTGATACTGTGAGATGTTTATGTGAATTTTGTCCCAATTCATTGTGATGTAAAGTTGCTACGGTGCGCTTACGTTGGTTTGAAGATTAAAATAAACACTGAAAACTGTAAGACGCATCCGACCTTCCTCGCCGCGCCGACGAGTGCGGAGAGCAGAAGCACTCTGCCTGGGCCCCGAAACCTCCACTTTTGTGTGTGTGTGTGGGGGGGGGGTAGCCTGCGGACAAAAGAGCCGTCCGGAAGGAATTTCGGCGCACGTTTTCTCTGGGCCCACGACGAACACAGTCACTAAGGCGCTTCGGCCACACGACCCTTGCTTTTTCTCAGTTTTTGCCTTTTTTTCTTCTTGCTTCCTTTTTCGGCAAATCCACCTGTTCGGCGCCCGACCTATCCATCGGGAAGAGCGACCCCGCCTGCCTAAATTCTGTTCTACGCAACGTAAGTGCAGCGTGCTGTTTCCTAGGTACAAATTGGTGCATAATTAGATTATGATAATGGTCACAAAAATTCCCAGCCTGGCATTGCTCCCCGCACATTCTCAATTCACACCTACATCACAAGTTCGACCTGCTTTACAAATGTTTATCTGTACCCTTTGTAGTCAAGCCCCTCTGCATTGTTTCCCTGTAGTTTTTCCCTTTTAGATTTAAATTTTCTATAAAATACCATTTCCTGTTGTCATTTGTGTATTTGAGTGAAACAGTGAAACCGCTGTAATCTAGAACTCCTATTTCATTCCTGTAGCAACCTTCAAATTATAAAACATATAGGTTTTTACAAATATAAAAAGACACGTGGTGCCCCTTTACAAAACAAAATAATTTGATTATAACGTTTAAACGTAAAGTCGAGGTAAACCAGAAGCGATGCTCTTTTCCTAAATTAATTACGTTTGTATCCAAAACCAAGATAAACTACAATACGTAAGTGGAAAGCTAATCATACCGCTATAAATTGCCCTCGTTCAGGTGCTCCCGCAATATTTCTGACAGAGGAGTGCAAAGAATAATCAGAAGTTGTCTGAGAGCCATAGACCTCTTGTGGAGACCTTCAAAAAGAGAGCAAAATTTAACTGTTTGGATGCCATAATGGACACCACGTTTGGAGGAGAAATGGCACTGCACATCACCCTAAAAATCACCACACCGACAGTGAAGTTCAGAGGTGGGAACATGATGGTGTAGGGCTGCTTTTCAGAAGATGGTACTGGTAAACTTCACATTATTGAAGGAAGGATGAATGGGCAGATGTACAAAGACATTCTTGACAAAAATCTGCTGCCATCTGCGAGGATGATGAAAATGAAACGAGGGTGGACATTTTAGCAGGATAATGAAAACCAAATGCGCTGCTCTGCCGGAAACCAATAAGATAACGACCGATAACAAAAGCATCCACAGTGCCCCCACCGTTGAGGCTATTAGCCTAAATACTGTCAAGACACTTCGGGAACTCCAGGCCGAGATCCCTACTACACGACAAAGCATAGCTAAACAAGTAACCAATCCCCGGTCCCAAAGCAACACGCTAAGAGTGACCATTTTAGTAATCAATACTTACAGTGTCGTCCTAAACCAAAATAGACAGACCATGAACAAGCTGTTGTCTGTGGTCCAAACGGATTATGCTAATACACAAATTGTTACGATGTTGATGAACAACAGGCTATGCGAAATTGGTTCCTCTACAGACAACCTAGCAATGGGGAGAATTCCCCCATATTTGGTTTCGTTAAAAATATTCTGTCTAAAGCCATAGCAGGCCCCAGTAATCCGGATCAGGCCCATCTTCTCGACAGTGCAGGGACCTACGCGAGGATCCTGTTCGTGGACTTCAGCTCAGCGTTCAACACCATCATCCCTGAACTTCTTACATCCAAGCTTCTCCAGCTCAGCGTCTCACCTGCCATCTGCCATTGGATTTACAGCTTCCCGACGGGCAGGACACAGCAGGTGAGGCTGGGGGAGGCCACCTCATCCACACGCATCATCAGCACTGGGGCGCCCCAAGGTTGTGTCCTCTCTCCGCTGCTCTTCTCTCTCTATACGAACGACTGCACCTCAGCGCACCCGGCTGTCAAACTCCTGAAGTTTGCAGATGACACCACTGTCATCGGCCTCATCAAGGACGGTGACGAGTCTGCATATCGACAGGAAGTGGAGTGGCTGGAGCTGTGGTGCGGCCGACACAACCTGGAGCTGAACACGCTCAAGACTGTAGATGATCGTGGACGCCCCTCACGTTGTCCAGCTGCCTTGTGTCAACCGTCGAGACCTTCAAGTTCCTGGGAATTAGTCTCTCAGGACCTCAAGTGGGTGACCAACATCAACTCCGTCCTCAAAAAGGCCCAGCAGAGGATGTACTTCCTGTGGCTTCTGAGAAAGCACGGCCTGCCACAGGAGCTGCTGAGGCAGTTCTACACAGCGGTCATCGAATCAGTCCTGTGTTCTTCCATCACAGTCTGGTTTGGTGCTGCTACAAAAATGGACAAACTCCGACTGCAACGACAATCAAAACCGCTGAAAGGATTGTCGGTACCCCCCTACCCACCCTTGAGGACTTGCACGCTGCCAGAACTAAGACAAGAGCGTGCAAAATCCTCTCGGACCCTCCACATCCCGGTCACCAGCTCTTTCAGCTCCTTCCCTCAGGTAGGCGCTACCGATCAATGCAAACTAGAACTAGCAGACATTCCAACAGCTTCTTCCCTCTTGCAATCAACTTCTTAAACACCTAACCTACAATTCCATTACAACATGCTGGCAATTTTTTGACTTGAGTTTGTTGTCACACTTCTGTGGGGCCATTTATACATTACTCGAGCACTCACTGTAGTAGTCTCGCCACACTGCACTATTTGCATATCTGTTGTTGACCAATACTGGCCACTCATGCCAGAGTAGCATTTTCTCCATTTGCACACTGAATGAGGAGTATCTGCAACAGTTGCACAATCAACATTGTCCCAGATTATCGCACTACTCGCTTGAAGTCTCGGCGACCTTTGCACAATGGTCATTGCACCGGACAATTGCAATATTAGTCTTTCGAACTGTGCTAGAGGACTCTGCATCTTTTTGCACAATTGTCAAAAAAAATAAAATAAAATATGTACCAGCATTACCAGATAACTAGCAACCCTTTATTGCTCAGTGACTGTTTTTTGTCAATGTCTTTATGTCTCAAAAGTGTTCTCTGTGAATTGACTGTCTGTTGTCGTACTGGAGCAGCTCCAACTACCGGAGACAAATTCCTTGTGTGTTTTTTGGACATACTTGGCAAATAAAGATGATTCTGATTCTGATCTCGCTTTTTCAATTGGGAGCTCCACAGTTCTGTATGTCAATCCTGAGTTTCTAGAAATAGCATTTCTTGTTACTCTCTCAATCACCGACGTCACAAAAGATGCCATCATCCATTCATCCAGCCATTTTCTGTACCGCTTATCCTAACTAGGGTCGTGGGCATGCTGGAGCCTATCCCAGCTATCTTCGGACGAGAGGCAGGGTACACCATGAACTGGTCGCCAGTCAATCACAGGGCACATATAAACAAACAGCCATTTGCACTCACATTCATACTTACGTGCAATTTAGACTCTTCAATCAACCTACCACGCATGTTTATGGGATGTGGAAGGAGGCTGGAGAACCCAGAGAAAACCAACGCAGGCACGGGGAGAACATGCAAACTCCACACACGTGAGGCCGGGATCCTCATTTTGCATATTGAGGATGTCCCCCTTTATCATCTGTCGTCCGACAGCTACAGCGAAATTTCAATTTCCGAATTTTTCGAACAACACACATTCGAATTGGACCCCGAGGTGCTTGAGCAAATAAAATTTGAAGGAACTCAGGCAATTGACATCACCAACATAGACAGCACCTTACGCGCCATTAGTACTGACGCTAAGACCCCCAAACCACCGGTCACGTATTCCTGGTACGCAGCGGACAATACCTTAATAGCCCTAGTCTGCGTCGGTTACTGCATGACCTTCAGCATAGCCTACCTGCTCCATCAAAAGACCTATAGACTACAGGGTTTCCTAGAACAATGCTACAATGCTCGACTCAAGGTCTTCCACAGAAAAAGAATGTCCCAACCCGGAAATTACCCAGTCTGAACCATGGAGGAAGTCCTCCTCTAAATTGAATTGCTCCTCAGAGGTCCCCGCTTGCTCCTGAACCTAGGCTAAATTTTCTCTTTTGTTGAGAATAGAGGGTCAGCCTTCTGTCTCTTCTTATTCTCTTTTGTTTGGTTAGGTATTACATTTTGTTTTCTTTTGTGCTCCCTCTGTTTTGCTAAGTAGGACCTAGAGTGATTTTTTTCTGAGCTCTTTGTTTCTCCCTTTTGTTATGTTCGGATAACTTTCCAAATAATTATTGTGAATATTGGTGTTAGCTTTTCCCTCTCTCTCATAGGCCTCCCCGCACTTATACACCTATACAGATGCCTATATTTACATATAGGCACTCATATGCAAGAGACCCGGCATGGAAATACATTATAGTCAAGGGGATGCACTAACTTTGAACTCTGGTAACCGCATTGTTGTGCTTACCTGCCCACCTGTTGCTATCCCGTCTGGAGTTGCCCCCTCGACTACCATCGAGTGCCAAAAGGGGGGACTGTAAAGGATATTGACTCTCAGGCCAGAGACCACAGAGCCTGGCAAATCCTGCTTTTTAATCCACTCAGCGAAACCCCCAACATTCTTTTGCTCAGGCCACAAGCAGGCAGGCTGTCCGTTTTGACTCACATTGATGCTGAACGAGATAAGGTTTATTCTTCTTCCTGCCTAAAACAAAGAACAGCAAATACTTCCCAGTATAGAGAGATGACAGACTGCGCCAAAAAGGTCTGTGTTGTCTCCTCGTGACCCACAGTTCGACTGGAGAAAGGAGGACGACTGATGACTGCTCAAAAAAGAACAAACCCAATCTCATCACCCCCAAAAAGCCCATTCAGCAGATTGAGGATGGCCAGATGACCGGCCCTCAAAACGAGTGGTCACTTCTCATCGATGGAACACAGTGGTGACCGAAATCACTGCAAGACGGACTACTTGTGAGTCTAAACCAAGGTATTATACATTATATATCAAGAATGAACAATAAAATTAAGGAAATCCCACACCTCTACAAACGTGGACAAGTCTGCATGAGTATTTTCAATGTACGCCTAGATTTCTGTGTAATTAATAATATTAATTATATATATACATATATATATATGTATATATATATATATATACATATATATATATGTATATATATATACATATATACATATATATATATGTATATATATATACATATATACATATATATATGTATATATATATACATATATACATATATATATATATATATATACATATATATATATGTATATATATATACATATATACATATATATATATATATATACATATATATATATATATATACATACATATATATATATATATATATATATATACACATATATATACATATACACATATATACATATATACACATATATACATATATATATATATATATATATATATATATATATACACATATATATTTATATATATATACACATATATATTTATATATATATATTTATTGATATAAAAGACCCCTATGATGATTCATATAAATGGATGTAGGTGCAGTGTGAGCTGGGCGGTGGACGAAGGCAGGGACTTTGCTGATCCGATCCCCGGCTACAGAAGCTGGCTCGAGGGACGTGGAATATCACCTCTCTGGCAGGGAAGGAGCCCGAGCTGGTGTGTGAGATTGAGAACTTCCGACTGGATATATAACCCCAATTCCAATGAAGTTGGGACTATTGTGTTAAACATAAATAAAAACAGAATACAATGATTTGCAAATCATGTTCAACCTATATTTAATTTAATACACTACAAAGACAAACTGATAAACTTTATTGTTTTAAGCAAATAATCATTAACTTTGAATTTTGTGGCACGTTCCAACGCTGGGGACTCCATCATTCTGATTGGGGACTTGTTCATGTGGGTAATGACTGTGAGACCTGGAAGGGCGTGATTGGGAGGAACACCCCCGCCCCCACCCTCCCGATCTGAACACGAGCGGTGTTCTGTTATTGGACTTCTGTGCTCACCACGGATTGTCCATAACGAACACCATGTTCAAGCATTAGGGTGTCCACACGTCCGCTTGGAACCAGGACACCCTCGGTCGATGATCGACTTTGTAGTTGTTATCAGACTTGCGGCCGCATGTCTTGGACACTCAGGTGAAGAGACTGAGCTGTCAACCGATCACCACCTGGTGGTGAGTTGGCTCCGATGGTGGGGAAAGATGCCAGTCCGACCTGGCAGACCCAAACGTATTGTGACGGTCTGATGGGAACATCTGGCACAATCCCCTGTCAGAAGGAGTTTCAACTCCAACCTCCGGCAGAACTTCACCCACGTCCCAACACTGTGTATAGCGGAGATGGGGCGTCGTTGCCCTCGACTCGAGACGTTGTGAGTCGGTGAAGAGAATACTTTGAAGACTTCCTCAATTCCACCGACACGCCTTCCCATAAGGAAGCAGAGTCTGGGGTCTCTGAGGCGGGCTCTCCTATCTCTGGGGTTGAGGTCAGCGAGGTGGTTAAAAGGTCCTCGGTGGCAAGGCCCCAGGGGTGGATGAGATTCTCCCAGAGTTCTTAAAGACTCTGGATGGGGCTGTCCTGGTTGGCAAGTCTCTGCAACATCGCATGGAAATCGGGAACAATGCCTCTGGATTGGCAGACTGGGGTGGTGGTCGCCCTTTTTAAGAAGGGGGACCGGAGGGTGTGTTCCAAGTACAGGGGGACCCACAGTCCTCAGCCTCCCTGGTAAGGTCTATTCAGGGGTGCTGGAGAAGAGGGTCCGCCAGGAAGTCAAATTTCAGATTCAGGAGGAGTAGTGTGGTTTTTCACCTGGCCTTGGAACAGTGGACCAGCTTCTACACCCTCGGCAGGGTGATCGGGGGTGCATGGGAGTTCGCCCAACCCATCTACATGTGTTTTGTAGACTTGGAGAAGGCTTTCGAATATGTTCCTTGGGAAGTCCTGTGGGGGGGGGGGGGGGTTCAGGAGTATGGGGTACCGAAACCCCTGATACGGATTGTTCAGTCCCTGTACGACCAGTGTCAGAGTTTGGTCCGCATTGCTGACGGTAAGTCGGACTCATTTCCGGTGAGGGTTGGAGTCCGCCAACGCTGTCCTTTCTCACGACTCTGTTCATTACTTTTATGCAAAGCATTTCTAGGCGCAGCCGAGGCGTAGAGGGGTCCGGTTTGGTGGCCTCCGGTGATCTCCAACTCTCACTGGAGCGGCTCGCATCCGTGTGTGAAGCGGCTGGGATCAGCACCTCCAATTCTGAGACCATGATCCTTAGTCGTAAAAGGGTGGAGTGCCCTCTCTAGATTGGGGATGAGATCCTGCCCCAAGTGGAGGAGTTCAAGTATCTTGGGGTCTTGTTCATGAGTGAGGGAAGAATGGAACGAGAGATCGACAGGCGGATCGGTGCAACATCTGCAGTGATGCGGACTTTGTATCGGTCTGTTCTGGTAAGGAAGGAGCTAACCCGAAAGGCGAAGCTCTCGATCTACATTCCTACCCTCACCTATGGTCACAAGCTGTGGGTCGTGACCGAAAGAACAAGGTCGAGGATAAAAGCGGCCGAAATGAGTTTCCTCCCTTAGAGATAGGGTGAGAAGCTTGGTCATCCGGGAGGGGCACAGAGTAGAGCCGCTGCTCCTCCGCATTGAGAGGAGCCAGATGCCCGAGCCACCTCATCTGGCCTCGGATAAGTGGAGGAAAATGGATGGATGGATATACGGTATAGTTAAAAAACAGGTAATATGTTGCTTTACACAAAATAAACAAATATTTATGCCACTGGCCACTAAAAAAAAAACAAAATGTAAAAAAAAAAAAAAATGGATGACCATAGTTTGTACACATCTTATTAAATCATGCAAACATTTTTGACCCTGTTCCCTAAAGGAATCGGAATTGAGAATTGTTTGGAACCATAATCAAAATGAGGAATCGCTCAAATTCAAACGATGCCTTCCGATGCAAAACCCCAGTCGATATGGAAGTATTGTATTGTGCATAGCTCGCGAGTACCGCCTGAGCCCTAACATACAGTGCCATAATTTCAGATTTGATGGCTAAGAACAGATTAAATGCAATAGTAAGTGTTTTATTATCAGTCCAACAATTAAACAGCAAGTTGGGCGTGACCAGGGAGGACAACCAGCCCAGTGTGCTGGTAGGTGTTCCCCTAAAAATCTGGAGACCTCATCAGCAATTTGTAATGGAATATTCAGTCTTCATGTGCATTGTTAGCATAATTTGCAACACGATTTTATTATTTTCAATTATAAATAATAATAATGCCGAATTTATTTACACTAACTTATTTTAAATTAGGAATCAGGAGAATGACATGAAACTATATTAACAAAAACGCGAAACATTTGAATGTTAAATTGATGATGGTACTTTCAGAAATGCTAAGGTAGACTACCTGATTGAGAGGATGATCTCTCTTTCCACTGAATATTTTTACATTTGATTTGGTTTTGACGCTCCTTCCTCAGTCTTTCAAGTCTTTGGGCTGGAAAAAAAGGAGCACAAATACAAAATTTCAGTTAAACTCAAAAAGACAAAAAAGACAATAAGTCTGTTGAATGCTACTAAAAAGCAAGCATTGTGTAAAAGACAATTGAAACGTGCTTCAAACAAACACATTGAATGTTAAACTGGATAATCCCTCATCTTACCAGCAGCCTTGGGTTTCTCATGGCTATCTTGTTGGAGCCCTAATAAAACAGCCACAATACATACATTCTTAATCCCTGTTTGGAAGGATTGCAGCTTTTTAACCAGGAACACAAATCTTGACCAATGTTTCACCAATTTTAATCACAAGAATCACGTGAGCCCAAAGTAAACTTTCAGTTTACGTTTGAACTCTCCAAACCCAAATCAAATTAACGATAAAAAAAGAAACACTAAATTCAATTAAATTGATTAAAACTCATCACACCACAACACCATACACTGCTACGAGATGTGAAAGTCAAGGTTTTCTGCAATCAACTGTCCACACTTATGTCCGTGAGTCGTTGTCTTTGATGATTCACAGTTTGATCATCTGTTCAGCCTGTGTGTGCTAAATTGTGGTCAAATGTTTACATGCAGTCTGGCATTGTTATTCTAAACGATATTGTGCAATATATATTTGAAGTTTATTTTTACATCTGTTGTTTGACATCTGACAAAATGTTTGTGACATTGTTTTTTATCCGTGAAGATTAATAAGCGTGTGATGCTCGTCCTCGAAGACTTGCAAGCCCAAGTCGTGACTTTATCTCAACTGTGTTTCACAGATAAACTACTAGCCTACTGTATGTTTGTGATCATGAACATTTTTTACTTGACCCTTTGGTAAAATGTTAATCTTTGTCTAAGCTGAAATATTGCTTAAACGTAAGAGTAACAATAGAGGATGTCCGCTCCAGAGGTAGGTAGAGTAGCCAAACATTGTACTCAAGTAAGTGTAGTTACTTGACAATAATGTGACTCAAGTAAAAGTCAAAAGTAGTCCTCCAAATCACTTGAGTAAGAGTAAAAAGTACAATGAACTAATTACTCAAAGTAGAGTAAATAGTAACTTCTTATTTTTTTAACCACAGCATGAACATATAAATTTCAAAAATAATTACAACACAAAGTGTGAATGTGCAAATTCTGATATTTCTGCATATGTGCACACGTGTGTGTGTGTGTGTATGCACAGTCAAAACTACAACAAAACATCTGCAATTTACGGCACAGTTTTTTCTCAAGTTAGAAGTGAGCTGAAATATCCACGTTTGGGCAGGCAGTACCAGACATATACAATATATGAAAGCTGTTGTTTTTGTTCGTCCGAATGTAAACACGAAGAGCGCGTTGTTGCCTTCACGCGTTGTTGTTTGATGTGATTTTTGCCATGCTGATGTTGTTTAACACTTCTGTGACGTATGTTAACCATGATTTGGGAATTTTATGGATGTTTTGTGACGATTGCCTGTTCGTAACTTCTTTGAAATTAGTGTACAGGAAGGATTTTGTGTACTCCCCTGGTAGGAGCGTTGTTTGCGGGGGTGTTATGAATTCTTCACTGTGATTGTTTGCAGAACTTGTTAGGTCGGTGGCTACTACGACTTGGAAGACGACCTGTTTGAGTGTTGATAGTGTTTTGTTTTATTGTTGTGTATTGGATGCGTTACTGGCCTTCAGGAATTTTGGCCTACCTACTCGCAATAGTGGCATCACGGACAGCTGTTGACAGAGTCCGCCGCGTGTGAAGTTGACACGTTGATTGATTATGTGTCAAAGGGGGAACGGGGGGGTTTAATTGGTATTTTCAATTTTTGATTTTTTTTTAATTCATAAAATTTGTTGGAGTTTGTCTAGTCTAAGCAGGCTCAACACAGGAGATCGGTTAAGAAGGAGAGAAGTCTCTTCAAGTGGACAGTGGATGGACGAAAGCTTTGGAGGAAATTGCGCATGTTTAGTGGGGTACACTGTATGACAACAATGGTAATGTAAAATTCAACAACTTCCAGGAACTTCAAATAATATGGTGGTAAGGAAATAAGCGCCTTGTCAACTCTGACGATAGTACAATTGAGGGGAAACAATCAAAAACATCTATTAAAGCCTCTGCAGAATTTACAATAATTCTTCAGTGACTTAGTCAAGAGATAAGGATGTTGGTGGACACAATAAAGATATAGTGATTATGGTATGATGTGTTATTTTACTTTAGAGTCTGTTACATAGATGATGCAGTCATGACCAAATTCGGGTCGGAAGACGTACTGAATATCAGGGGGAAAGGTGACAAAATTAAGGAAGGTTTAATTTAGAAGATGACAGTAATAAAAGAATTCAAGTAGCTGTGGGATAAAGATAATTGGAAGGTGAAAGTGAGTTATTAATTGACTGTTAGGAACTATGTGTGATAGATGTGCCACATGTGGGCTTCTGATTTGGATACCTGACTTTGTATATGACTGGCCCCAATTTGCATTGTGTTATGTTGTGGTTGAGTGTGGGGGGTATTATTATATTTGTTGTTTTGGACACTACTGGCAGGAGCCCTCATTCTTACAGATCTGGGGAGATGTCAAAGGTCCTTTGTGTGCTAATGATGGTGCTCAGGTCGTACTGTCCAAGCGGGGAGAGTGACTGGAATGCCGGCTCAGGGATGGAGCAGCTGAGACCAGGAGGAATGGCTGTGGAGGATGGACCGCTGATTGAATTGATATTTTTATACTTTGTGTAAATTTAGTAATTGGGTCAGTCCGTGATTATTGTATTTGGAAAGATTTGTCTGAGTGTTTAACTGGGGGTTTAATTAAAGAGTTGTTTCTGTGTTGTAGCGTGTATTGGCGGTGGATAAAACGTAATTTATTTAAGAAATTAATTTGTCGAAGGTGAACGCCTCCGTTCACTTCCGGGTTAGTTCGATTGACGTTTTAACGTCACAATCAAACTATCTGTCTCATAAACTCTCTCATAAAGGCCACCATGTCTCTTTTTATATGTGTAAAATTTAGGAAAAGTGACGAAAAACCTCTATGTCTCATAATCTGACGGTTGCTACAGTAATGCAATACGAGTCCTCGATCCAGAGGTCTCTTGTCACATCCAAACACACAAACGATACAGGTAGTGGAATTTTATATAAAATGTAATTAAATCTAAAAGGGAAACAAACTACAGGGAAACAATGCAGAGAAAGGAAAAACAAGGTACAGGTAAACATTCGTAAAGCAGGTCGAACTTGTGATGTAGGTGTGAAGTGAGGATGTACGGTGAGCAATGCATAGAGCTTGGATTCGTGTTACCGTTAATTTAAACACAAATATGCACTAATCTGTACTTTAGTAGACCGCACGTTGGACTTGCGTCGCGTGGAACACAATTTAGGCAGGCTGATCGATCTTCCGGATGCTTGGCCAGAGCACCAAAAAGGGTGGTTTTAAGAAAAAGGAGAAAAAGAAAAGCAAAAGTAAGACTTCAGGTGCAGGATGGCTGGAGCCCTTAAGTGGCGCTGGTCTCTACGCGCTGGGAGCAGACGTGTGCCGCCCGTTTCCTTCCCAACTGAGCTTTGTCCGTAAACTCCCCACACAGATGAAAGTGTAGCTCGGTCGGGCGCTGGCAGGGTGCCCTGTGGCGAGGGAAGGTCAGGTGCGTCCTCGCCACTCCTGGTGAGAGGTGGCGCAACCTGGCTGAGCCAGTTTCTTCGGCGAGACTCAGGACAAGACAAAGGGTTTCGGCCTTTTATGCACAAAAGAGAGAGACGGAGTGGCCCTGGGGACCAGAAAGGAGCTAGACCGCGCCTCTTAGTATTAATTTTCCTCCTAGGATTATTTGTGGTTTTAAACCAATGGAAATAAAAGAAAAACTAAATTATTGGATCTAAGATAAGGAAACCGGTTTCCAGCTTTGCATTGTCACACACACACACACACACACACACACACACACACACCCTGTTTAATCCATCTAATGAGTGTTTCAATTTTATCTGGTTGCTTAGAGCATTTAGTATTTGCGATGTGGCATTTATGTTGTGTGGGGTGAAATGTCTCAACCGGCTCAGTTGACAAACAGATTTGAAATCAGACATTAAAATTCGAAGAAATACAATCACTAGTGACATTGGTGTGGTGGTAAACACTGGGAGCATTCATGCAAAGTTCTTAAAATGTCACACAACATTCAAATTGGGTGAACTCCGTGGTACAGCTTGCGGCTGGCAGTAACTCTCAACCACCGGTGGGTGTCGCTGGTGTTCCATCCCTTGTTCCAGAGGTCCTGAGTTGCAAAAATTGTCCCAGAGGGCCTTGCCTGCATTTCAAAGGAGCAAATGGTTACTTTGAACAGTGGGTTTCTCACATTCTTGGTCATCAAGTCAGTGTCCAGAAAAGGGCTTTGTTGGTGGAACCCTTCAGACTGGGTGGGGAGTGACTGTAATTAGTTTTGCGTCCGGGTGTGAAGCCAGGTTCCCTGTGTCTCTGCTTTGATAAGTGGACCAGGCCTCCCTTGGATGTCTTGTGTACACAGATTGGCTCAGCAGGGCGGCAGAGGCAGGCATGCAGAACTGTCAGCGATTGGGGGTCGCTGGGTGCCGTTTGTTCCGTCAGGACATACTCGCTACAGTGTCCTACATTACAATGAGATTTAGTTGAGCGTGGTCCCACCTCAACAGCGATGATGTACTGTATGACTGAAACCCATTCTTGTTTCTGTGCTTAATTGTACTGTCTTATGCTGGTGAATCAGAATATTCTGATTTTATTATAGAATTCAAGTCACTCTTTTCCAACTTCGATAGAGGGTTTTTTTTCAAGTGATAGTCCGTGAATCTTTGGCACCCACACATAGCTACTCCGTTAATTGTTTACATTTAGGCGAAGGTGGCATGGCGAACGACTGAGCACTTCTGCCTCACAGTTCTGAGGTCCTGGGTTCAATTCCAGCCTCGTCGGTGTAGAGTTTGCATGTTCTCCCTGTGCCCGTGGGAGTTTTCTCCGGGTATTCTGAATTCTTCCGAGCTACCAAAGAAATGCATGCTGTGTTAATTGAAGACTCTAAATTGCCCGTAGGGGTGAATGTGAGTGTGATGAATGGTTATCTGTGTGTGCCCGGCTAGCCTCCGGTGACAAGGAGGGCGCGCACGGCAACCACGGGGAGAGCTCAATCTCTCTCGCGCACTATTCCTTGGCCCTGTCTGGCCCAGTGTTCTCCAACAGATTCAACAACCCGTTTAATGCCAAAATTATTTATTTACTGGGAACTACTGGTTTTCGCCATATTCAGCCTGGCCTTCCTATTCTTTTTGCTTATGACTGGTTGGTACTGTCTGTTTGCTGCATGAGGACAAAATTCCATTAAAGAAAGAAAACACTACATTACATATGGAGCAGGTGTATAACCACACTCCTTACACAATAAAGTACCCCAAAATGTAATCCTTGTTTTGTTTCTAAATACAATACATATGTTTGAAGTGCTAAAAACATGTGCAAAGACTGGGAACAATATAATACTGAATTGCTGAGATATACCGTAATTTCTCATGTATAATGTGCATTTGTTTCCCCAAAAAATTGTCAAAAGTCAATAGTGCGCATTATACATAAGTATAGGGGGAAATGAAAAAAACGTTCACATTTTATAAATGTATGCCGTCATCTCGAGGTTATGAAAAAGGTGTACACTTTCATTCTAATATGCCACCACTACTTAGAGGTTATGAAGAAGGTGTAGCCTACACTTTCATTCCAATATGACAGGGGTACGTGTGACTATATATGTAAAGTTGGGCTGATAAGTTTACATAACCTGGCAGAGTTTGTGAAATATTATTGTTGTTTTTTTTGTTTTTTTTTTAAATACTACTGATGACTGAATAACAACCATCATTAATGTCTTTATGGTTATGTTTAATGATAATCCAATTAAAATAAAATTAAATGTGTTTTGCCTGGTCCTACATGTTTTCTTTAAAGAATTGTACCCATCTTACAAATTCTGCCTGGGTAATCAAATATATGACTGTTTTCTCATTTACTAAATAAAGGGCTGTGAATTTCAAAATAAGAGCAAGCAAATCAAAAGAAACTATTACGTGTTCAAATAAAGCGCTTAACTTCAGAATAATTTGAAAAAACTAACAAAATACAGATAATGTTTTGATCATATGGGTAGAACCAAAATCATGCATTGTAAAAATGCATTATATATAGGTAGAAAGGTTTTCCAGAATTTTTAGGTCAACTTTGCGCACTACACATAGGTGTGCATTATACATGAGAAATTATGGTAGTTTCAGACTCTTTTTCATTTTGTGGGCTGAAACAAAGGTACAGAATGACTCGCTCGGCCCGTCATAGCCTCGTGTGTCTCGCTCCTCTCGCACTGATTGCAGGCAGAGGAGCAGCGAATCCACAATACAATAAGTATGTGATTGACAGCTGGAGGCGGAATTTTCAGTGCATCCACTGACACGCCCTCAGCATCTGGAAGCTCAAAGAATATCTAAATTTTGAAGCCGGATTTCACATACTTTACAATTTTTTTTAATCCATTCATTCATTGTCCAGCTTTTTAACACTCTTTTCTGTGGTGTGTTGAATTTACAATAAAAAAAATTTGGCCTGTCTCAGGGCACTGTAAGGAATACCAACTGCACCTCTAATGAGCAAGCAGAAACATCCCTCGACAGCAGAATCTTGAACTCAATCAAATTAAAACTGAAAACAGCGTAATACACACGTTTCTTTTCCTGCATATAAATTTTGGAGGCAGCACCCTATTATTTTGGGCTCTCTCAGCTCTAAAAACTCAGACATCATGCCATTGTTATCTGACAAATTTGAGTTAAGTTTGGTACCATGTCGTGTCAAAGGTTGAGTAAATGCAGGCCGCACAAAAATGGAGGCTTGCCCGCAAATGGCCCCCAGGTTGGAGGTTGGACACCATTGCTGGAGGACAAGTGCAAAAGTATGACCCATGCAAATTTTGGGAAAAGGTAAGTAACTCTTAGGCCTACTACACTACTACAATTATTGTTGGTCTTTATGGTGGGACTGTTAAGTACTATGAATGTTAAAGCCGTAAATCACTTTCTGTTGAGTTTAGGATATGGAGTACCGTATTTTCACGACCATAAGGCGCACTTAAGTCTTAAATTTTCTCCAAAATGGACTGGGCGCCTTATAATGCGTAATAATAATAAGTTCCTACATCTATAAATGTTGTTGTGTGATGAGCGCTCCGCTTTTTTTTTTTTTTTAGCATTTACACGCCGACACGCTCCTTAGACAGAGGAAAAGTGGACGTGGCTGAGGACAGGGGAGGGTGCGTGAAGTAGGATGTTAAAGCCACACCTCCGCGCTGAGTGTTTTTTTTTTTTTTTCTTTTTTTTTTAACCGCTTGACTGATTGGGAGCATTTCCGGGGTGTGCATTGTGCAAAACAACATCGGTTTGGCTAAGGACCCCCGAAAATATCACCTACGAAGAGACACGCTTACGAAGCACAGTTTTAACTGCAAGCTATCAGTTACGCGGAGGAACATGGGAATCGAGCAGCCGCGAGAGAATTCTAGATCAGCGAAATCCATGGTTCACAAGTGGAGGAAGCAGGAAAACGAGCTTCGCCAAGTCAAGAAGACGGAGCGGAGTTTCCGCGGGAAAAAAAAGAAAATCAAAAGGCGGAAACAAGGCGAGGTAGCCCGAGTTGGAAGACCAACTCGAGCAATGGATTAATGAGGAAAGAACAGCTGGGAGAAGCGTCTCAAGTCACCATTCGACTGAGTCCGAGAAGCTTGCCATCATTCCAGGAGGCTTGACGAACCATTGGACATCCGTGTAAACAGAGCGTTCAAAGTGAAGTTGCGAGCGGCGTGGGAGTGATGGATGACAGATGGCGAACAGTTTTACTAAGACTAGGAGGCAGCGCCGGGCGAGTTACGCCACAATTTGTGAATGGATTGCGGATGCTTGTTCGAGCTTTTGCACGGCAACGAGACAGACTCAAACCTGCCGTGTTTGATTGAGAACTTGCCCAGCTGTTCATTTCGGATACAGAAGATGAGGACTTTGATGGATTTGTGGATGAGGATTGATCAAAAAATAACGTGCGTATATTGTTAAATAAATAAAGTACAATACTCAGTTTTGCTACCGCTGCCTTTTTAAAAACATTGTTTAGCGTGCATGCATGCTACCATATGTTTTAAGCTAGCGTATGTTTTACCATGCCTGCGCCCAATAATACGGTGCGCCTTATGTATGTGTTAAATACAGAAATAGAACCCGTAACTGAGACTGCACCTTTTAATACGGTGCGACCTATGGTCGTGAAAATACGGTAGGCGCCGCAAATGGCCCCCAGGCCGTAGGTTGGACACCACTGCTGCAAGACAAGTACAACGGTATGACCCATGCAAATATTGGGAAAAAGGTACAAATGTTGGAAAAAACAACAGTACTTTCTCATGTATAATGCGCATTTTTTTCCCCAAAAAAATTGTCAAAAGTCAATAGTGCGCATTATACATAGGTATAGGAGAAAATGAAAAAAGTTTGCACATTTTATAAATGTATGCAGTCATCTAGAGGTTATGAAAAAGTTGTACACTTTCATTCCAATATGCCACCGCCCACTAGAGTTTACGAAAAAGTTGTACACTTTCATTCTAGTATGCCACCTGGTTAACTCTTCGGCCAACTACACTACTGTATTTATTATTGGTAATTATGGTGGGACTTTTAAGTACTGTGAATGTAAGGCGGTGGGCGCAGCAGCCAGCTTATTCTCGGGATATCACCCTCAAACTAACGGCCAGACGGAGCAGGCTAACCAGTCCCTGGAATCGGCTCTCTGATGTGTTGCCGGACGCAACCCCTCCTCATGGAGTTCATTCCTCCCGTGGATTGAGTACGTTCACAATTCCCTCACCAGCTCCGCTACTGGTGTGCCCCCGTTCATGGCTTGCTACGGTTACCAACCCCCATTATTCAAAGAACAGGAGCAGGCAGTGGCAGTTCCCGCCGGGCGGTGTTGACCCGGTCCGCCGCACGCAATAAACAGTTCTCGGACCGTCATCGGTCCTCGCCGCCTGAATACAAGGTGGGTCAGTCCGTCTGGCTTTCTTCCCACGAACTCCCACTTCAAACTGAGTCCTGTAAACTCACTCCGTGTTTCATTGGTCCTTTTCCCATTAGCAAAATTATCAATCCTACTTCCGTCCAATTAAAACTTCCTACTGAAAAAAAATGCAAAAATTTCGCACTTTTTTCCTTTAGAAGGTCACTTACTGTTGTGATTACGATATCGCTCGCGCTGACTTTTTTGTGCATCTGAGTCTCCTCTATATGTGTACCAATGTTCAGAGCCATAGCTCAAAGGTATCACAGAGTTGTCCTTTGATGTATTTTAGGGTTAGTTTAGTTTCTAGGGAGCGCTGTCGAGCCATTTTTGGGAAATCGCGCCAAAAAACGGGAAATTATCACATTTTTCACTTGGCGTGAAATTTCGTGAGTTTTTGTGCACATTTAGTGCCTCAAAAATGGCCTTGTTTCTGATGACTAAAATAGTAATAATAATAATTTCTACAAATCAATAGGGACCTCGCAGGTGTACTGCTCGGGCCCCAATAATAGTTTCTACAAATAAAATAGGGGCCTCGAAGGTCACCTGCCCCGGCTGTAATAATAATAATTTCTAAAGAAACAATATGGACCTTGCAGGTCTACTGCTAATTAAAGTACCCCTAAACAGACCAAAAGTTGTCTTGTAAATTTGACACATCACAGAAACATGTGTTGTTAACAAGCTGGATAATGAATGAATGGATAAAAAATTGCAAAGTATGTGATAACAGGCTTTAAAATAACCAAGAATTGACATTCTTTCAGCTTCCAGACGCTTTGGGCTTGTCGCTAAATGCTCTCAAAATCCCACCTCCCTGGAACGTTCAGCTGTCAATCAAATAAGTATCTCTCATGGCTCCTAAGAGAATTTTTGCATTCGAATGAAAACGAGTCAATGTACTTGTTTTATTCTTCAATGGTTTGGTTTACTTCCGCCACCATTTTGGATTTCTGTGTATCTCTTTTGTGCATGTATGCGTTGTGGCGTTACCAAAAGCTCCATAAAGTTTGTTTGGGGGGGGGGGGGAAAAACGAGCTCTCTGCTGAAGCACGGATACCATGGAAACACCCCCCCCTCCCCTCAAAAGAAGGCACTTTCACTGGGGTGGAGGGCAATCGCATTTAGCGTCAAGTGAGAATATATATATATATATATATATATATATATATATATATATATATATATATATATATATATATATATATATATATATATATATATATATATATATATATATATATATATATATATATATATATATCGGCACGGTGGCCGACTGGTTAGAGCGTCAGCCTCACAGTTCTGAGGACCCGGGTTCAATCCCCGGCCCCGCCTGTGTGGAGTTTGCATGTTCTCCCCGTGCCTGCGTGGGTTTTCTCCGGGTACTCCGGTTTCCTCCCACATCCCAAAAAACATGCATGAATTGGAGACTCTAAATTGCCCGTAGGCATGACTGTGAGTGCGAATGGTTGTTTGTTCCTATGTGCCCTGCGATTGATATATATTAGGCTTTACAGGATCACGATTTTTGGAGCCAATCAGTGAGTTTAAAAAAACGATACCCGATTACCGATCCGATCACAAGATGGAGGAATATGTCTTTTTTTAATGACCTGTTCATTTACTGTATATACTAGTGTACCTAATTGCTCAAGAAATTATATTTACAATAAATAATGTATCTTTGTTACTCTATTTATGCCAGTGAGGCATAGTGACAGACAGAACAAATGAATGGTCTTTTATTAGATGCCAGGAAGTAAATACAGTAATTAATGTATCCACATGTTGTGACATCATTTTGACAGTTTGTTGGTGTGCCGTGAGATTTTTCAATTGTAAAATATGTTCCTTGGCTCCATAAAGGTTGGCTGCTCTCGTCAGATCGTGTATTCTAATCGGTCAAGTCAAAACAACATTACATGACAGAAATAATGGGTACTAACTTACTGTAATTAAATTACTTTATTGTAATTAAATTACTTCACCCACACCGAAACTTTAGAGCATGATTCGACAGAACAGCGGCATTTTTACATCCAACCATTCATGCTACCACTAGCTTGCTAGGCTACATAGCATTTTATTGCCTGCTTGTGAGCCGTATCGTATTAAAAGAACGTGAACATATCTCAAGCAAGCCTTAAACGAACGTCCTCTCCTGTCCTGAGCACTGGTGACCACCAACACACGTTTCCCCCCATTGTGTCCATATAATGCAGTCGAGCCGGCTCGCTCCACTCTTGTTGTCGTCACCACGGTAACGAGTGTATCCGGTCGCATTTGAGTTGACAAGTCCAATGATCGTAAAAAACGGGATGCGGTGGTATCGGAATACAAGATTTTATTGCAGTAGTCTGACAGTGCAATCGTGAAAGAGCAAATTTGTCTTGTAGTCCGGCCATTACGTGTTGCCTGTCTCCGACATGTTGTCTGTCCCACACCGCTGAGATGTTTTTTTTTCCATCCATCCATCCATCCATTTTCTACCGCTTATCCGGGTCGGGTCGCAGGGGCAGTAGCTTTAGCAGGGACGCCCAGACTTCCCTCTCCCCAGCAACTTCATCCAGCTCTTCCGGGGGGATCCCGAGGCGTTCCCAGTCCAGCTGAAGGACATAGTCTCTTCAGCGTGTCCTGGGTCGTCCCCGGGGTCTCCTCCCAGTGGGACGTGCCCGGAACACCTCACCAGGGAGGCGTCCGGGAGGCATCCGAATCAGATGCCCCAGCCACGTCATCTGGCTCCTCTCGATGCGGAGGAGCAGCGGCTCTACTCTGATATCCTCCTGGATGACCGAGCTTCTCACCCTATCTCTAAGGGAGAGCCCAGACACCCTGCGGAGGAAACTCATTTCGGCCGCTTGTATCCGGGATCTTGTTCTTTCGGTCACAACCCACAGCTCATGACCATAGGTGAGGGTAGGAACGTAGATCGACCGGTAAATTGAGAGCTTCGCCTTTCGGCTTAGCTCCTTCTTTACCACAACGGACCGATACAAAGTCTGCATCACTGCAGACGCTGCACCGATCCGGCTGTCGATCTCCCGTTCCATTCTTCCCTCACTCGTGAACAAGACCCCAAGATACTTGAACTCCTCCACTTGGGGCAGGATCTCATCCCCGACCTGGAGAGGGCATGCCACCCTTTTCAGACTGAGGACCATGGTCTCAGATTTGGAGGTGCTGATTCTCATCCCAGCCGCTTCACACTCGGCTGCGAGCTCACGGCTTGATGAAGCCAACAGAACCACATCATCAGCAAAAAGCAGAGATGCAATACTGAGGCCACCAAACCGGACCCCCTCTACGCCTCGGCTGCGCCTAGAAATTCTGTCCATAAAAGTTATGAACAGAATCGGCGACAAAGGGCAGCCTTTGCGGAGTCCAACCCTCACCGGGAACGAATCCGACTTACTGCCGGATATGCGGACCAAACTCTGACTCCGGTCGTACAGGGACCGAACAGCCCGTATCAGGGGGTTCGGTACCCCATACTCCCGAAGCACCCTCCACAGGACTCCCCGTGGGACACGGTCGAACGCCTTCTCCATGTGTTCTTCCATCACAGTCTGGTTTGATGCTGCTACAATAAAAGGACAAATTGGTGGGTCGTGCCCAGAACACCTCACCAAGGAGGCGTCCGGGAGGCATCTGAATCAGATGACCCAGCCACCTCATCTGGCTCCTCTCAATGTGGAGGAGCAGCGGCTCTACTCTGAGATCCTCCCGGATGACCGAGCTTCTCACCCTATCTCTAACGGAGAGCACGGACACCCTGCGGGGTAAATTCATTTAGGCTGCTTGTATCCGGGATCTTGTTCATTCGGTCACGACCCACAGCTCGTGGTCTCAGATTTGGAGGTGCTGATTCTCATCCCAGCCGCTTCACACTCGGTTGCGAATTGCTCCAGAGAGAGTTGGAGATCACGGCTTGATGAAGCCAACAGAACCACACCATCTGCAAAAAGGAGAGATGCAATACTGAGCCCACCAAACCGGACCCCCTTTACGCCTTGGCTGCGCCTTGAAATTCTGTCCATAAAAGTTATGAACAGAATCGATGACAAAGGGAAGCCTTGGCGGAGTCCAACCCTCACCGGAAACGAGTCCGGCTTACTGCCGATATGCGGACCTAACTCTGAAACCGGTCGTACAGGGACCGAACAGCCCGTATCAGGGGGTTCGGTACCCCATATTCCCGAAGCACCCCCCACAGGACTGCCCGAGGGACACGGTCGAACGCATTCTCCAAGTCCACCTTCTCCAAGTCCACAAAATAAATGTAGACTGGTTGGGCAAACTCCCATGCACCCTCGAGTACCCTGCCGAGGCTGTAGAGCTGGTCCATTGTTCCACGGCCAGGACGACACCCACACTGCTCCTCCTGAATCTGAGAGTCGACTTCCCGACGGACCATCCTCTCCAGCACCCCTGAATAGACCTTACCAGGGAGACTGAGGAGTGTGATGCCCCTGTAGTTGGAACACACCATCTGGTCCCCCTTCTTAAAAAGGGAACCCGCCACCCCAGTCTGCCAATCCAGAGGCACTGTCCCCGATGTCCACGCGATGTTGCAGAGGCGTGTCAACAAGGACAGCCCCACAACATCCAGAGCCTTTAGGAACTCTGGGCGAATCTCATCCACCCTCGGGTCCTTGCCACCGAGGAGCTTTTTAACCCTCGGTGACCTCAAACACAGAGATAGGAGAGCCCGCCTCAGAGAACCCAGACTCTGCTTCCTCATAGGAAAGAGTGTCGGTGGAATTGAGGAGGTCTTCGAAGTATTCTGCCCACCGACTCACAACGTCCCGAGTCGAGGTCAGCAGCGCCCCATCCCCACTATACACGTTGATGGTGCACTGCTTCCCCCTCCTGAGACGCCGGATAGTGGACCAGAATTTCCTTGAAGCCGTCCGGAAGTCTTTCCTCACCGAACTCCTCCCATGCCAGAGTTTTTGCTTCAGCGACCACCAAAGCTGCATTCCGCTTGGCCAGCCGGTACCCATCAGGCCAAAAAGGCCCAATAGGACTCCTTCTTCACCTTGACGGCATCCCTCACCAATGGGTTCGGGGATTGCCGCCACGACAGGCCACAGCTCCGGTCGGCCGCCTCAGCACTGGAGGCGCAGAACATGGTCCACTCGGACTCGATGTCCCCCGCCTCCCCCGCAACATGAGCAAAGTTCTGTTGGAGGTGGGACTTGAAACTCCTTCTAACAGGGGATTCTGCTCGACGTTCCCACCATAATCAATCCGTTTTTAAACAGGAGGAAAACGTGGTATGCAATCTGCAATTGTAAATAATTCATCTGTAAAGCTCTGCTCATATTTCTCGTCAAAAACATCTCAATTTGGAAACTCTTTCGATATCCTCTTCTTTAAATTTCACTTTTAATCTCTCACTAACACCTAAGGGGAAGTTACCATACAGGTTTTGAAATACTTGAAAAGTATTCGCCCAATATACTCGATTGGGTTTCATTTTGACACTTTTATGATAGCTTTCGTTATAACTATTGACTAAATCTTGTACAATATAAAACGTCGTGTGTTTTTAGCTGTGACATATCTCCACATTCTAGTTCTCAGAGTTCTGTTGAACCTTTCGAACACAGAGGGTTTCAGATCACTCGCTGTAGCAAAATGAATAACACTGTGTTTTTTCATGAAATTCTTAAAACGTCTGGGAAAGAATTATTTTCCCCCATTAGTTTGTAGCTTTTTGTGTGTACCGCTATTTCATAAAATAGATTCAAAAGCTTTTACGACTTCCAGAGCAGTCTTATCCTTCAAGACGTGAACAAAGGCCTTTTTAGAAAACACATCTGAGGGTTAGTAGATATTTAAATCCGTCATTGTGCTCTGCTAGAGCTTGCATGTCATAGAGATCAGCTTGGAATTGATTTAGAGGTCTGGAAACAAAAACTCTATTTCTAGGGAAATTAATTCTGGCTGGTTTATGCATTGTCCATCCATCCATTTTCTGAACCGCTTCTCCTCACTAGGGTCACGGGCGTGCTGGAGCCTATCCCAGCTGTCATCGGGCAGGAGGCGGGGTACACCCTGAACTGGTGGTTTATGCATTGTGTTAAAGTATTTTTTTCCAGACATGGACACAGCTTTAAGTTGTTTATTGGTTCTCACACAAAATTAAGTGTATAAAACAAGTTCTAAAGTGGTTTGCTAAACATTCTCTAAGCCTATATAGGTTCTACAGAAGATAAAGGTAATAATGCAATGTGTCATAGTAAAACAAAGGATCACATCACGACCGTGTTGGAAAAAATCATCTAAGACCTGATAAACATAAATGCCTCAGTTAGGAACATAGATTGGACTTTTAACTCGAAAGCAGCTTGGAAAGTCATCAGTTCATACGGTATGTCCACCAGGTGGTTGTTTTGCAAACAGTATTTCAAGATATCAATGAACAAACTGAAAAGAGTCAACAGGTGACCTACTCTGATTTCACCCTCCCAATTTTCCAAAATGTTTTTAAATGTCAGACAAACATGAATCAGCCTCGGATACGACTTGGCTTACAAAAGATACCCAGGGTTGTTGAAATAATGACAATGACAATGTCCAACTCCTCGAATCTGCTCAGTATATTCCTCACGGGTTCGAGCTCCAACAGTAAAGTCTCGCCCACGCGTTTGACGGTCTCTCTATCAGGTGACTTAACATATAGTGAATACTTGGTAGAAAGTGCTCGGTGCATGATGTGATAGAAGTGTTGAGTTAAATAATAATCCTCCCCTACTTCTCGACATTTATGTCGTCTCTGATTAGGATGATTTATTCCACATCCGAAACATTCACCTTTACTGTAATTTCTCAAGAAGCGTCTGAGGAGATATATGATGGCTATCTTAATACAAAGCACCACTTCTGAAGACAACCAATTGTCCCGGGGGGGTCTGTCCAACTCAAGTCTTCCACTCCTTCATCAACATCGAGTGAGGATGCGGTTGTAGACAGCTGGGGTGTCGGCCAGCTGTGTTGGAAGGCTGTAGGCTGATGGTTCTCTTCTTGCATGCCACTGTCTTTGGGAGGGGTATAGGAAGTCTCAACAACATTATTGTTGACGAAGTTCTCAGCGTCAACCTCTGGTCAGCCCCGGTAGTCTTCTCATCACAGTTGGAGTTGTCACACTCAGCCGCGGGGGTAGTTATAGAGGTCTCCACAACGCAGTCAGAGTTCCCAGGGTCGATGCTTTTAATTATAGGCTCATTACAGCCAGTTAGAGTATCTGCAGTGATTCCCGTCCATACCCCCTCTGTGGAACCGAAAGGTACTCCTCTCACATCATCGAAGGGTTCCCATCACGTGGCCACGGAGTGGTGCTCAATGCCTTCATTCTCCTTCTTACAGAGGGTTTGTCTCACCAGAGAAAAAGTGTAGTTGTGGGCGCCGAGTCATACATTTGTATAATCTGATGAGTGAGGGGGTTGGGTTAGAGGCGTGGTTATGGAAATGACAATGCTCTCGACACCCACGATGTTCTTCCATTGTTGACTGGTTGTAAAATGGGCAGAGATGTCTTCAGAGACGAGGGCCATTTTTTCAGACTAGTCACTCAGTAAGAAAAACATGCTGAAAAACATGCCGCATTCGCTATTGACGGATGTTAATGAAAACTCTAAATCAGACTGCTTCACACATTCACCTTCCTCGTCCTCAATTAATTTTAACATCGAAAAAACAATCCCCGCTTGCTGAAGATCTAGATTTCCATACCATAGATTAGTCCACCACACCTCTGATGAATGTATAGTTTTCATGATGACTTCTGTCACGACATGATTAAATTCTGCCCAATTATTGGAATTCAATGTTCCTTTATTAGACAGTAATGCATTTTCACAGTCTTGATTCTTCATGTACAGACAAAGTGCAGCTATTTCTTGATAGAATCTGTACCCCAATGTACAGTCGCTGTCGCTAGATCTTAGAGACCATTCCTGCTGTTGGTGGGTGTTGAACCCTCCCTTGGTTGCAGATACAACCAAGATTTACAGGTTGTATCTGGAGCAGATCCTCTAATGATACTGACACATTTCGCTGATCATAGTTGTGCAACTGTTCACATAGTATGTCATGCTTTAAATCGCAGTTATTTATGTCGCCGCTTTGGAGATGTCCGGGCAATGTCTTCAGAGGGTGTTGTTTGTTTTATCGGAAAAAAAGAGAGGCGATCTACTGGTGGAAGAGGGTTATGCCATTTATGGAGAGGGCCTCTGGTGGGCCAACACAAGTCTAGGACTTGTTCTAACATGCTTAGAACAAGTCTGGACATGTTGAAACAAGGTGACATCATTTCCGATTTGATTTCCAGTGTCATTTTCCGCGTCCCATTTCTAGTAGCTGCAACACTTCCGGCCTTCAGGTCTGATGTCCGCCAGATGTCATTTTCCACACCCCATTTCAGCTGACATCATTTCCATATTTTCGGCCAACGTCATTTCCACACCCAATTTCCGGTGACATCATTTCCGGTTTATGATTAGACTTAGGCAACAACAGCACTTCCGGCTTCCGGTGATGCAATGGCAGGTGACGTCACGTCCGGCCAGCCATCATTTTGACATTTGCTGGATACTACTGTTTTTTAATATGTTGTACTGTATCACATTTATTAAACCATAACAACATAGATTAATAGTTAAGGAAGAAGTGGGTTTCTACATTAACAGGAGGAGAGGTACATACACTGTCCGCATACATTTTGGCCACAAGCTTTGCGTTTTTATCCACAGGTACATTATAAATATAGTCCACTACTATGGTAAAAGAAGAATATGTTTACTTTATATTGTACATTATTTGAATGGTTTGGTGGGTATCCCGGAAATCTGTCTGTGTCTCTACATTAACTAAAGGTACTGCAAGACCACAGTGGTCAGAGAAAGTTTTAGTTACCTCTCGGGTTTCAACAGCTCTATTACAACATGTTGGTGTATATTCGCCCGCGAGGTGTGGGGAGAGGGGGAGACTGGGACAGTTGGACTCGGCACAGCCTACGTCGTATCAAAGAGACAGACAGCTTTGTTATAATGCTGAATTCCAGCAGTAGGGGGAGCCAAAGATAGCAGATTATAGCATTAATGTTACAGCTTAAAGCAAGTAGCTCACTGCCATTGACGTTAATAGCAGCTAACTAGCCAAATAGCTTACTGAGATGACTGTCTCTCAGTCAGAAATTGAATCAGAAAGAATGTGCTTGCTTTACACATGTTCTGTCTTGCAGTGCTCTTTAGCTTACACTTTTGGGCTGCGTTGTAATGCCGGTGTAAGGGACATGCTCTCGCCAGATGGCACCATAACCCCCAACCTCGGCCTGGGACTGCATTCCCTGTCTTCCCTCCCCCGCCGAGACAGACAGCCACGGGGATGCCTGCCAAAGACTGGCTCAGCCAGGAAGCCTCACCTCTCACCACGAGGTGGCAAGGACACAGCAGGCCCTTCCCTGCCTCAGAGCACCCTGCCAGCGTCCCGAGCTACCCTTTTGGGTGCCTGGGCAGCTCATGGGCAAGCGTCATTGGGAGGGAAACGGGCGGCCCACGTCAGCGCCGAGCGTCTTGCAAACAGCGACACCAGGGCTTCGGCAGCCCTGCCTTGGAACTCTTTTTCTTGCTTTTTCTTTTTTCCTTCCTCCTTTTTCTGCCAAATCCACCTGTTCCCCGTGCGGACCGGACCGGCCAAATATTCGGGAGATGGACCAGCCTGCCTAAATTGTGCTCCCACGCAACGAAAGTCCAACTTGCGGTCTACTAAAGTACAGATTAGTGAATATTTGGGTTTAAATTAACGAGAAGAGGAATCCCCAGCTCTATGCATTGTCATCCCATGTTCATTTCCACCCTCACATCACAAATCAGTCTCCTTTGCCAATGTTCGTCTGTCCTTTGTTTTGCTTTTCCCTGCATTGTTCCCATGTAGATTCCCCTGTTAGATCTCATGAAATTTTCAGTAAAAATCCACTACCTGTATCAGTTTTGTGTGTGTGTGTCAGTTTGGTTTCGGCAGAAGACCTCTGGTTATTGAGAACGCTTACCTAATTCCTGTAGCAATATTCAGATTATGAGACATAGAGGTTTTTGTCACTTTGTCCTGATGTTTACACATCTAAAAAGAGACGTGGTGCCTGTTTTACGAGATAAAATCATTTGATTTTAATGCTGAAACTTAAATTCACACTAAAACGGAAGTATTGCAGGCGTCACTTCCGGCTTATTCTTTTCTCCTAAATTAATTACGTTTTTATCCAAATCAATATACACTACACCGGTTAGCCATCATTCTTCCGGGTATGTCACAGCTGATTCAGATGACCACTACTGCACATGAGCGTCATTACGAAAGACCCGGATTACCACAACTGTGCATGTGTGTCAAGGACAGAAGGCAATAGCGCGGGAGGATACAGCCACTTTTGGGAGAGAAAAACAAAGCTTAAAACAACAAACAATGGCATTGATTTTGAAATTGTTGATGTCAATCTAATCATGACTAATCTTGGCAGCCCTATAGTATTCACATTCATATATCCTTTATCCTTTGCTTGAACAAATATTAGTGCCGTTTGAGAGGAGTTGTGATGTTACTGTGAATCCAGGCAGGACTGCATGCAGCAGCCAATCACTTTGCAGCTGCCTTGTCTTGCCTAAAACTCATTCATAATAACGGCTCAATGAACAGTATCTGTCTGTCTGTTTTATACTGCTCCCATGTTGTCAAGGCAGGCACACCAGAAGAAGAAGTATTCAATTGATGCAATATGACATAAATTGCTGTTTTTTATTCTATCATGTCATTACATTACGCTCGCAACATTGAAACATGTTTACAGTCATAGACCGAGAACCCCCTGTATTTTCTTACAGATTATTGTGAACGTTTTGAAGCCTTTACAGATTATGGCATGACTTTTAGGGACATAAATTTTAGGGATGGACAATGGCTTGACTGAGGTCGATGTTAGGGATTTCTGTCAGAACATTCGCCAGGCCATCATATACACAGAGCTGACAAATGTCATTAGAGAGGCAGTAACGTTTTTTATTGTAATCTGTATTACTCATCTCACTGACCATTTGACAACTGTTATTCAGTGCAATGAAAATGCATGCATTTCCCTAGAGCAACCATCAATAGCACACAAATTGGTTTGCATCTTACTGCAGTCCCTGTGAAGCGACAGAAGTACATTGGAAATTTATCTTTTCACAGATTAGGACCAATGTGTCTGTGATTATTCAATTGAGCAAAAATGAAAGATTAGATTTTCAGACGCATGCTCCATTAGGGAGCACATAATAGTCACACGATCTATGCTTTGGAACGATACTCGTCAAGGCTAAAGCCCCAGAGCAGTGCATATTTTTGTCAGTATTCAGTATTTTATTTTTTCCAGACTTGTAATCTCGAATCGCTTCAAGGGACTACACACTGTCAATGACAGTTTAAAACTGACCCAGATTGGTCACACAAACCCTTCAAACAGTGGCAAAGCAGGATTTCTGGATGTCCTTGCATGCATCAGTCTTAGGAAGGCATCACAAAAACCCTGTCCTGCTAATCAGATAATGCCTAAAATAAGCCTACCTGTGTTGGAGCGTCGTCGGATGCCAAAATCCCAACTGGAGGTGATATCCATTGACTGCGAGAGGTCACAAGTGTGAGTGTCCGCCATAGTGCCGAACCCCTCATTTAAGGAACTTAACATTGCTGACTCATTGCTGCTGCCAGGTACCAGAGCCAGATGACACTTCTCCAGATCCACATCCTGGTCGATTAGCACCATTTCGCACATTCCTGTATCGTCACTGGTCACATGAGACTGTCTGATGTGGGCCAAAATAATAGCTGGATTGTCCAAGAAGGCCATTTCTTTCCCTTTGTGAAAACAAACAGAAATTAATTAAGTTTTGGTTTCTGACTACCACTTGCCAATATGTCCCAGGTTCCCTTTCAGATACAATGTTGTGAAAGTGTTGCCCCCTTCCTGATTTCTTATTTGTCACATTTCAATGTTTCTTATCATAAAACAAATTTAAACAACAACACAAGTAAACACAAAATTCAGGTAGAATGTAACCTAGAGGTGAAAGAGAAATTCTGAAAGGAGCGAGACGAAATAGTTCTGAGCATCCCAGACAGAGAGAGAGAGAGAGTCCTGATTGGTGCAGACTGTAATGGACATGTTGGTGAAGAAAGCAGGGGTGATGAAGAAGTGATGGGTAAGTTCGGCATCCAGGAAAGGAACTTGGAGGAACAGATGGTCGACTTTGCAAAAAGGATGAAAACGGCGGTAGTGAACACTTTCTTCCAAAGAGGCAGGAACATAGTGTGACCTACAAGAGCTGAGGTAGAAGCAATGCTGGTGGATTACATCTGGTGCAGACGATGTAATCTGAAGGAAGTTACTGACTGTAAGGTCGTGGTAGGAGAGAGTGTGGCTAGACAGCATGTAATCACCTTTCAACTCTAAGTGCCATGTGTGGAGAAAACAATACCAAAATTAGAAGCTCTTTGGGCAACGTGGCCAGCCCATTTCCATTTAAGGCTTTTTATTTTTCTATTTTATTTTTTCTGTCTTATCCAACTCCATCTTTCCTTGTCGCGAATGCTTTTTTTTTTCCATTTTTCTTTTCTCTCGCTTTTGTACAGTGAAGACGTTTTTTTTTTGCTTGCTCTGCTTGCTTCGCTTCTGTTTACATTTTTTCTTGCTGATAAGCTAGTTTTTTTTCTAAGAAAATTAGAAGCAGCGACTCATGGATATTTTTAAACCTGTGGGACTGTACTTTTTTTGTAGATACAGTCAGTTGTTGCTATATTCCAATATTTTCTGATACCTTCTCACCATTATGTGAGTGTGGCCTGCTAATTAGCACAAGCCTGCTATTAGCAACAAGACCAGCAATCAAGATGCCTCCCTTTTCCACTGAGGACTATCACGGACTGCTGCAGAGGATGTTAATCCTGGAAACAAAAATCCACTGTCTTGAAGTGTATGTGGATGTAAATGGTCAGTCGGGGAATGAAACCACTCTCCCGATGTCTCAAAATGGTGAGCAGAAGTGTGCTAACAGACAGCCACTTATCTCAACAAAGAGGGCGGATGTGGACTGTGGAAACGGTAATTGACCATCCAGCAGTTCTCCCTGGAATTTACTGGGAGCAAAGCCCAAAGATATGGGACAACATCTAAAAGGGAGGACACAACACCAGGAGATTACCGAGGAATCCGGCTGGCCTGCGTTGCGGGCTGTTTCAACCCAGAGTGAGCGGCCATGGACGCAGCAATCAGAGGTACTGAAGCGAGATTTCATTGATCTCCTGACAAAAGTGAAATGTTTGGATGCTGAGGTTTTTATTAGCTAAGCTTCTGAATGTTCCAGAGAGCGCGGTTGGGGCCATAATACGTAAGTGGAAAGCCAATCATGCCACCATAGATTTGCCTCAATCCTCGAAAGATTTCTGACAGAGGAGTGCAAAAAATAATCAGAAGTGTTGTCCAAGAGCCAAGGACCACCTGTGGAGAGCTTCATAAAGACCTGCAATTAGCAGGTACTGTAGTCACAAGGAAAACAGTGAGTAATGCACTCCACCGCCATGGCCCGTATGCATGCTCATCACGCAAGACCCCATTGCTGGAAAAAAAAGCATGTCAAAGCTCGTTTAAAGTTTGCTGAACAACATTTGGATAAGCCAGTTAGATACTGGGAGAATATAGTATGGTCTGATGAGAGCAAAATTTAACTCATTGGATGCCATAATGCACACCACGTTTGGAGGAGAAATGGCACTGCGCATCACCCTAAAAACAATATACCAACAGTGAAGTTCAGAGGTGGGAACATGATGGTACTGGTTTCCAGCAAATGGTACTGGTTAATTTCACATTATTGATGGAAGGATGACTGGGCAAATCTACCGAGACATTCTTGACAAAAATCTGCTGACATCTACGAGGATGATGAAAATGAAACGAGGGTGGACATTTCAGCAGGATAATGATCCAAAACATACTGCCAAGGAAACTCTCAATTGGTTTCAACGAAAAAAAAATAAAGCTGCTATAATGGCACAGCCAATCACCTGACTTGAATCCAATCGAAAATCTATGGAAAGAACTGAAACTGAAGGTCCATAAAAGAAGCCCACAGAACCTTCAAGATTTGAAGACTGCTTGTGTGGAGGAATGGACCAAAATCACACCAGAGCAATGCATGCGACTAGTTTCTCCATACAGGAGGCGTCTTGAACCTGTCATTGCAAACAAAGGCTTTTGTACAATTATTAAATAAATACCAGTTGGCATGGTCAATACTTTTCCCCTGTGTCATTTAACATCATTACACACAACTTAATTTCTGATCTTATTTGTTCTACATTCTTTGCATGTATGGATTACTTGGGTTGTTCCAAACATCTGGTGAAAATGTCATGTCAATAGCACCTTTGGAAATATATTTAGTGAGAAAAATAGTGACGTATTAAATACTTATTTCTGCCGCTGTACATGGAAATGTTAAGTGCCATGTCCACCACTAATATAAGACCATTATACAGCGTCATCGTCCCATTTCACTTCATATTGCCATGAAAGATTTGCCTGGGATTTACCCACATAAATCCACAAGTTTTTCATTATGATAATTTGCAAAAGGTTCCAACTAAAGCATTTAGTAGTCGTAATTTTATGTTTTACATGGTTTGCAAGCAGAATTCTTACTAAAAATTAAATTATGCTCGTTTATTAACGAATAAACGTTTTATATCAGAATCACCACTGATTAAATTGTTTGCCGATCAATTTTATGCGCGTGCGCAGAATTACGTAACATTCCTCTTCGGCGAACGATCCCATAATTAAGTGACGGATGTGTGGCCCGAGCACAGAAAATAAACGAGATTTTAAAAAGTCCCAGTTTATCGGTAGCTAGTTTGCAGACCGCTTTAAGTATAACACGATAAATAATTTTTTTAAACTACGAGTTGACATTCGACTTTTGGGAAAAGCTGAAATACAGTCTTTGGTCCTCAAATTATGTGTACATCGAGAAGACGATACCGCCAATGGAGGAGGTTCAACTTCCGTTTGCTATTTCACCTATTACTGAGCGTCGTTTTAAAAGTTACCATTCCAATTACATCTACATTGTGACAACTACTGAGATTAACAAAGTGAAAATAGCAACGATAAATGTATAAATTCAACTCGTTATAAGTCAATATAGCTGATGACATTTACCTGGTTTGATTGCGCCTCACTGTTAGAGCGGTCACCAAAAATGTATTTGAGCATTGTGAATAGAATCAAATCGTATCTGATGTGCAATTAAAGAAATGCTACATAAGCCATAAAAACGACAATACTGCTTACCGTTGCGTCGTCTTCTTTTCTCCAGTTTGCATCTCGCTTTTTGGCGCACGACTGCCACTTTCAGTTTCGGAGTAAGAATAACTCTGTTAGCATCTCATTTCTTTCTTTGTAGGGTCCTCATTTCTCGCTCCTCTGTTTACAAGATAGCGCCTCCCATACTGTAATACAGAACACCAGGGACTCGTCTCATTGCTCTATTTGCACCTTTTAAGTTCCTCACTACTCTGTTTACGTGCTAGCGCCTCCCGTAGATATGAATGGGTAGATACACCAACGCAATGAAACAGCCCGGCAAACCGACGTGCCTATATAGCGGCCATATTGGGAAGGTCGACGTTCCCATAGAAGGCAATGCATGGACATACGCCGCACTGCCACACCAAAAATAAAAAGGTTCACTATCATGTTATAACGTGATGTTTCACATTATAACGTGATAAAGTTCATGTTATAACGTGATAAGTTTCATGTTATAACATAAGTTTCACATTATAATAGGTTTCATGTTATAATGTGATACGTTTCATGTTATAACATAAGTTTCACGTGATAACGTAAAAAGTAATCACATTAAGACGTAATAAATTTGAGCCCCCCACCACCACCAAATAAAAATAGCAATTTCTTCCGGTTCAGGTCGCTGGCGGGCTCCTTTTAGTGTCTTCTATATCAAAGTTATATTGCTACTATGCGCTTCTATAATACTTAACAAAATAAGTCTGTTTAAAAAGATCCATCTATCCATTTTTTACCGCTTATCCATGGTCGGGTCGTGGGGGCAGTAGCTTTAGCAGGGACGCCCAGTCTTCCTTCTCCCCAGCCCTGTATCCAGCATCTTCAGCGTCTTCATCCAGCTCGTCCGGGGGGATTCCGAGGCGTTCCCAGGCCAGCCAGGAGTCTCTCCAGTGTGTCATGGGTTGTCCCCGGGGGTCTCCTCCTGGTGGGACGTGCCCGCTACACCTCACCGGGGAGGCAACCAGGAGGCATTCTAATCAGATGCCTGAGCCACCTCATCTGACTCCTCTCAATGCGGAGGAGCAGCGGCTCTACTCTGAGCCCCTCCTGGATGACCGAGATTCTCACCCTATATCTAAGGGAGAGCCCAGACACCCTGCGGATGAAACTTATTTGGGCCGCTTGTATCCGGGATTTGGTTCTTTCGGTCACAACCCACAGCTCGTGACCATAGGAACATAGATCGATCGGTAAATTGAGAGCTTCGCCTTTCGGCTTAGCTCCTTCTTCACCACAACGTACCGATACAAAGTCCGCATCACTGCAGACGCTGCAACGATCTGCCTGTCGATCTCCCGTTCCATTCTTCCCTCACTCCTGAACAAGACCCCACGATACTTGAACTTGGGGCAGGATCTCATCCCCGACATGGAGAGGGCACGCCACCCTTTTCCATGGTCTCGGATTTGGAGGTGCTGATTTTCATCCCAGCCACTTCACACTCTGCTGCAAACCCCTCCAGTGAGAGTTGTAGATCACGGCTTGCTGAAGCCAACAGAACCACATCATCTTCAAAAAGCAGAGATGCAATACTGAGGGCACCATACCGGACGCCCTCTATGCCTCGGCTGAGCCTAGAAATTCTGTCCATAAAAGTAATGAACAGAATCGGTGACAAAGGGCAGCCTTGGCGGAGTCCAACCCTCACCGGAAATGAGTCCAACTTACTGCCAGCAATGCGGACCAAACTCTGACACTAGTCGGACAGGACATATCAGGGGGTTTGGTATCCCATACTCCCGTAGTGCCCCCCACAGGACTTACCGAGGGACACGGTCGAACACCTTCTCCAAGTCCACAAAGCACATGTAAACTGGTTGGTTGAACTCCCATTCACCCTCGAGGACCGTGTCGAGGATGTAGAGCTGGTCCACTGTTCCACGGCCAGGACGAAAACCACACTGCTCCTCCTGAATCTGAGATTTGACTTCACGATGGACCCTCCTCTCCAGCATCCCTGAATGGACCTTACCAGGGAGGCTGATGATTGTGATGCCCCTGTAGTTGGAACACATCCCCCCTTCTTAAAAAGATGGACCACCACCTCAGTTTGCCAATCCAGAGGCACTGTCCCCAATGTCCATGCAATGTTGCAGAGGCGTGTCGACCAGGACAGCCCCACAACATCCAGAACCTTTAGGAACTCTGGGCAAATCTCATCCACCCCCGGGGCCTTGCCACCGAGGAGCTTTTTAACCACCACAGTGACCTCAACCCCAGCGATAGGAGAGCCCACCTCAGAGACCCCAGACTCTGCTTCCTCATGGGAAGGCATGTCGGTGGAATTGAGGAGGTCTTCAAAGTATTCTCCCCACCGACTCACTACGTCCCGAGTCGAGGTCAGCAGTGCCCCATCCCGCCTATACACAGTGTTGATGGTGCACTGCTTCCCCCTCCTGAGACGCCGGATGGTGGACCAGAATTTCCTCGAAGCTGTCCGGAAGTCTTTCTCCATGGCCTTCCCGAACTGCTCTCATACACAAATTTTTGCTTCAGCGACCTCCCAATACTTCAATCTGCTTGGCCACCCGTCAGCCCATCAGCTGCCTCAGGAGACCCACAGGCCAAAAAGGCCTGATAAGACTCCTTCTTCAGCTTGACGGCATCCCTCACCGTTGGTGTCAACCAATGGGTTCAGGGGTTGCTGCCACGACAGACACCGACCACCTTACGGTCACAGCTCCAGTCGGCAGTGGAGGGGTGGAACATGGTCCACTCGGACTCAATGTCCCCCGCCTCATCCGGAACATGCGCAAAGTTCTATCGGAGGTGGGAGTTGAAAGTCCTTCTGACAGGGGATTCTGCTAGACGTTCCCAGCAGACCCTCGCAATACGTTTGGCATGCCAGGTCGGACCGGCATCTTCCCCCACCATCAGAGCCAACTCACCACCAGGTGGTGATCAGTTGAAAGCTCCGCCCCTCTCTTCACCCGAGTGTCCAAGATATGCAGCCGCAAGTCTGATGACACGACCACAAAGTCGATCATCGAACTGCAACCTAGGGTGTCCTGGTGCCAAGTGCACGTGTGGACACCCTTATGCTTGAACATGGTGTTCGTCATGGACAATCCGTAATGAGAACAGAAGTCTAATAATAGAACACCACTTGGGTTCTCATCGGGGGGGGGGGGGGGGTGTTCCTCCCAATCACGCCCTTCCAGGTCTCATTGTCATTGCCCACGTGACCATTGAAGTCCCCCAGCAGAACGATGGAGTCCCCAGCGGGAGTGTTCTCCAGCACCCCCTCCAACGACTCTAAAAAGGGCGGGTACTCTGTACTGATGTTTGGTGCATAGGCACAAACAACAGAAGGCAGAGGGAGGCTACCCTCTCGTCCACCAGGGTGAAGTGCAATGTACAGGCGCCGAGCCGGGGGGCAATACGTATACCCATACCTGCTCAGCGCCTCTCACTATGGGCAGTGGAAGAGAGTCCAATCCCTCTCAAGAGGACTGATACCAGAGTCCAAGCCGTGTGTGGAGGTGAGCCCGACTATATCTATTCGGATCTTCTTGACCTCACACACCAGCTCGGGCTCCTTCCCTGCCAGAGAGGGGACATTCCACGTCCCTAGATTGGATCGCAAAGGTCCCTGCCTTCGGCCACCGCCCGGTTCACACTGCACCCGACCCCTATGGCCCCTCCCACAGGTGGTGAGCCCATGGGAAAGGGGGCTCACATTACCCTTTCAGGCTGTGCCCGGCCGGGCCCCATGGGTGCTCGCCTCCGAGCCCCACCTCCAAGCCTGACTCCAGAGGTGGGCCCTGGTGACCCGGATCCGGGAAAGGGAAACCTACTTCAATTTATTTTGTTCATCATAGGGGTCTTTTAGCCATACTTTGTCTGGTCCCTCACCTGGGACCTGTTTTCCATGGGTGACCCTAGAAGGGGCGTGAAGCATCAGACAACTTAGCTCCTAGGATCATTGGGACACACAAACCGCTCCACCACGATAAGGTGACGGCTCCAGTAGGGGGTTTAAAAAGAAGACACACATATTCATAGGGCTTCGCTAGCGACCTGAACCAGAAGTTGGCGACCTGAACCAGAAGTTATTGCTTCAAATAGGTGTGTGTCTGCAGAATGGATAGCTCAGCTGTTAAATAATTTGATTGTTATATTTCATGCTTGGGTTGAGACATGGTTAGATTTTACAGTTCTTGAGCTCAGTGGATAGCATGGAATAAGTATACGCACTCTCAGACGTAATTTAAAGTGCATGGGATTGTACAGGAGGAGGAATCAGTCCGACCCCCTGGAGGTAGTGTCATTTCTAATGGATCTGCTGGAGGGCCACGGAAGGCTCCATGGATACAAACTACATCATCTTCACTTCATCCAAGCTGGGTACGCACCGTGAGACATTTGTCAAAGATTTTAGACCCTTGTGGTGGGGTGAAAAGGCGGAGAAACCGCTTGACTCGATGTACGTACGTTAACGTTAACCCTGGTCCAGTGCCTGTGCCCCTTCCCTTGTGACTGGTCGGGGCGCTTTGGTCGGGCTCGGGAACTCCCTGGGTCATAGGTGGTTGGTGGCATCCCCCTGGTTGGGTCCCCTGCTAGACGGCCTCACTGACCCGATCCGTCCCCCCTTGTTTCACCCTTCCTCTATGTGCCGGCTAAGCAACTCCGTACACCAGTTGACTAATATGCATGTGATATAGTGTTCATTCACTAATAAGTTTGATACAAACACTACAGAATTTAATTACTTGTGCTGGGGTCACTCATAACAACACAGGTTATACTAACATATCAAATCACAGGTTCTTACAGGTGTTTTTCGACACTAAAAAAGAATCCCACCGCACCACTCGACAGTAGCATTGCTTTTTTTCCCACATCCTGCCCTGCCCTTTTCTGTCCTCTCTTGTTCTCTTGGTTAGTTATTGCGTATCCACACGGGGTGTCCCCACCCCCCAATCCCCAATCTACAAATAACTGTTGTAATGTTACTTATGTTCAAATATCTAGACTGTCTCACTATTGCTGTGAATTTCACCCCTAGTCCCCTTGTCCACTCTGTCCCTCTGTCTGTCCCCTAAAACCTTTTTCTGTCCGGCTGCATTTTCAATAAATATCAGAATAATTTAAAAATAAAAAAATAAGCAGAGGGAGGATTTCAAACTCCCCTGTTGCACAGCAAAACTGTTCCAGCATAAAGACATACAGATCCACCATTCTGGTCATGCAGCTGAACAGGACAGGTTTAAATAAAAATAAAAAGAATCACTACCCTCTCCCTTTAATGTCCACTGCTTTTGAACTGCTTGTGGGGGCTTAAATTTTCACTAAACTTGACTTATGCAATTCACCATTTGGTACATCAGGGAGGGGGATGAATGGAAAACTAAATTTAACACGCCCACGGGTCATTATGAATACCTGGTCATGCTCCTTTGTATTTGTCTACCAAGATGATATCTTGATTTACTTCCCCGATGAGGAAACCCACACTGGCATGTCCGGCAGGTGCTACAGCGGTTACTTGAGAACCACCTGTATGTCAAGACAGAGAAGTTTGAGTTTCATAACCCAATGGTGTCATTTTGGGCTATGTTCTGGCTGAGGGGGAGATCAGGATGGATCTAGAGAAGATCTCTGCCGTAGCTGATTGGACCACACCCAAATCACGCGAAGAGGTTCAGAGGATTCTTGGGTTTGCAAACTTCTATAGAAAATATATTAGAAATTATAGCACCAACGCAGCTCCACGCCATGAAATGACCTAATCTCAGAAAACCTTTTTTTGGTGCATGGACTGTGAAAAGGCCTTTCAGAGGCGCAAGAAGAGCTTCACCTCCGCCCCTGTCCTCAGACTTCCAGATCGCTCTATCCTCTCACAGAGGGATCCCAAAGACGGAAAACTTCACGCTTTTGCTTTTCTTTAAAAAAAAAAAAAAAAAAGTCAAATTCAGAAAGAAATTATGATATAGCTGATCGAGAATTACTTAAATGTTAATGTCAAATGGCACTGGAAGAATGGAGACATTGGTTGGAGGGAGCTCAACACCTGTTTCAGGTATGGACAGAGCTTTAAGAACCTCGAATATTTGAGATCTGCCAAAAGGTTAAACTCTCGACAAGACAGATGGTCCTTATTATTCAGCAGGTTCAACTTTGTCATCTCGTATCGCCCAGGCTCAAAGAACGGAAAACCTGACACCTTATCTTGGATTCTTGACGCTGATAATTCAAACCATAACCCCAAATTCATATTACCGGATTCATGTTTTGTCTCGGCCCTTACCTGGGGAATAGAAGACAAGGTTACGGATGCCATGAAAGGGGCTGCAGTTCCAGAGGGTTGTCCTGACTTCCACTTGTTTGTGGTGCCGGATCTAAAGGGGTAAGTGATCCCTTGGGCACACACAAATAAGATGGTTTGTCACCCAAGAATTTTTAAGACCCTTCATGTCATTCAACAGAATTTCTGGTGGGAAAATATGAAGAGGGATGTCACTGAATATATTAACGCTTGTAATGTCTGTTCTATGCATAAAAGTTCCAACCGAAGGCCTCAAGAGGAGCGCTTGCCTTTACCAGTACCCAAGCGTCCATGGTCCCACATCTCTCTAGACTTTGTAACGGTTCTCCCACCTTCTGACGGTAATACTGTTATTATGACTGTGGTTGACAGAATGTCCAAAATGGTGCACTTTGTTCCCTTTTCCAAGCTTCCTTCTGCCAGAGAGCCAGCCGAGGCCGTGCTTCACCATGTGTTCAGGAGTCATGGTTTCCCCGAGGATGTGGTTTTGGATCGGGGGATCTCTTCAGGTTCCCACTCGCAAACTAATGGACAGAGTGAGAGACTGAATCAGGAGCTGGAGAAGAGTCTCCGCATCACTGCATCTCATAATCCGGGAAATTGATCTTGTCAATTAACATGGGTTGAATTCGCTCATAATTCCTACCTTCTGCGTCACCTGGCTACTCACCTTTTCATGTCGTTTGTGGTCATCCGCTCTCTCTCTTCCCTTCTGTAGATCCTGGTTCTTCCGTCCCTTCCACATTGACTTTGGTGAGGTGCTGCTGGAGAATTTGGGAGCGAGCTCGCAGGACCCTTTTGAAATAGTCCGCCATTTAGAAGGCGGCTGCTGACCATAAGATGTCCCCAGCTCCAGATTACATCACGAGTCAGAAAGCTTGGCTATAGACATGCAATTTACCTCTCAGAGTTGAATCTAGGAAGTTGCCTCCCAGATTTATCGGTGCAGTCCTGATTTCCAAAGGGATCTACCCTGTCACTGTCTGTCTGCGCCTCCGCAGGTCAATGCGTGTCCATCCCTCCTTTCATGTTGCTGAGGTAAAGCCCATTAAAACGAGTCCATCAGAATCAGAATCAGAATCAGAATCATCTTTATTTGCCAAGTATGTCCAAAACACACAAGGAATTTGTCTCCGGTAGTTGGAGCCGCTCTAGTACAACAGACAGTCAATTTACAGAACACTTTGGAGACATAAAGACATTGACAAAAAACAATTGTGCAAAAAGATGCAGAGTCCTCTAGCACTTAGAGCAGTTCGAATGGCTAATATCGCAATCGCAATAAAGGGCACTGAGACTTCAAGGAGTGTATGCGGTTTAAAGTGACGAATAGTGCGATAATCTGGGACAATGGTTGTGCAAATGTTACAGATACTCCTCAATCAGTGTGCAAATGGAGCAGATGCTACTCTGGGATGTGTGGCCAGTATATGCAAATAGTGCAGCACGGCGAGACAACTACAGTGAGTGCACGAGTAATACATAATACGAACTCAAGTCAAAAAATTGCCAGCTTGTTGTAATGGAATTATAAGTTAGCTGTTTAAGAAGTTGATTGCAAGAGGGAAGAAGCTGTTGGAATGTCTACTAGTTCTAGTTTGCATTGATCGGTAGCGCCTACCTGAGGGAAGGAGCTGGAAGAGCTGGTGACCGGGGTGGGGAGGGTCCGAGAGGATTTTGCACACCATTGTGCCCTCCGGCCAGGCGCCATCCTCCCCCCCGATTCCTTGACGGAGACCCGGTCTTTATGGTCTGAAGACTCCTGGCTGCCCGTCGTCGGGGATGGGGGATGCAGTACCTGGCTGACTGGGAGGGGTATGGTCCGGAGGAGTGCTCTGGGATCCCCTCTCATTTTATCAAGGATCTCGATTTAATTAGGGATTTCCACGCTGAACTTCCGGGGGTTCCTGGGCTGTCAGGAGCCAGTTGTTATGTGCGTGCGTGTGTGTGTGTGGGGGTGGGGGGATATGTCTGTCTCCGTTTTCGGTCTAGGGTGGTCACTGCTTTTGTAGTTATTGTCACTTGGCACTTCCTGGGTTGCTTAGTACTTCCGGTTTTATTTTGGTGAGTCACGTTCAGTTTGTATTAGTTCTAGTTTTGTTTCCTTTGCCACGTGTCACTTCAGGTGTTTCTAAATTGGGTACGTTAGTAATAAGCCCTGGGCTTCAACTCTTTTAGTTGCCAGAACGTCGCACCTAGTAAGTCTTCGTATCGAGCATTCCTATCCATGTTTTGACCTCGTGTATGACCATGCTCGTTTTTTTTTAACCTTGTCCTTGCCTCACGTCTTTTTGGATACTGTTACCTGGTTGGATTGACAACCTGTGTGCCGAACCCTGCCCGTAATAAACTACCTAAGTTTGCATCTGACCGACTGTGTCTTGGCCTTTGTGTCCTCCCCGGTCTGTATCAGGAACCGTGTTACATAGGTAGGTACCTTCCCTTACTTTTCATCCTTATTTTTCTTCTGCAGGAAGAGCTGCAGCAAGTGGCTCATTTGTGGAATACCCACATTATCCGCAACAGCAGAAGTGCAGTAGCTCCAAGTGGACGTCCAATTCTGTTGTAAGATAAACTAAAACAGCTCTCTTATGAGGCAGTGCAGGCCTGTAAACAAGAATGAAACAGAGAGGACCATATCCTTGTGATGAGACTGTTCTATAATGAAAGAAGATTTCTTACACTCACCCAACAGCAGATGAGGCCATAGAGCTGTATCTCTTCCTGAGAGCATCCATCCATTCATCCATCCATCCATTTTCTGTACCGCTTATCCTCACTCGGGTCGCGGGCGTGCTGGAGCCTATCCCAGCTATCTTTGGGCAAGAGGCAGGGTACACCCTGAACTGGTCGGCAGCCAATCGCAGGGCACATACAAACAAATAACCATTTGCGCTCACATTCACACCTAAAAACCTTTCTATTTTTGAGGTTAATCACAGCACTTGTATATTTCTGTTCATTTTTACTTCCTGTCCTTTGTTCTGAGCAAAAATAGTGTCTGTGGCTTTACAAAATATTTTGCTACTTCTGCCAGGCCCCTGAAATCAACAATTAATCCCACATGGCAATTACACAGTGCTACACCACGTGCCCTTGTCATCATCATAAGAGGTCCTTGTCTGCAAGAAGTGTGAACTGAAAGGAGATTTCAGCAACAAGAATGCTATCCATTTCAGTGAGTAATTCTGGGAAAGACATGTATGTCCATGGCAGTTCCAGAATTGGCCCACAGATATGAGCTACTGGTCGTCTTGCTAGTCTGTCTGCTGGTGTGAACAGGATCTCAACCTTGTCAACAGAGGTAACATCTGACCCTGTGACAAACCTTAACAATTTTAACAACTCAAAAGTCCTGCATCATCCAGTCCTTTGATGTACTGTTGCAGAAAAGGCATGCTTTGATTCTCTGCTTGAGTAGTAGGAGATGCCGTCAGCAGTTTCAAAAGCTTTTTTGTTGTTGGCTTTTTATCCTGATACATTTTTAGGAGATCTTGTGGGCTCACAAATGCTTCTTCTAGGGACAATTAATGAATGACGTTTTTTCTGCTGCATATATTGGTTTTTGGCTCAACTGCTTGTGTGCCACTTTTAGAAGGATGACTTTCAAATTCTCTTTTGTGGGAAGAGTTGTGAAATCCAAGTGGTCCAGAAGATCTAGCAGTTCATCTTTGTCCTCACCTGAAAGATCATCTTTTAAGGCAGTGGTTATAAGATCCCTGTCTGATTGACTTATGTACAGGAGGAGACTTTCAAGGAGCATATCATCTGACACTTTATTCTCAACAAAAATAAGTGCCACCGTGACAACAGGGGCAAGGCGACAAGGGAAGTATCTATGGTCTTCAAATCCTTTCAGCAGAATTCGGCCAATGGATTTCCACTCTTCTTCCTGCCATCCAAGAGACAGTGATGGAACTCTCACATCCTCCCCCTCAGCTGTGTGGTCCATAACCTCTGTCCAAAATGCAGCATATACATCCCTTGAAACACCATCTGCATCAGCTCTTTTTTCATTCATGTAAGTGTATTTTAAGGGGTGTTTGAGCAGTGCTGCATCCTTAAACTGGTTAATCATCTCCTCCAGAAGATAGACTCTGGGAAGTTTTATGGCGATGACACAAGTGTGGAATATTAGCATTGTAAGTAGTTAATATTATGCTTTGTTCTTAAGTGATGTTCTTCATAAGGTCTTCATAAGTAAGTCTAGTAGCTGAATAGTAAAATATACTGATCTTTCACAGGCTACCTTTTGGAAAGTAAAAAAACACCTGCTTACTCAGGTAACAATGATGACACTCGATAAAGGTCAAAGAGAAAGGTCAACAAGCAACTGTCTAGCTGAAAGTAGCTGACGGGTGACGGGACACTATTAAAAAGTGAAAACACTTAGGAGCTAGTTATATTCTATATTAGGAAAACACCAGACACCATTGAAAATTGAAAATACATATGGTTATATTGCATGACTTGGTTATATTAAAAAATATGAATAAAGATGCTAAGACACGATTATAAACCAACAGTTTGGGTAACATGATACTGAGCCTGCTGTGACACATTTAGAAACCATGCCATCTTAGGAAATCTTGATTCTGGCCAATCAGGACCAAGAAGTGGATTCAGAACAAGGTGGGAAAGTCTCAGGAAAGTGTATATAAAGAGATGTTGCCATTGTGCTCATTCAGTTCTTTGTTATCTTGGTGAATTACTCTGTTTTAGGCCTCGAATAAACATTCAGTGATCAGCTGCAGCTTTTGTCTTTTGGTCATTTTTAAGTCTTAGTGGAAGTTTATTTCTTGAAAACTTTGAGAGTTAAATTTAAATCCAAGTTCATCGATTGACAACCATCTTCTGAGGAGAGTGACCCAGGGTGCAGAAGGAGAGCGGGCGGAGGCAGAGACTGATCACCCCTTGATGCTGTGTCTGGAGTGTTGAATGTTGCTGTGCTTAATAAGGGAAGAGTGACTGATGGGATGGGCAGCTCATCTACTTCAAACTGCAGGGTTGATGTATCAAAGTGTCATCCAGCTGACTTGCCATGGGTTCTCCAAGGAAAGGGCCAATCATCACCTCAGATGTGTCATCTGCATCAAATTCTTTCAAATCAGCCGACTGTATGGCAATTGTTTGAGGATCATCATGTGAATGGCGATGGTTTGAGGATCATCATGTGTGTCTATCAGCTGTACATCAATATTTCCATCAGCGCTTTCCCCAAAAGAGTCTATCAGTCTATTAGCGCAAAGGTAAAACCTTAACATTCCCATTCGTAGTACTTTGTAGAGGTCTCCAATTGTGATATCTTCATTAAGTACAGCTTCTTCCTGATAGTCTGATATGTCATAACTGAATGCTTCACATCTTCCAAATCTACTTTTTCGATTTGGAAAATGTCTGTAATATGTCAGCTTTTTAGGACTCTTTGGACACATCAAGCGTCCTCGTTCCCCCTCCGTTGCGTTTCCTTATTTGTTTACCTTCATGAATCCACCCCAACTCAAATTTTCTGGTCGGCTTTTCAGCCCATTTGTTGTTTCTTGTGTAGGTTATTTTCCGCTTTGCAGTTCAAGTCTCCTCATGATCACATTGTCCTCATTCCCAACACCCACGTTTTTCTTTAGTTTTTCAAGCAGTGATTTTTTTTCTTTTTCTGATTCTCTTGTTCCTTTATTTGCACCTTTGTTTTCCAAACAGAAGCTACTATCCGATCGCCATATATTGGGATGTAGCCAGCCAGACTGCCCCCTACCCACCCTTGAGGACTTGCACGCTGCCAGAACTAAGACAAGGGCGTGCAAAATCCTCTCGGACCCTCCCCACCCTGGTCACCAGCTCTTCCAGCTCCTTCCCTCAGGTAGGCGCTACCGATCAATGCAAACTAGAACTAGTAGACATTCCAACAGCTTCTTCCCTCTTGCAATCAACTTCTTGAACAGCTAACTTACAATTCCATTACAACAAGCTGGCAATTTTTTGACTTGAGTTCGTTGTCACATTTCTGTATTATGTATTACTCGTGCACTCACTGTAGTTGTCTCGCCGTGCTGCACTATTTGCATATAGTGGCCACTCATGCCAGAGTAGCATCTGCTCCATTTGCACACTGATTGAGGAGTATCTGTAACATTTGCACAACCATTGTCCCAGATTATCGCGCTACTCGTCACTTTAAAGCGCATACACTCCTTGAAGTCTCAGTGCCCTTTGCACAATGGTCATTGCACCGGACTATTGCGATATTAGCCATTCGAACTGAGGACTCTGCATCTTTTTGCACAATTGTTGTTTGTTGTTGTTTTTTGTCAATGTCTTTATGTCTCCAAAGTGTTCTGTAAATTGACTGTCTGTTGTACTAGAGCGGCTCCAACTACCGGAGACAAATTCCTTGTGTGTTTTGGACATACTTGGCAAATAAAGATGATTCTGATTCTGATTCTGATTCTGATCTATGAAGGCAATGACTGTGGCATCAATCTGTCAAAACAGAAACAAATATATGCATAACTCATTGACATAAGCACATTTAACTATGTAGACTGATACAATTGTGTAATGAAATTGTGTTGCAATATAAAAATGCGCGAAGTCATATAAAATACTGAGTACACCAAGAATCAGCAGTTTCCCGACGATACGATTCTATCACGATACTTGAGTCACGATTCGATTATTGTGATTTTGTGATATGCTCGTATTGCAATACTGTTGTGATATTTTTCAATTAATAATTTTTATTTTACATGCCACAATTTATTTTTCTTTCATTAAGAGAGAGGTACCAACCATTGTATCTGTGTATATATACTGTATGTTTGTGGATAGATAGATAGATAGATAGATAGATTAGATAGATTAGATAGATTAGATAGATTAGATAGATAGATAGATAGATAGATAGATAGATAGATAGATAGATAGATAGATAAGTAGGTAGGTGGGTAGGCAGGCAGGCAGGCTTCTCCCGTTAGGGGCCGCCACAGCGTATCATCCTTTTCCATGTAAGCCTGTCTCCTGCATCCTCAACTGCCCTCATGTCTTCCCTCACAACAGCCATCAACCTTCTCTTTGGTCTTCCTCTAGTTCTCTTGCCTGGCAGCTCCATCCTCATCACCCTTCTACAAATATACTCACCATCTCTCCTCTGGACATGTCCAAACCTTCGAAGTCTGCTCTCTCTAACTTTGTCTCAAATACATTGACCCTTGGCCGTCCCTCTGATGAGCTCATTTCTAATTTTATCAAACCTGGTCACTCCTAGAGTGAACCTCAATATCTTCATTTTCGGCACCTCCAGCTCTGCTTCCTGTTGTCTCTTCAGTGCCACTGTCTCTAATCCGTACATCATGGCTGGCCTCACCACTGTCTTATAAACGTTCGCCTTCATTCTAGCAGAGACTCTTCTGTCACATAACACATCTGACACCTTGCACCACCTGTTCCAACCTGCTTGGACGGGTTTCTTCACTTCTTGACCACACTCACCATTGCTCTGGACTGTTGACCCCAAGTATTTAAAGTCCACCACCCTTGCTATCTCTTCTCACTGTAGCCTCACTCTTCCCCCTCCACCTCTCTCATTCATGCACATATATTTACCTCGGCTAATCTTCATTCCTCTCCTTTCAAGTGCATGCCTCCATCTTTCTAACTGATCCTCCACCTGCTCCCTGCTTTCACTGCAGATCACATCATCTGCAAACATCATGGTCCACGGGAATTCCAGTCACTTTCCCCTTACTAATCATTGCCACTTGCTGGTCCACCACACTAGTCTCTTCTACTCTTCCCTCTCTCTCATTTTCCTCATTCATCAACTCCTCAAAGCATTCTTTCCATCTGTCCAGCACACTACTGGCAAGAGTCAACACATTTCCATCTCTATCCTTAATCGCCCTAACCTGCTGCACATCCTTCCCATCTCTATCCCTCTGTCTGGCCAACCTATAGAGATCCTTTTCTCCTTCTTTAGTGTTCAACCTGGCATAAATGTCATCATATGCCTCTTGTTTGGCATTTGCCACCTCTACCTTTGCATTACGTCGCATCTCAATGTATTCCTTTCGCCTCTCCTCAGTCCTCTCAGTGTCCCACTTCTTCTGAGCTAACCTCTTTCCTTGTATGATTTCCTGTACTGAGAGGTTCCACCACCAAGTCTCCTTCTCTCCTTTCCTGCCAAAAGATGCACCAAGTACTCTCCTGCCTGTCTCTCTGATCACCTTGGCTGTAGTGGTCCAGTCTTCTGAAAGCTCCTCCTGTCCACCGAGAGCCTGTCTCACCTCTTCCCGAAAAGCCGCACAACACTCTTCCTGTCTCAGTTTCCACCACATGGTTCTCTGCTCTGCCTTTGTCTTCTTAATCTTCCTCCCCACCACCAGAGTCATCTTAGACACCACCATCCTATGCTGTCTAGCCACAGTCTCTCCTACCACTACCTTACAGTCGGTAACCTCCTTCAGATTACATCGTCTGCACAAGATGTAATCCACCTGCGTGCTTCTACCCCCGCTCTTGTAGGTCACAAAAAAGTGTTCACTACAGCCATTTCCATCCTTTTTGCAAATTCTACCTCCAACTGACATTCCAAGTTCCTTTCCTGGATGCTGCACTTACCCATCACTTCTTCACCACCCCTATTTCCTTCACCAACATGTCCATTACAATCTGCACCAATCACAACTCTCTCTTTGTCTGGGATGCTCAGAACTACTTCGTCTAGCTCCTTTGAGAATTTCTCTTTCAACATGCAATATAGGCTGATGTCATATTGTCATGGTCTGTGTTTTGGTTTGGGTTGTGTTTAGTTTTGTTCCATGTTTTCCTGTGGTCCATGTTTGTCGTGTGCTCATTTGGTTGTTGTGTCCACCTGTTCTCGTCTACCTTGTGTCGACCAATTAGCTCTCTCCAGCCACTCGTGTCTTGTCCAGGTGTTCCTCGTTGTCTCGTCAATCTGTTTGTATTTGGTTCCCTGGTTTCTTTCAGTTCTTGTCGGTTCATTGTCGTTGTCACATGTCTTTGCAGTATGTCATTGTCAGGTGTCTTTGTTTCTGTCTGTGCCATGTCATAGTCGCCAGTTGTCGCTCAGTTATTTCACCAGTCATGTCTTGTTTCTTGTTTTTGGTTTACTCAAGTGTTTCTTTGTTACTTTGTGTTTAGATTTTGGACTTTGTTAATTTAGCATTTAGCCTTTTTCATGATCTTTGTTTTCCTTTGTTTTTGGAATTAAATATTATTTTTTATATACTCCTGCACTACTGCGTTGCCTCCCTGCTTCCCTGCACTTGGGTCCTCCATGTTCTTGCCTTGCGTTGCTCGCCTTTGGACAAACCCCAAACGTGACACATATAATTATTTGTTTCTTGGAAGTTACCTGTTGTCCATCTTTCATTTGGACATTTTTGGGAAGGGGAAGTCTAAATTTGCCCGAGGAGACTGGTGCATAGTTGCTAATGACAGCAACAGAAAGGGAAGAGGCACTCGTCAGTCTCGACTGATGGGCCAACACACTGGCAAAGCATTCTGGGATTTGTAATATTAGTGGCGCATGTGCTATATACTGGTGGGCCAGCTCTAATACACATTTGATATGGTCTTGCGGGCCAAATATAATTATATCGTGGGCCAAATTTGACATATATATAGTTTGACATATATGCCCTACCCCTCCTTGAGCCGTCACCTTGTCGTGGTGGAGGGGTTTGTGTGTCCCAGTGATCCTAGGAGCTAAGTTGTCTGGGGCTTTATGCCCCTGGCAGTGTCACCCATGACAAACAGGTCCTAGGTGAGGGACCAGACAAAGCACGGCTCAAAGACCCCTAATGATGACGACAAACAATGGACTTCGTTTTCCCTTGCCCGGACGCGGGCCACCGGGGCCCCCCACTGGAGTCAGGCCTGGTGGTGGGGCTCGAAGGCGAGCGCCTGGTGGCCGGGCCTGCACCCATGGGGCCCGGCCGGGCACAGCCCGAAAGGGTAACGTGGGGCCCCCTTCCCATGGGCTCACCACCTGTGGGAGGGGCCATAGGGGTCGGGTGCAGTGTGAGCTGGGCGGTGGCCGAAGGCGGGGACCTTGGGGATCCGATCCCCGGCTACAGAAGCTGGCTCTAGGGACGTGGAATGTCACCTCTCTGGCAGGGAAGGAGCCCGAGCTGGTGTGTGAGGTCGAGAAGTTCCGACTCGATATAGTCGGACTCGCCTCCACACACACTTGGGGCTCTGGTACCAGTTCTCTCGAGAGGGGTTGGACTCTCTTCCACTCTGGAGTTGCCCATGGTGAGAGGCGCCGAGCAGGTGTGGGTATACTTATTGCCCCCCGGCTCGGCGCCTGTACGTTGGGGTTCACCCCGGTGGACGAGAGGGTAGCCTCCCTCCGCTTTCGGGTGGGGGGACGGGTCCTGACTGTTGTTTGTGCCTATGCACCAAACAGCAGTTCAGAGTACCCACCCTTTTTGGAGTCCTTGGAGGGGGTGCTGGAGAGCGCTCCCGCTGGGGACTCCATTGTTCTGTTGGGGGACTTCAATGCTCACGTGGGCAATGACAGTGAGACCTGGAAGGGCGCGATTGGGAGGAACGGCCCCCCCGATCAGAACCCGAGCGGTGTTCTGTTATTGGACTTCTGTGCTCGTCACGGATTGTCCATAACGAACACCATGTTCAGGCATAAGGGTGTCCACACGTGCACTTGGCACCAGGACACCCTAGGTCGCAGTTCGATGATCGACTTTGTGGTCGTGTCATAGGACTTGCGGCCGCATGTCTTGGACACTCGGGTGAAGAGAGGGGCGGAGCTGTCAACTGATCACCACCTGGTGGTGAGTTGGCTCCGATGGTGAGGGAAGATGCCGGTCCGACGTGGCAGGCCCAAACGTATTGTGAGGGTCTGCTGGGAACGTCTGGCAGAATCCCCTGTCAGAAGGAGTTTCAACTCCCACCTCCGACAGAACTTTGCTCATGTTCCGGGGGAGGCGGGGGACATCGAATCCGAGTGTACCATGTTCCGCGCCTCCATTGCTGAGGCGGCCGACCGGAGCTGTGGCCGTAAGGTGGTCGGTGCCTGTCGTGGTGGCAATCCCCGAACCCGTTGGTGGACACCAACGGTGAGGGATGCCGTCAAGCTGAAGAAGGAGTCCTATCGGGCCTTTTTGGCCTGTGGGACTCCTGAGGCAGCTGATGGGTACCGGCTGGCCAAGCGGAATGCAGCTCTGGTGGTCGCTGAAGCAAAAACCCGGGCATGGGAGGAGTTCGGTGAGGCCATGGAGAAAGACTTCCGGACGGCTTCGAGGAAATTCTGGTCCACCATCCGACGTCTCAGGAGAGGAAAGCAGTGCACCACCAACACTGTGTATAGTGGGGATGGGGCGCTGCTGACCTCGACTCGGGACGTTGTGAGTCGGTGGGGAGAATACTTCGAAGACCTCCTCAATTCCACCGACACGCCTTCCCATGGGGAAGCAGAGTGTGGGTTCTCTGAGGCGGGCTCTCCTATCTCTGGGTTTGAGGTCACCGAGGTAGTTAAAAAGCTCCTCGGTGGCAGGGCCCCGGGGGTGGATGAGATTCGCCCGGAGTTCCTAAAGGGTCTGGATGTTGTGGGGCTGTCCTGGTTGACACGCCTCTGCAACATCGCGTGGACATCGGGGACAGTGCCTCTGGATTGGCAGACTAGGGTGGTGGTCCCCCTTTTTAAGAAGGGGGACCGGAGGGTGTGTTCCAACTACAGGGGGATCACACTGCTCAGCCTCCCTGGTAAGGTCTATTCAGGGGTGCTGGAGAGGAGGGTCCGTCGGGAAGTCGAATCTCAGATTCAGGAGGAGCAGTGTGGTTTTCGTCCTGGCCGTGGAACAGTGGACCAGCTCTACACCCTCGGCAGGGTCCTCGAGGGTGCATGGGAGTTCGCCCAACCAGTCTACATGTGTTTTGTGGACTTGGAGAAGGCGTTCGACCGTGTCCCTCGGGGAGTCCTGTGGAGAGTGCTTCGGGAGTATGGGGTACCGAACCCCCTGATACGGCTGTTCGGTCCCTGTACGACCGGAGTCAGAGTTTGGTCCGCATATCCGGCAGTAAGTTGGACTCGTTCCCGGTGAGGGTTGGACTCCGCCAAGGCTGCCCTTTGTCGCCGATTCTGTTCATAACTTTTATAGACAGAATTTCTAGGCGCAGCCGAGGCGTAGAGGGGGTCCAGTTTGGTGGCCTCAGTATTGCATCTCTGCTTTTTGCAGATGATGTGGTTCTGTTGGCTTCATCAAGCCGTGACCTCCAACTCTCATTGGAGCAGTTCGCAGCCGAGTGTGAAGCGGCTGGGATGAGAATCAGCACCTCCAAATCTGAGACCATGGTTCTCAGTCGGGAAAGGGTGGCATGCCATCTCCAGGTCGGGGATGAGATCCTGCCCCAAGTGGAGGAATTCAAGTATCTTGGGGTCTTGTTCACGAGTGAGGGAAGAATGGAACGGGAGATCGACAGGCGGATCGGTGCAGCGTCTGCAGTGATGCGGACTTTGTATCGGTCCGTTGTGGTAAAGAAAGAGCTAAGCCGAAAGGTGAAGCTCTCAATTTACCGGTCGATCTTCGTTCCTACCCTCACCTATGGTCATGAGCTGTGGGTCGTGACCGAAAGAACAAGATCCCGGATACAAGCGGCCGAAATGAGTTTCCTCCGCAGGGTGTCCGGGCTCTCCCTTAGAGATAGGGTGAGAAGCTCGGTCATCCGGGAGGATCTCAGAGTAGAGCCGCTACTCCTCCGCATTGAGAGGAGCCAGATGAGGTGGCTGGGGCATCTGATTCGGATGCCTCCCGGACGCCTCCCTGGTGAGGTGTTCCGGGCATGTCCCACCGGGAGGAGACCCCGGGGACGACCCAGGACGCGCTGGAGAGACTACATCCTTCGGCTGGCCTGGGAACGCCTCGGGATCCCCCCGGAAGAGCTGGATGAAGTGGCTGGGGAGAGGGTAGTCTGGGCGTCCCTGCTGAAGCTACTGCCCCCGCGACCCGACCCGGATAAGCGGTAGAGAATGGATGGATGGATGGATATATGCCCTAGAGCAGAGGTGTCAAACTCTTTTTTGTCTCGGGCCGCATCGTAGTTATGATTTCCCTGAGGGCCGTTAGAACAGTGAAACCATATAAATGTTTAATCATCACCAAAACATATTACCATTACACAACAAATTGAGGGATAACTAGGTTTGAAATCAGAAGACTAGGATAATAGTTTGTTCAAGTATTGTTTAAGTTACCGTAGAGGAAGGGTTTGGAAACAAACAAATGCAATATCTCAACATTATTGTTTATTATTATGATAATTTGGAATTTGGGTACAGATTTTAGCAAAAATCACAGAAGTTGACGAGCATGGTTTGCTTTCACGGGCCACATAAAATGATGTGGCGGGCCGTATCTGTCCCCCGGCCTTGACTTTGACACCTAAGCCCTAGAGGATACCTACTGCAGCATTCAAACCACCTCCATGAAGTTGCTAGACATACTCCAATTAATTCCACACCGGAGTTTCCTTTGGCTAACTCGTGCTTGCATGAGTTGCTAGCTAGCATACAAGAGTGAAAAGCAATGGGATACTAAGAATAAGCTTACATGTTCTTGCAATGTTATGAGGGGCCATTAGGGACATTATTCAGGATTAGTTCTCACACTTACAATTCAAATGCTTTCACACACACACAGCTTTCACACACACACAAACTACTGAAAGCTCTCATAAACACAACTCAAACACTCTCATACACACGAGTATTGCTCTCATAAAGACTACTCAAACATTCTCATACGCACGAGTCTTGCTCTCATTGACACTACTCAAACACTCTCATACGCACAAGTCTTGCTCTCATTATCACTACTCAAACACTCTCATATGCACAAGTCTTGCTCTCAGAAAGACTACTCAGACACTCTCATTGACACTACTGAAACACTCTCACTCTCAAGTGAAATTGTAGAGATGCACTGCAGACTCAAGAGTGAAGTATTTCATATTTAAAATATGTATTATTTTGATTATAGCACATAGCAAATTAAAAAATTCCCCATATTGAGAAACTAAAATACGTCGTCAAACGAAATAGTGAATTAATTCAAGAAATAAAGTTATTTTTCATGTAGAAATTAGGCTGGAATATGCCCTCTGAAAAGTACTTCAGTGTTTAGTCACTCTATGAGTACTGGAGAAAAACTTTTCAACGATATTATTAATTAATTATTAATTTATTGAGATGTACCTATATTAAAAAAAGTCAGGTAATATTTGACTCTGAGTGTGTATAGTCTGGAGTGCATATCTATCTCACGAGTTTCACTACGACAATTAAATTCCTTCATTCACTTTGGCCACCTCATTAGGTACACCGCCGCAGGGGAGCTTAAGTGCGACTATACGGCCATCCTGCCTGCAACGAACCGTATACATTTCAGATTTTAACGCAGCGGTGTTGAAACTCTGTCTTGAGTCCAGGAGTAAACACACGTCCACTGCGCTTTAGCCCAAAAGGCACATTTATTCAGCAGCATCCTCGTCCGGTTAATGGGGTCTCGCTCTTGATAGACAAACCAGCCTAGCCCTACGTCATACACAACATTCTGATTCTTCTGATTGGCTGACCATTACGTCATATCCTACAGCACTTACATATTAAAAGCAGCCATTATAAATCAATGAGGAAAAGCGTTATTGTAACACCATAATCAACAAGTATACTACATATATACATTATAAATATATATGTATGTACAAGTACTGATTGGCTGGCAACCAGTTCAGGGTGTACCCCGCCTCCTGCTCGATATAGCTGCGATAGCCTCCACCACGCCCACGACCCAAGTGAGGAGAACCGACTCAGAAAATGGATCGATGGATGGATGCGTAGATGTACAAGTACTACGCAGTATAATGCTCTGCAATGCTACTGCTTAAGTTAGGCTTACTATTGTACAACGTACCTTATGGCTGTTGGTCAATGCGATATTTTATTTTGAAACCACTTCCTTTTCATAAATATATTCATATAAATACACACTCACATAAACTTGTCAAACGTCTGCACACATGCAGCTCAAATAAGCTCACATAAACATGTCAGCTCTATTCACATACCATCCTCAAATCCATTCATAAAATATACAGATCCTTTCACATTTCATCTCAAATGCTCGCATACATGATTGTGAAAAAAAAAAGATTTATTTTAAGATAGATAGATAGCCGGCACGGTGGATGACAGGTTAGCACATCTGCCTCACAATTCTGGGGACTGGGGTTCAAATCCCCCTGTGTGGAGTTTGCATGTTCTCCCCGTGTTGTGTTTCCTCGGCCACTCTGGTTTCCTCCCACATCCCAAAAACATGCAGGGTAGGTTGATTGAAGACTCTAAATTGCCCGTAGGTGTGAATGTGGTTGCGACTGGTTGTTTGTTTGTATGTGCCCTGCGATTGGCTGGCGACCAGTTCAGGGTGTACCCCGCCTCCCGCCCGAAGATAGCTGGGATAGGCTCCAGCAGCCCGCGACCCTAGTGAGGATAAGCGGTAATGAAAATGGATAGATAGATAGATTTTTACAAATAGATTTAGACAAATACAGGTCTAGACTTATAAATATAGATCTACACATATAGATAGATTATTCTAAGAAGAGCACAAAGTACTTCCGACTCAATGAGACATTCACCTAGATGTGAAGCAGTCTTCCAGTATGTACAAGGAAGTCTTGTCTGTGACAAGAAGTACTAAGTCTAGATCTATCTATCTATCTATCTCCCAATATATTTTTCTTTCACAAGCATGTATGCGAGCATTTGAGATGAAAATGTGAAAGAATCTGAGTATATTTTATGAATGGATTTGAGGATGTTATGTGAATAGATTTGACATGTTTATGTGAACGTGTATTTCTATGAGTTGAAAAGGAAGTGGTTTCAAAATAAAATATGGCATTGACCAACAGCCATAGAGTACAATAGTAACCCTAACTTAAGCAGTGGCGTTACATACCATTATACTGTATAGTACATACATATATAATTTATGTATGTCGTATACTTGTTGATTATTGTTACAATAATGTTTTTCCTCATTGATTTAAAATGGCTGCTTTTAACGTGTAAGTGCTGTAAGATATGACATAATGGTCGGCCAATCAGAAGCTGTGTCGTGTATGGCGTAGGGCTAGCCTGGCTCGTCTATCAAGAGCGAGACGCCATTAACCGGACACGGATGCTGCCGAATGAATGTGCCTTTCGGGCTAAAGCGCAGTGGACGTGTGCTTACTCCTGGACTCAAGACAGTTTCAACACCGCTGCGTTACAATCTGAAACATACACGGTTCATTTCAGGCAGGATGGGCGTATAGTTGCATTTAAGCTCCCCTGTACCTAATGAGGTAGCCAAAGGGAATGAAGGAATTTAATTGTCAGTGAAACCCGTGTCATAGATATGCACTCCAGACTACACACACTCAGAGTCAAATATTTCATGACTTTTTTTAAATATAGGTACATCTCAATAAATTAGAATATAGTTGAAAAGTTTTTCTTCAGTACTCATAGAGTGATTAAACACTGAAGTACTTTTCAGAGGGCAAATTCCAGCCTAATTTCTACATGAAAAATAACTTTATTTCTTGAATTAATTCACTATTTCATTGACGTTATATTTTAGTTTCTCAATATGGGAAATTTTTTATTTGCTATGTGCTATAATCATCAAAATAATACATATTTGAAATATGAAATACTTCACTCTTGAGTGTGTGCAGTGTGCACTGCATCTCTATAATTTCACTTTTTGAATTGAACTACCTAATAAAAGATTTACACTATTCACGTGTGAGCATAATCGACGTGTGCGTGAGCAAGATTGACATGAACCCGTGAATGCCAGTGACGTGTGCGAGAATGTGATTGACGTGTTCGCATGAACGCATTTGAGTAGTGTTAGTGAGAGTGTTTGAGTAATCTTTATGAGAGCAAGACTCGTGTGTATGAGTGTTTGAGTAGTGTTAATGAGAGTTTTTGAGTAATCTTTATGAGATCAAGACCCGTGCGTATGAGAGTGAGTTGTGTTTATGAGACCCCTTCAGTAGTTTGTGTGTGTGTGTGTGAAAGCATTTGAATAGTAAGTGTGAGAGCTAATCCTGAATAATGTCCGTAACGGCCCCTCATACAATATTCTGGTACACCATGACTTTGTAAAATTCTCAGCAAATCCATGTTTTGCGCATCACTCACTCATAGAGGCCACCTCTAGCTGTGTCTTCTTGTGTCCTTAACGCAACCATGGAAGGATGTGAGCGACCACAGGGTCGCAACAAGTTGACGTCCTCTGCGAGGCCAACTTTTTCACGTTAAAACGTGAAACTTCTGTTTTAATGTGATGTGTTTCACATTCTAATGTGTATTACATGTACAAGATGAAATTTATCATGTGATAATGTGAAACTTATGTTATAATGTGAAACTTATAACGTGAAACTTATTACGTTATAACATGATAGTGAACTTTTTTTTTATTTTGGGTGTGGCAGCAATACGCTTCCGTAATGTACCATCATCGTTGGTCTTTTAATTTTTTTTTACTGTATACACACACACACACACGATGAATGCCCTAGCTTAGCGTCACAGTCGGCTGAACTCAAAATGGGCATGTCGTATGTACCAATACATATCTGTCTGTTTCCTGTTGCCATGTTTCCTCCTACAATACTGAGAAACTAACACTCTGCAGCTGTCTCTCAATAGCTCAACATGCCAATTGTTATATTATTATTGAAATTTCAGAATGATGTAATCATAAAGCTGATAGTCTCAACAGATAGCACTCGGGTGGAAGTGTCCATCTATCTAAAGCTCAATTAGAACTTTATTTTAACAGTTATCACCCTGTTGGGCGCATACAACAAGAGGAATTGACCAGGAGGTCAAAGTAATGGTTGTATTTAAAAAGAAACAGAGTGCAACATAAATCAAATATAAATGTTGTAGTTACATAAGGCACACATTCCAGAAAGTACTGGTATCATACACAGAAACAACGACGACAATTAACGTAACAATAAGGATGTTTTTATTGCCAACGCCCCATACACCCCCCCAAAAAATAAAAATAAAAATCCACATTGCATTGTGGGAAACGCACGGTTTGACATCAAGTATGATTGTTTTCGTTAGCATTAGCAGCTAGCTTTGTGAGCGATAATGTAGTTACACGGCGGGCCGGCCGTGCGCTGTCTGAGCATCCTGTTCATTACAGTCTGGTTTAGTCAGTGTAGTGTTCTCAAGAATCAGACTTGTATTTCTTTTTTTTAATTAACTTTATTTACCGATCAGCACACAGCTAGCATGTATTTGACATTCTTCTTCGTGTCCTTTTCTTCTTCTTCGCCTCTTTTAGACGTAATATATTTATGCAGTGCTCCCTAGTGTTCTTACTGAGATACCACAGCTGGATAAAATTGCCTTTATCGTAAGATGACTAACTTATAACTTGTGTTCCTCTTTTATAAAAATTAATGCCTTGACCAGGGAAACCAATTGGTCGTTCATTAGGAAGTGAAATGTCTCGTTTTCTTGTGTATTCAAAATTGCTCTTTAACCAACCAAAAATATATATTTTATCCGATTACTTGATTATTTGATAGAATTGTCAGGAGGATTCTCGATTACTAATTGCAGCACTATTGGATGCAAAATCTCATTTGTGACAGGACTGTTTAATCGGAAATAAAGTGAGAAAAATTAAGTCCTAGCATAGCATTTTCATAGAATAACTGAAAACGTACCATCGAAGTGGTTATGAAGGGGAAAAAACTAAAACTAATTATATATTATACATATAAGTATATATTAATTAAACATATAATTATTTTATATATTAAAATATATTACTACTTTGTTGTTAAAATGACAACGTGAAGTGTAGGACTTGTGACTTGACTTGGCACTTGCTTGTCTTGACTCGGGACTTGCATGTCACGACTTGGGACTTGAGGGCAAAGACTTGAGACTTACTTGTGACTTGCAAAGCAATGACATGGTCTCACCTCTGCCCCAAAGACACATAAAGCTCATTGAAAGCTTACGTGCAGCCACATTACGTGACAACTGGAACCATACTGACCGACCATGTTTGCTTTCGGCACTTTATATAGTAACGCTAAGACACTTAACATTGTAATAACTTGTTTTGCAATAGAGCGGCACGGGGAAGTCTGGTTAGAGCGTCTGCCTCACAGTTCTGAGGACCGGGGTTCAATCCCCGGCCCCGCCTGTGTGGAGTTTGTATGTTCTCCCCGTGCCTGCGTGGGTTTTCTCCGGGCACTCCGGTTTCCTCCCACATCCCAAAAACATGCATCGTAGGTTAATTGACAACTCTAAATTGCCCGTAGGTGTGAATGTGAGTGCGAATGGTTGTTTGTTTGTATGTGCCCTGCGATTGGCTGGCAACCAGTTCAGAGAGTACCCCGCCTCCTGCCCGATGACAGCTGGGATAGGCTCCAGCACGCCCGCGACCCTAGTGAGGAAAAGCGGCTCAGAAAATGGATGGATGGATGTATATACGTACACATACATAACATTCCCTCTGTCTCTAATGCAATTATTAAAGCTTTTTATTTCATAATAATAATAATAATAATACATTCAACTTATATAGCAAGACATTCAGACGCTTTCCACTAATCAGATACAGAATACAGAAAAGTCACACCCGGCCGGCGAGAGCCTAGCTGGACGTAAGGGGACACGGCAGGATGTACGGTAGCTGAGCTCACTGCACAACGCACAACCGAAGCCGGGTGTTCGAGAATTTGCTGAGAGAGAGACAGGTAGGTGATAATTTAGATTATTATTATTTTAAATCTCCCCACCTTTCCTAGTTTTCAATACGTGACAACAGCGCATAGTCCTTCGGTGAATGTGTTGAGTGAACGTGAATCTCAGGGATGGATTATTAACTAAATGAGGAAGCACTTGAATAATTTTGTGAAAACGAACTGAACGATTCGGCAAACAAATCTTTTGAACGAATCTTTTTAAAGAACTGATTCAAAGGATTCAGTACACTCAAATGAACTGCCGTCACCATCACTAAAGGGCAGGGCAGGCAAGTCTTTTGTAGTCTTTGCGTTGAGAGTTGATACCTGTTACAAGGCTACATTGCAACTTATCCTTCCCTTCTTTTGGATTAAGTGAAGTGATTAAGTGATGCCGCACATCCCTCCACTTGAAGGTTAACTGTAACGAATGTAATGTAATGTAATGTAATGAATCCCCCATCTCCCTGTACCACTCCAAAGGAAACCCACCTGGGCCCGAAGTTTTTCCTAATTTTAGATGAGTTACGGCTTCCCTTACAGTATTTCATTCTCTTTAATCTCCTCTTACTCTGTTCAACAGTCAATTTTGGAAGAATTTAGGAATTTTTTTAATATATCCCCATTTTTGTTGTCCACTTGAGGTTGAGACTATAGTTTTTGAAAGTACAACTCTAAACTCTTTTGTATATCTTGTAATTTATGGTACATTACATTAGTCATAGGGTTTTTGATTTTATGGATCGATTTCTCCATTTGCTGCTTTTTCAGCCCATATGTCAATAATTTACTGGCTTTCCCTCCCCATTCATAATATTTCTGTTTTGTAAATATTAACTTCTTTTGTATATTTCTTGTCTATATTTCATTCTTTTTTCTTAAGTGCTTCCTTAACTCTCTCACCATTTGTGTCCTTGTGCTTCTGTTCTTGTCATGGGTGTGTGTTCCGGTTGTTGTTTTCCCCCCCGTCTCATACACACCTGCTCCTGGGAGCATCTTCACCACCTGTCCCTCGTTCAACCTATTTACCCCTTGCATTTAACTTCATGTCTCATTCTTTCGAGTCGCCAGTTCGTTGTACCTTGTCGTCGCATTCCTTGTTTCCACGTCACAGACTCACAGTAAGACTATACCTTGTTCCGATTATCGACCTCGCCTTTTTGCCTCATGTTTTTGGATACTGTTGCCTTTTTGGGATTGCCTGCCTGTGTACCGACCTCTGCCCGTATATTAAACCTCTCTTTTTGAAACTGTCCATTTGTTTTGGAGTCGTGCATTTTCGGGTCCTATCCTCTGTTCCGTTCATGACAGAACAAACTGGCCATAATATGGACCCAGCAGACTCAGACCCGGTGCGCAAAGCCCTTCAAGCGCAGGGTCAACGCCTCTCGAAGCAGGATGAGCAGCTTGCTGCTCTCCACCTTCATCTAGAGGGGCTGTCAGGACAATATGATGAGGCAGGTGGCCTCGCAGTTTGAAGTTCTTATGAAAATGATTCAAGAGAAGGAACCAGTTGGCACAACACCCGATACCGCAAGGGTACCAACGTTTCCATGTGAAGCAGTCACCATACAGCCGTTCATAACTCAGTGCGAACTCCACTTTGAGCTGTAGGCAGCTGCCTTACCCACCCACCGGGCAAAAATCGCTTTTGTCATTTCCCACCTGACTGCTCGTGCGGAGGCGTGGACTACTGGTGAATGGAGCCGCAATTCCGCCACGAGTCATTCGTGGGCTTTTTTCAGTTTTCCACGGCAGATCGCGAGGCAGCTTGCTCCCTTGTCACCTTACAACAAGGCAAGCGCAGTGTGTCAGGCTGAGGGAAGGGCGGTGCTTTTACTGCGGGCAGTTGGGTCATTCCGTGAGCAACTGTCACATCAAGGTTGCCGGTGCCGGTAGCAAGGGCACGGGAGCGGTGAGTCTAAATTTCCTTAAGGAAGACCCTACCCGGGTTCTTCCTAAAGTGACACTATGCTCTCCTGATCAAGAAATTCAAACACCTGTATTAATTGACTCTGGTTATGACGCAAACTTACTCAACTCCCTCCTCGTTAGATGGATGCACCTTAGAACCTTACGTATAAAACACCACCGCAACACCTATGCTGGAGATGGCAGTTTTAAGGGCATGATCCCTCACTGCACCCATTTGACATTTCCTGATTCCCACTCGGAACGCATTAGTTTTCATGTTTTTGATGCCATGAATCATGACCTTATTTTAGGGAACCCATGGTTGAAATTACATAACCCCCACATTAACTGGTCCTCTGGGCAGGTTATGTGATGGGGCAGAAATTGCACCCAGAACTGTTTCAAGCCTCCATGCGATGTTCAGGGCTATGTTTCAAATGACAATTCACAGACCCCATCTGGGGATCCTGACTTATCTCAGGTGCCCACCTGATACCAGGACATTAAAGGACATTTTTCCAAGTCCAAGGCCAAATCTCTTCCACCCTACTGACCTTATGACTGTGCAGTTGACTTGCTGCCTGGAACCACACCCCCACGAGGGAGGTTATTCTTTCTTTCCGGGCCGGAACACAAGGCTATGAAGGAGTACGTGGAAGAATCACTGGCAGCCGGGGTTATTCGCCCATCTTCATCCCCTGCGGGAGGCGGATTTTTCTTTGTGGACAAGAAAAACAAGTCTCTGCAACCCTGTATCGATTACCGGGGTCTCAACGACATAACCGTGAAAAACAGGTACCCTCTGTCATGGGTGTGTTTTCCAGTTTTTGTCTTCCCTCTGTTTCATACACACCTGCTCCTGAGAGCATCTTCGCACCACCTGTGCCTAATGATATTTCAGTTTTTCTTTAAGGGAGTCTGAATACTTTACGTACCCACTGTAGTTCATGAACAAGTTCTCTATGTATTTTTTACTCAATAAAATGAAACTGGCAGTCATTTCCAATAATATCAATCCGTTTTGTAGCAATCAGTAAATAACGAATTGCCCCTGGGAACGCCCCTTTTACAGCACCAAAATTGATATTGCCGCCGTGTCTTGGTGTGATGTCAGTGACAGAACTGGAGACCAAATTCGCTGCATAGCCTGTGTGGCAGTATTTTTTCATATCTACAGACCCTTTCCAAGACATTTGAATATCATGGAAAAGTTTATTTCCATAATTCCATTCAAAAGGTTAAACTTTCATAGATTATAGATTCAGGGCCCCCAATGTAAACAATTTCAAGAATTTGTTTATTTTTACATAATTTGGGGTTCCAGCTAATAAAACCCACGCAATCAGGAATTCAAAATATTTGATGAAATCACCATTTACTTCTCATTTTTTTGCAGAAAAAAAAGAAATTAGGGTCACATTAAATCAATCAAAATGTTACTTTCAAAACGATATGTTAATCGTCAATACTTCGTTGCTTTGCTTTAATCACTGCCTCGATGCGCCGTGGCATTGAGGCAATCAGCCTGTGGCATTGCCTGGGAGTTATGGAAGCCCAGATTTCCTTGATGCTTACTGTCAGTTCTTCTTTGTTTTTGGGTCTGGTGCCCCTCATTTTTCTCTTGATAATACCCCATAGATTCTCAATGGGGCTTAGAGCCGGCGTGTTGGCTGACCAGTCAAGCACTGTGATGGCATGGGCATCAAGCCAGGTTTGGTGCTTCTGGCGGTATCGGCAGGCACCAGGTCCTGGAAGATGAAATCTGCATCTCCCTACAGATCCTCAGCAGAAGGAATCATGAAGTTATGGTAGACTGTTGCAGTGACCTTGGATTTAAGAAAGCATTTTACAACCACCTGCACTGGACATAGCAGCTATGGCTTGTGATAGAAATTACTGGCTGCACGCTTAGACAACACTGCATACACATTTTGTTAAATACATCAGATTACAGATACAAAATTAACAAAACTTCACTTCAGTTATGCATTTAAGTGACAAGAAAATAAAGTGATAGACAGTATGGAGACTGGACACTGGAAACTACATCGTTAATAATAGATTAATAGATCGCAATTTTATCGTAGAAATACACACAGACTTGAACCTTGAGAGGCTTTTCTTGTAGCACTATGTCTGCCATATTGGATGTGGCAGATCCGCTGGTAAACTAATGCAAATAAATGGACTGAACTTCATGAAGTGACAACCTACAAAGTTAATGCTTCACATTCACCCATTTACACACACATATTTTGAGAAACAGATTGGCAAGAATAACAACATATGTAGTTTTTAAGTCTGATGATTACACATTTACTCCCACATACAGTATATTTCCATATCATCACAGTAACAGTGTTAGATATATTAGTAGCTGTAAACACTCATGCAAACGTTCAAAAATAAATAATAATGTATTCTAAATAGCAATAATAATAATTTATTTCATACTCTTCAGTTGTCTTACATGAAATGTATTCTTTTTGTCCATTAACTTTTTAGTGTTGTAAATGTTCTTTTTTTTGTGTTATGATCAGTGGAAAAAAAACATCACTCCAATATATGTTGACTGAGCAAGATTGTATGACTTGAATTACGACTTGCTTGAACCAAGTAATGACTTGACTCAAATCTGGTGACTCGATTTTTTTGTTAGGTTTTTTTTTTCTTCCCCACAGTAACTTGAGACTTGCACATATGTGACTTACTCCCACCTCTGACCAATGCTATAGATTTGTAAACCAACCAAGAACAAGTACTAGAATAAGGAAATGTGCTAGTCTTCTGTTGCTGATATCAGCAGGCTCATGCAGGATTTGACCTAAATGTGGGTGGGCCAAAATCTGGATGAAAATCAAATATGTCATCAGAAAACAAGCCTAAAATTACTACTGAGTTTATTTCGGGGTGAATTATTTTTCCACTGACAGCAGGGGTAACTCCAGAGTGGAAGATAAACCAACCTCTCTCAAGAAAATTGGTAACTGAGCCCAAGCCGTGTGTCAAGGCGTTGCCTAACAACAAACTCCATTCCAATAAAGTTGGGAGATTGTGTTAAAAAAAAAAAATACAATGGTTTGCGAATCCTTTTCAACTTATATTTAATTGAATACACTACAAAGACAAGATAATGTTCAAACTGATGTATTTTTTTTGGTTTGTTTGTTTTTTGTGTGTGCAAATTTTCTCGCATTTTAAACTTGATGCCTGCAACCCTTTCCAAAAAAAAAAAAAAAGAACAGAGGCAACAAAAGACTGGGAAAATAGAGTGCTATTAAAAAACAAAACAAAAAAACACCAGTTAGGAACATTCCACAGGTGACAAGGTTAATTGGTGACAGCAGAGTGTCATAATTGGGTATAAAAGTAGCATCCCCGAAAGGCTTAGTTGTTTTGCAAATCATTGTGTTCTGTTTTTATGTTTTACACAACGTCCCAACTTCATTGGAATTGTGGTTTGTACAGTGTGTTGAGGTCAGAACCTCTCAACCTCACAACAGTTCAGGCCCCTTCCCTGCCAGACAGCTGACATTCCACATCCCTAGAGCCAGCTTCTCTAGCCAGGGATCAGACCACCTTCATCCGCCGCAGCTGCACCCTTGGTGCCAATTACAGGTGCAGAGCCCATGGGACATGGGATCAATGTTCACTATTCGGGTTGTGCCCAGCTGGGCACCAGGTGCCCACCATCGAGCCTTCGCTCCAGAGGGGTGTCCTTGTGACCTGCGCCAGGGTGAGGGGGGAAAAAAAGATCCATATATTGTTGTCAAGGTCCTGAGCTATGCTTTGTCTGGTACCTCACCTGAACCTATTTGTCCTGGGTGACCGTACCAGACATAAAGCCCGTGACAACTTAGCTTCTTGGCTCGTTGAGACACACAAAGGACTCTACCATGATAAGTTGATGGCTCAACTTTTGTATATGCACTAAACATTTGTATGCACTAAATGTGCTGTACATAATCAAAAACATTTTAAAAATAAAGAGAAAAATATAAAGCACCTTAAAAACTGAGTTTTCTCTTCGTTTTTAAAAAAACTAATTAAAAACAACATACAGTGAAGGATAGATTTAAAAGTGGAAATGCTCTAAAAAGCATGAGGAAAAAAGTTTTTAACCTGTACTTAAAGATGGTGACACTTGGGGGTGACTTAAAATCTATTGGACACTTATTCCATTTGCCTGTAGCATAGCAGCTAAAAGCTTCTTCATCATATTTGCTTTGGACTCGGAGCTTCTTTATCTGATCTGAGTCGGCAGATCTCGGGGCCCTACTGAGAATATATTCCATTACCATGTATTTAATGTATTTAGGACCGAAACCATTTAGTGATTTATAGACCAGTAGCAGAACTACTGTAAGTCTATTCTAAAGCTGACTTGGAGCCAGTGTAGAGCCTTTAGAATTGGAGTAATATATTCTGACCAAGGCTGCCCTTTGTCACCGATTCTGTTCACAAGTTTTATGGACAGAATTTCAAGGCGCAGCCGAGGCGTAGAGGGGTTCCGGTTTGGTGGCCTCAGTATTGCATCACTGCTTTTTGCAGATGATGTGGTTCTGTTGGCTACATCAAGCCGGGATCTCCAACTCTCACTTGAGCAGTTCGCAGCCGAGTGTGAAGTGGCTGGGATGAGAATCAGCACCTCCAAATCGGAGACCATGGTCCTCAGTCGGAAAAGGGTGGCGCCCTCTCCAGGTCGGGGATGAGATCCTGCCCCAAGTGGAGGAGTTCAAGTATCTTGGGGTTTTGTTCATAAGTGAGGGAAGAATGGAACGGGAGATCGACAGGTGGATTGGTGCAGCGTCTGCAGTGATGCGGACTTTGTATCGGTCCGTTGTGGTAAAGAAGGAGCTAAGCCGAAAGGCGAAGCTTTCAATTTACCGGTCGATCTACGTTCCTACCCTCACCTATGGTCACGAGCTGTCGGCCGAAATGAGTTTCCTCCACAGGGTGTCCGGGCTCTCCCTTAGAGATAGGGTGAGAAGCTCGGTCTTCCGGGAGGATCTCAGAGTAGAGTCGCTGCTCCTCCACATCGAGAGGAGCCAGATGAGGTAGCTGGAGCATCTGATTTAGATGCCTCCCAGACGCCTCCTTGGTGAGGTATTCTGGGCATGTCCCACCGGGAGGAGACTCCGGGGATGACCCAGGACACGCTGGAGAGACTATGTCCTTCGGCTGGCCTGGGAACGCCTTGGGATCCCCCAGAAGAGCTGGATGAAGTGGCTGGGGAGAGGGAAATCTGGGCGTCCCTGCTAAAGCTACTGCCCCCGCGACCCGGTAGAAAATGGATGGATGGATGTTCTGACCTCTTTGGTCTGGTCAGAACCCAAGCTGCAGCACTCTAAATGACCTGCAATTTTTTAGTGAGCTGCAGTGTAATATGTGTGGTGAATGTAAAACCAATACTGTTTGGTTGATTGTTGGATGTATGCTTTTGTGTAGCGTAAACACCAGGAGATTCGAGCCATGCACAGCCAGCTGAAGAAGATTGAAGACTTGGGTGCAGCTATGGCGGAAGCACAAATCTTGGACACAAAATACACCGAGCACAACACAGTGGGTCTGGCCCAGAAATGGGACCAATAGGACCAGCTGGGAATGAGGATGCAGCATAACTTGGAGCAACAGATACAAGCAAGGTACAACACAATACTATCTAAATCTGTGATTCAATACAGTTAAATTATCAAGCATATATTTCAGGCACTTTTTTACTGGAGTAGGCTTTGGACCACACTGTTCTCCCCGTGCTTGCATGGATGTTCCCACATTCCATAAACATGCTTTAAAGGTAGGTTCATTGAAGATTCTAAATTGTCCATAGGTGTGAATGTGAAATGGTTGTTTGTCCATATGTGCCCTGCGATTTGCTGGCAACCAGGCCAGGGTGTACCCCAATTCTCGCCCAAAGTCGGCTTGGATAGGCTCCCCCACTACCCTAGTGAGGATGAGCGGTATAGAAAATGAATGAAAGAAAACATTACAAGTGTTGCCTAATTACTGCTCTTGTAGCTACATTTAGAAAATTTCCAAACCGTCGAACGACTATTTTTTCAAAATACTTCAATTCCAAGTTTAAAAAAAAAAAGACGTGCAGAAAACTCTGTTTTCCGTATGACAAGAAAAAAAAGCACCTTCAAGGGTCTGGGGACCCCTGTTTCAGAACAACTGCTGTAAGTTATAAGTTTTTGTGTATACTTTCAGGAACACTACTGGGGTGACAGAGGAGGCTTTGAAGGAGTTCAGCATGATGTTCAAGTATGTAGGTTTGAACTGACTTCTGTTTGTTATTATCAGATCTAACGACACACATTCTCATCTACACTTGTTTCTCAAGACACTTTGACAAGGAGAAGTCTGGACGTCTAAACCACCAGGAGTTCAAGTCATGCCTCCATTCATTAAGTTCCGACCTACCATTGGTTGAAGAGGGTTAACCTGATCCTGAATTTGAGGCAATACTCGACACTGGATCCAAACAGGTTTGTCACTGGTGGAGACATTAGTGTTTACATGCATGTCAAGCAACCCGTTTCCTAATCATCTTATTTCTCAAGTGTTTAGTAGTAGACTCTGTCATATTTTACAAAATGTTATGCTTTGTATTACTGAACATTACATCTGTTGTGTTGAGATAGAAGGGATGGCTTAGCGCCAAAAAAGAAAATATTAAATCTCAATGTATTGTCAATATTGGCAAGAAAAGCTCGTCATACTAATGCTATGATATTTGGATATACAGTAAACCCTCATTTATCGTGGGGGTTCCGTTCCAGACCCCCCTGCTTTTCTTTTATGCAATTCAATGCCAATATGTGATACTTGAGGGAGGTGCAGGTATTTTATTTGTCCACTTGAGGTCACCACACATACTACACAAGCACATGCCTTTTGAAGGCACACGTGCTAAATAAATAACATTAAATAACGTGAACAACTGCCCATGCGGACATCGTGTGAATAGGCGATTTCCGCCTTAAACATTGGCACCGTTCCTCACACTGACGGAATTAAACCTCGCAAATTTTCGTGCAAATCGAAATGAAATGTCAACTGAAGCCGCAAAAATGTACTTACATTCAATGATTCTTAGTCATTTTAACTATTGCATAACCAGTTGGTCCCAGGCTGGTCAGAATGCAAAAAAAACATTGAAAGTTTTGTACAAACAAGTAATCAAAGTGATGAATAAAAAACCAAGGCACTATCATCACTGTGCAATTTAAAAAAAATACAGTCTTTTAAACTGGGACAGTCTTCAAATATTTGAAGATTTAAATTTGATTTATAAAGTACTGCATGATTTGGCTCCAGCTCCTCTGGCTGAGTTCATCAGCCAAAGAAACAGCTCTGAGCGTGTCACTCGAGGCTCTGTCAGAGGTGACTGTCTCATTCCTCTGCGCAGGAGCACTTTCAGTAAGTCAGCCTGGTCAGTGAGGAGCGCTGGTGAGTGGAACTCAGTATATGAGGAGCTTAAACTGCTTACAACATACAAGGCCTTCACAAAAAAACTGAAAATGTGGCTAGTTAACACCTATAGCTGCCAACACTAAAAGACAAGTATGTTATGATGTTTTTTTTTTGTTATGATCAAATGATTTGTGGTTTTATTCTCTCTTAATAGTATAGTAAGTCTTTGATTATGTATCCTGTATTATATTGTCTTGTAGATGTATTTTACTGCTTTTTTACATCATGGCCAGGTACAGATGAAAACTAGCCTTCTGGCTAATTCTGGCTTTTTTAACATGTGTACTTCATGTGTTTTATGAAATTGCATTGTCGCCTTTCAAATAAACTGATTAATAATAATAATAATAATTGTTATATGAGTTTGTCCATTAGGACTAGATCAGACTACAGGATTTTAGCTCGATATTGGCTTTATTAGCTATCGCAGGCGATTTCCTAGATCGGGCCCGACATATCAACAACACTTTATTTATTTACTTTATTTCAGCTGTGGCTGCTTTTTAAAGTGCTCAAAGTTAAGAGGCCTTGGATAAACTAGGAAATGTGTTCGTCATCAGTATTGGTCTACAGTGGTTAGGAAAATTACGCAAACACAGCAGTTACTACTACCACATGGCCTTATAAAATGTTTTATGGTTCTTTGTTGTTCCTGTTAAAAGGTGAAGTTGTTTCTTAAAAAATATGAAAGATTTGAGATATTTCAAATAAAATTTTATTTATAGAGCACTTTTCAGACATAAGAAATGTAACAGTGCTTCACAGAGAAAACAAACATTTAAGTAAAATAGCAGGACTCTTTATCAGTCTGCACGGGTTCAGCAGCAGCCCGTTGTTGAAGCGTAATTGTGTCTGAGACGCTGGGGACACCGGAGGTGGACGGTGGACGACTCCTCCTCTGTGACACCAGTGATGCCGGGACGAATCCCTGAACATGTAGCGTAGTTACATGTAGCTCCTCCGCCTGTTTTGGCCACATTTTGGCGGTGGACAGCTGTCCTCCGCGTCACGTCCACCTTAATGTCCAAATTCGACTCCATCTCGGTTTCTTCTCTAAGTATCTTAATTATGCGTGCGCGCCATAATCATGGGCAGACTCCCCTTTCTATTCAAAATGGTTCCCAATTTTGAAACTATCTCAAGCAGAGATTAAATACAAGAATGAACTTGTTTCAGTCTGGGGTCTGGCAGATCAAATAATACTGTCCAACACAACACTATGTCATCTGTTCTTTGTCACATGATTCATATATTTCATGCTTGTAACCCTGTGGCACAGTGCTCGTGAACAGAGTCATCGAAAAACCTGCAGAATCTATCTATTAATGACACAGAAATCAAGGCGGACACTCAGGGTAGTCATGCAGACTGGTACAAGTTTGTACCGGAGTGGCATTTCCTTAATTTTATTGTTCATTCTATAATACTCGGGTTACAGTCACAAGGAGTCCATCTTGCAGTGTTTTCGGTCACCGCTGGGGGATGTCTGTGTTCCATCAATGAGAAATGACCACTCCTTTTAAAAGGTGATGAGAGGGAGATTGTTCTTTGCTGAACAGTCATCAATCATCTTTCCTCCCCCAGCCGAGCCGTGAGCTCAAAAGGAGACAACGCAGACCTTCTTGGGGCAATCTGTTGTCTGTCACCACAGGGAAGTCTTTGTTCTTAGATTCTGTAATAAGAATGAACTTTATTATCCATGTGAGTCAAAACAGACATCCTGCTGAATTGTGGGATTAGCACAGGAATGTTGGTGGTTGAGCTGAGTAGTAGTTGGCCTGAGAGTCGATATCCGTTATATGGTTGTGCAGCTTAAGATGGCAAAGAGCGGATAAATTGCATTTTTTATTTGTCCATCCATCCATCCATTTTCTACCGTTTATCCGAGGTCGGGTCGTGGGGGCAGTAGCTTTAGCAGGGACGCCCAGACTTCCCTCTCCACAGCCACTTTATCCAGCTCTTCCGGGGGGATCCCGAGGCGTTCACAGGCCAGCCGAAGGATGTAGCTTGTCTTGGGTCGTCCCCGGGGTCTCCTCCTGGTGGGACGTGCCCGGAACACTTCACCAGGGAGGCGTCCGGGAGGCATCCGAATCAGAAACCCCAGCCACAACATCTGGCTTCTCTCAATGTGGAGGAGCAGCGGCTCTACTCTGAGCTCCTCCCGGATGACCGGGCTTCTCACCCTATCTCTAAGGGAGAGAGGAAACTCATTTTGGCCGCTTGTATCCAGGATCTTGTTCTTTCGGTCACGACCCACAGCTAGTGACCATAGGTGAGGGTAGGAACGTAGATCGACCGGTAAATTGAGAGCTTCGCCTTTCGGCTTAGCTCCTTCTTTACCACAAGGGACCGATAGAAAGTCTGCATCACTGCAGACGCTGCACCGATCCGCCTGTCGATCTCTCGTTCCATTCTTCCCTCACTCGTGAACAAGACCCCAAGATACTTGAACTCCTCCACTTGGGGCAGAATCTCATCCCCGACTTGGAGAGGGCACGCCACCCTTTTCCGACTGAGGACCATGGTCTCGGATTTGGAGGTGCTCATTCTCATTCCAGCCGCTTCACACTCTGCTGTGAACTGCCCCAGTGAGAGTTGGATATCACGGCTTGATGAAGCCAACAGAACCACATCATCTGCAAAAAGCAGAGATGCAATCCTGAGGCCAGTATTATGAACAGAATCAGTGACAAAGGCCAGCCTTGGCGGAGTCCAAACCTCACCGGAAACGAGTCCGACTTACTGCCGGCAATGCGGAGCAAACTCTGACACCGGTCATACAGGGACTGAACAGCCCTTATCAGGGGGTTCAGGACTCCCGAGGGACACGGTCGAACACCTTCTCCAACTCCACAAAACACATATAGACTGGTTGGGTGAACTCCCATGCACCGTCAAGGACCTTGCCGAGGGTGTAGAGCTGGTCCACTGTTCCACGGCCAGGACGAAAACCACAATGCTCTTCCTGAATCTGAGATACGACTTCTTGACGGACCCTCCTCTCCAGCACCCCTGAATAGACCTTACCGGTGAGGGTGATGAGTGTGATCCCCCTGTAGTTGGAACACACCCTCCGGTCCCCTTTCCTAAAAAGGGGGACCACCACCCCAGATTGCAAATCCAGAGGCACTGTTGCTGATGTTGCAGAGGCGTGTCAATCAGGACAGCCCCACAACATCCACAGCCTTTAGGAACTCCGTGCGAATCTCATCCACCCCTGGGGCCTTGCCACAGAGAAGCTTTTTAACCACCTTGGTGACCTCAACCCCAGAGATAGGAGAGCCCGCCTCAGAGAACCCACACTCTGCTTCCTCATGGGAAGGCGTGTCGGTGGCATTGAGGAGGTCTTCGAAGTATTCTCCCCACCGACTCACAATGTCCCGAGTCGAGATCAGCAGCGCCCCAACCCCACTATATGCAGTGTTGACGGTGCACTGCTTCCCCCTCCTGAGACGCCGAATGGTGGACCAGAATTTCCTCGAAGCCGTCCGGAAGTCTTTTTCCATGGCCTCACCGAACTCCTCCCATGCCGAGGTTTTGCTTCAGCGACCACCAAAGCTGCATTCCGTTTGGCCAGTCGGTACCCATCAGCTGCCTCAGGAGTCCTACAGGCCAAAAAAGCCCGATAGGACTCCTTCTTCAGTTTGACGGCATCCCTCACCGTTGGTGTCCACCAACGGGTTCGGGGATTACCGCCACGACAGGTCCAGCTCCGGTCGGCCGCCTCAGCAATGGAGACGCGAAACATGGTCCACTCGGACTCGATGTCCAATAACAGAACACCGCTCGGGTTCTGATTGAGGAGGGGGGGGGGGGGGGGGGGCGTTCCTCCCAATCACGTCCTTCCAGGTCTCACTGTCATTGCCTATGTGAGCATTGAAGTCCCCCAGCAGAATAATGGAGTCCCCAGCGGGACCGCTCTCCATCACCCCCTCCAAGGACTCCAAAAAGGGTGGGTACTTTGAACTGCTGTTTGGTGCATAGGCACAAACAACAGTCAGGACCCGTCCCCCCACCCAAAGGCGTGTATTCAGAACTTGCCCAGCTGTTAATTTCGGATACAGAAAATGAGGACTTTGATGGATTTGTGGATGAGGATTGATAAAAAAAATAACGTGAGTACATTGTTAAATACTTCAATAATGTACAACCGAACTTATTTTTGCTCCCGCTGCCTTTTTAAGATAGCGTATGTTTTACGATGCCTGTGCCCAATAACACGGTGCGCCTTATGGATGTGTTAAATACAGAAATAGACCCCGTAACTGACACTGCACCTTTTAATAAGGTGCGCATTATGGTTGTGAAAATACGGTAGGTACTTTATAGCATTTAACCTTTATTTCTGTCCAAGGGCAGGTCACCTACTTAATACCAATTACTTCAAGTGTGTCCCCACCATGTTCCGACGAGCCACTGATCACCAACCGACTCAGACCTCAGCCAAACAGCCTCCTTGATGGCTTCTCGTCGTGTCCACTTTGTCCCCCACTGAAACAGACTTTCATCATAAGACATAGGATAATTCAGCTTCTTTTTTTCCCCCCTCAGCTTTCACAGTCTCCACTGCAAAGTCCTTTCATTGGCTCCCTTTCTGTCATGAGAAACATCATTCGTATAGATGTAGTCATCAGGTTGAAGAGTCTCTCTGATTCAATCATGACAAATATTAACAGCCGCGACCCTCTTCCTGGCTGCACAGTATTGCTTTAGTCTCTGTTACTGTCGAGGGTGTTCTTCCCTAGCATGGCCAAGCCGAAACAGGCGACAGACCAGCCGCTGTAACAGAATATGAGATGGGACACACTTTACTCAAAAAGTAACTCTACGCTTGCCCACAAATTATTGAAATCAACCTGAATTAGGAGACAGAATGCAAATAAACCTTCTCAAAATGTACTTGCTAGACAGATGGAAAAATCCTCTTTGTCCTCCCTGCTCTAATGCTGAATCTGGGGAGACAATCAAACAGATTAATCCTCATACCAAATTAGTCATTTACAAAGACAAGTACCCCACATAATTTCCCTTATACATGATGCAAATTAGGCGCTGTCCCATGGCGTATGTAGCTGGGCATTGTAAACACCCTAACTCCCTCTATACTCATCTATTGTATTTTTCCCTTCATACAAAACTGGCAAGTCACTATGCTAAGTAGCGAATCAATTTAACACCTCTGGCACATCTTCCCTCTTCTGTGAATGGAAAGGATTGCATTCACTATACTGTATTAATATTCACTATACTGTATCAACTTAATATTGTAAGGATGTCTATAGTTGACTTGTGTCCCTTGAGTAATTTTCTTAATCCGGTTTGCCACAAACAAGAACTTCTATGTACATCTACTTACTATAATTACAGACTCTCTTTATATTCCCAAATGTAATCACGAAGGTGCTTTTATATTACAAATATGCTCTGCCCTCATTACTTCACTTTATTATCCCTAATTACAGTCGTCCGGCCGCTTACTTGTGTGCCATTCCTTAAAAACGAAAAATTACTACATCTGACATGCAAGTTAACAAATCTTTCATTACTTTGCAACATATGTCAAAGCTCTTCTTCTAGGAACAATCAAGACTAGAGCCACCGTATGAGTTAATGTGCTTCTCACGATCCACTATCATTTCAAGTGCTCTCTCAGCAATACATTTCAAATCCCCGATCCAACATGCATTAACAAATCATTTCTCAAGATCTCCCTACTAACTGAGCTCACCGCAAAGCCCTTTACCCACTTTGTAACGTCATTGTCATCACACGAGTCAAATATTGAACTTGCATTATTTTTAATGTCAATACCTTTGGCACTACACTAAAGTAATTCTGTAACTCTGACTATTGTCAGAATCAGAATCAGAATCATCTTTATTTCCCAAGTGTGTCCAAAACACACAAGGAATTTGTCTCTGGTAGTCGGAGCCGCTCTAGTACGACAACAGACAGTCAATTTACAGACCACTTTGGAGACATAAAGACATTGACAAAAAAACAGTCACTGAGCAGTAAAGGGTTGCTAGTTATCTGGTAATGCCGGTACATTTTTTAAATTTTATTTATTTATTTTTTGACAATTGTGCAAAAAGATGCAGTCCTCTAGCACTTAGAGCAGTTCGAATGACTAATATTGCAATAGTCCGGTGCAATGACCATTGTGCAAAGGGCGCCGAGACTTCAAGCGAGTGTATGCGGTTTAAAGTGACGAGTAGTGCGATAATCTGGGACAACGGTTGTGCAAATGTTGGAGATACTCCTCAATCAGTGTGCAAATGGGGCAGATGCTACTCTGGCATGAGTGGCCAGTATATGCAAATAGTGCAGCATGGCGAGACAACTACAGTGAGTACACGAGTAATGTATAATTGGCCCCACAGAAATGTGACAACGAACTCAAGTAAAAAAATTGCCAGCATGTTGTAATGTAATGTAATGTTGTAGGTTAGGTGTTTAAGAAGTTGATCGCAAGAGGGAAGAAGCTGTTGGAATGTCTACTAGTTCTAGTTTGCATTGATCGGTAGCGCCTACCTGAGGGAAGGAGCTGGAAGAGCTGGTGACCGGGGTGCGGAGGGTCCGAGAGGATTTTGCACGCTCTTGTCTTAGTTCTGGCAGTGTGCAAGTCCTCAATGGTGGGTAGGGGGGGTACCGACAATCCTTTCAGCAGTTTTGATTGTCCGTTGCAGTCGGAGTTTGTCCTTTTTTGTAGCAGCACCAAACCAGACTGTGATGGAAGAACACACGACTGATTCGATGACCGCTGTGTAGAACTGTCTCAGCAGCTCCGGTGGCAGGCCGTGCTATCTCAGAAGCCGCAGGAAGTACATCCTCTGCTGGGCCTTTTTGAGGACGGAGTTGATATAATGGGTACCCTTTAAAGCGCTTTATAGATATTCACATATATATTAATGTAATAATATTTATTATAGCTCTAGGGTTTTCTTTGTATTGTGTACACAATTAATAAGTTGTATCACACAGAATATCATTCACACTTAGTCCACGTTTTTTTTTTTTTTTTCCAAATCTCCTGCGAGCCTCTTTGTTCCCAAATCAAGCTCCCATTATTTGTTACTTATTTTCTCACAACTTGATGACACTCGGCCTCAGATTAGTGTAAATGAACAACACCACCGGATCCACTTCGGCCCTGCCTTAAATATGTATTCTGCTGCCTTATCCTCTCACCAAGCGCCGTTGTGATTACTTAATGCCCGTGTCAGCTAGCTCTGGCGGCCTCACATGGACCGCTGACGTCACTTCTCTCACAAACCATGCTTTCACTCTCATTCTGCTAAATGGTCACCTGGCCAGGTTGTATTCAATCGGTAACTAAAGACTATGGGTGACGTATCTTGCTAATATACGGCCTGACTGACATCATGCGGTTATGCACGCTCAAACATTCGCATGAATGCATCCGTTCTGAAGCCAAGCGCACGACCCCTGTCGAGCATCCTACCGGTAACACTTTGCACAATATGGTGCCAAGTGTATTTTTTACCTTATTTGTCACAGAAGGGTGGAACTCGCAGGAGGTCTCAGATGTTGCAAGAAGTGGCCCTGGATGACAGCTGACAAACTGAAAACAAGTCAGGCTATTGACAACACCAGCAAGAGTACATGCGTTACCCCCTTTCGGGTGGTGCTTATCACCAAGAACAAGATGGAGCGTGGGCACAGCAGCAACATCTAGAAGTGTCTACGCAAAATCTATAAATGTAAGGGCCCAGAGGGAGGGGCTCTTTTTCCTCTGTCCACTCCGTGGACGAGAGGTTCGGTGGCAGGGAAAAATGGCCTGGAATTCCGTGTGTGTGTGTGTGTGACTTTTTAATGGTACTGAGCTCTGGAACATAAAATATGGATCAAATTGCAACGAGTGTGTTACCTTTCATTGGAAAAACAACGAACACGCAGCAGGGGTTGTGGCGATAGTTGTTAAATAAGGGTAAGGGATTGACGCAAACTTCCAACAAATCAGTGACGTCCCGACGTGATTTTCCAGTGAAAAGGCGTGTCCTGGGATCTGGTCGTCTAGCTACTCTTCTCTACGCCATTAATAACTCCGGCCGACCAATGAAAGGTAAGGAAAGCCTGTTTATTCAAATTCTCCTTATTTAGTGCTCAGCGAAATTGGTGTATTGTGGAATGAGGAGTTTGGCCGAACTTTGTTAAAAGTAATCCAGAGTTCAATATAGATTGTATTTATTCGTTAGTAGAAATCGCGATAGGATCGCGTACGGATCTGGTATCCGTTGAGTCGGGGACTTGCTGTCTGGGACACAATATTTGGGAGGTTTATTGTAGGCCAACAATAACCTCAGAGGTCTGGGACCTCGTGCCAGCGTCACAACCGGGCAGTGGGCTAGCCATCTACCAGGAGTCGGTCCCAATAGGAGATGCTTACTGTGCGCAGTACTGTGCCTCCGTGGAGAGTGGTAGCGACAACCCCACACATATACTTAGTACATGTGGATCAATTCTGGGCTCCTCTGATGCTGGACAATACATTGCGCCGCGGTATTACGGCGGTGATATCAGTTCTGTGCCTCCGTGGAGAGTGGTAGGGACAACCCCACATGTATACTTAGTACGTATGGGTCGATTCTGGGCTTCTCTGACACTGGACAATACTTCGTACCGCGGTATCGGGGTGGCGACAATAAACCGCCGGATCAACCAGAAGTACAAAAATAGTCTTTAAAAAATAAAAAAAAAATAAAAAAATTTAATCGGCGAGAACAAACCGCAGGATAAATAAAATAATAATATAAATGTATTGTTGATTGGTCATGATATTGTTACAATTGAGTTTGTGTGGAAAGGCGAAAAGATGAGGGTTAGTTTTGAGAAAGTGGGGGATGATAAAATTATGGTGGGAGAACAAATCAAAGTAATGTGGCCGTATTTTGAGGAAAATATCTCCGGAGATGAGAAAAAAAAAAGTCAAAGGCCATTCAAAAGAAGAAAGGATGTTGGAAAAATGGCAGGACACTGGCTTCTTTCCTAAAAATGATGTGAGAATTAATATATTACAGGTTTTGGTCCGAATTTGTGATGCTTTTGAGGCACGAGAGCAAGAATTGCGGAAAAAATTTAAAAAGAACAAAATTGCATTTAAAAATCGAGGTTTACAAGCTCGCGCTGATAAAATGGCAAACTATCAGACTAGATTTTATCAGCTGGCGGCCGCCACTAAACTACAAAAAAAAGTTCAAAAAGAGAACGAGCCGAAGGCGAAAAACGTCTTATGAGGCTGGCGTAACCCCTATGTTCAAGGGGTTCAGGTACCGGTCGCAGAGATAATCATAGGGTCCGTAGCGTTTTATATTGTGTGTGATCAACCTGTGGTTAGTGGGCCCGCTCTGGGCCCTAATCATGTGTCCTCCAGTGTGGCTGCTTACTCAGGGTCGGGGCCGGGTGGCCTTGGGAACACGACTGAATTGACTACACAGGATTGACTACACAACTTAGTGGCTTTCTGAGACGAAAGAAGAACACGCAGCCTGCCAAAGGGGTCAACTGCAGCATGTAATTTGGTGAGAAAAGAATTAGATAAGGAGCGAGCGCACAGCGATTGAAGTCAGGAGGGTTTCGGGGAAGCTTATCAGTTATTAGAGGAGGCATCTTGCCAGGATGGTAACGATGAGGGGCCAAATATGGCAAATATGGAAGTGACGGGCCTAGAAAGCAGCAATGAGCAGCGAAAACAGGCAACAGATGGCGAGAAAGAGGAAGAGGACTGCTCCGAGGAGGAGAGGGGGTCTGGTAAGGCTAAGAATAAGAGCAGAAACAAGAAGTTCCAGGGGCCTTTGATGGTGAGTTCTGCTGATTCATGCCAACTAATCTACACTCCATTTTCTATTTCTGACCATTTATGTTTAAGTGAGAAACTATCTCCCACTACTGGGGGAGGTGTAATTTTTATGCAACGATTTACAGACCTTACGGAAGGAATACCACTTGCTCTGGGAGACTTTAGAGCAATTGTGGGAACTAAACTCACCTACCAGGAGCTGCAAACACTGGAGGGGATCGCCTGTATGACAGCCTGTCGCGATAATCTTCCCTTGGATGGTGAACTTTTTGGTGAGATCGGAGTTGCCGTGCACGAAATAAGGAGAAACAAGGGGCGGTGAACAAGGTGAGGCGCAGTATTACCATGACAGACCAATCAGCGAGGGCGTGGACAAGGAGCGAGAGGTAGGAGTGGAGTGAGGCCGGGGGTGTTGGATGGGTTGTGTTATAACTGCGGGATGTGAGGTCACTGGCCGAGGGACTGCCCCTGCCCACCATGGCCAGGGTGTGCTCCTGTAACTTTGAGATGGATAAATCCTCGCCACATTGCCTCAGCTTGCTTCGGCAGAACGCATTCACCCGCCAACCTGGCCAACTCCGCAGCCTGCACCAGCCACCAAATGCCTACCTGGCACCTGCCAGTACCCCGCTCGCCAATAGGGGTGCCTGGAAGCCTCAATGTGCAGGATTTGGCAGACCCCTGCATTTTGGTGTCTGTTGATGGACATCATCTCTCCATGATGGGAGACAATGGCGCTCGCTATTCTATGCTCAGCGAATTGCCTCCTCGTGTTCCAGTGAGCGACAGGAGGGTCACCCTGGTCGGCTTCTGCCATTGACAAAACCTACACCCGTGCAGGTGGGAAAACGGACACAGACTCATTCATTTATCTACTCCCCCAACTGTCCAGTGAACCATGCTAATTAAGTGTGGAGCCAGCATCTTTTGTGGGCCAGAGGGGCTCCAAGTGATCTTCCTGGATGGGACTGAAATTGACTGTGATTATGTATCAGGGGCACCACGTTATGCTTTTCACTGCCCCCACGGCAGATCAAGATCAATATGCTGACATCTATTGGGAAGCCCTGAACCCTGAGTCTCCCTCCTACCGTGGTGTGCACACCCTTTATCAACTTTTGTCTCCATGGCTTAGTAGCCTGCACCCTTACACTCCGCCAATTTACTCCTTGCTTTGCACATTGTATTATGATAGGTCTCATGACCTAGTCTGTCAAGACCACTTTTCAGCTCAAATTGAAGGTCACGTGATCATTATTTTCTGACTATTTGTATGTCACTTCAACTGGCATTGCCTCACATTTGTCTTACGCAGGAGCAGGGGGACACGCCGGTACAACACATCACATTGGCAATAGGAGCTCATCACCAGGCTAAAGATTTGGGTCCCCAAATTTCCGAGTGCGTAAAAGCCACTGATTGGGTCCAAACCGCCATTTCTTATGTCAAATTCTCATCCGCCATGTTAGCATATCGTATTTCAGCACATGTTACAAATTATTCCATTTTAGAAAATCACCAAATTTCATTAGGTTACGTTAGGGAGCGGATGGATAACCCGACGCCGAAAGACTTCTTGCGCAGTTCCCTGAGGCACTGTGGACTCAGGGCCCAACAGATGTTTGCTTCTGCTCCACTGTGCCTCCCATTACCTTTTCTTCTCCTCCCCAAATCCCATCTGGCAGAATCGGTATCGACGCGGTCCGGACGCCATCCAGGACACCATCGCGGGTTTGAAATAGTTGGGGGTCTCGGAGCCCTCGTCGTCCTCCTGGAATACTCCGATTTTGCCTGTGGAAAAGGTGGAGGGGAAGTATTGCATGGCACACGATCTCAGACATTAATTAAATTGTTACAACACCTACTATTCCGGTCCCAAATCCTTTTACTGCTTTAAGCGCAATTGATCACACCCATAATTTTTTTTACTGTTATTGATTTAGCGAACACTTTCTTTTGCTTGCCATTGGCTGTGGAACTTTGTGACATTTTTACATTTACTTACTGATTTACTGGGGAATAGCTTCGTTACACACGTTTACCTCAAGGCTTTCTCCTGTCCCCTGGTATTTTTAATAAAGAACTTAAAGCATTGCTGTCATCTCTTGCCCTGCCAGAGGGTGTCGTCCTCATCCAGTATGTAGATAGTTTGTTCCTGGCAGCACCCACAGATGTGGACTGTTTGAAAGCTACATACTTGTTGCGACGCCTTCTCGGCTGTGGGTTTAAGGTGTCCAGGGACAATATTCAATGTTGTCGTCCCACAATGATTTTTCTGGGCCGAGTGGTCTCACGGGTAGGTACAGCTGTTTCTCCAGCTCACCGGGAGTAAATTTTATCCCATCCAAAACTGCACACTGTGAAGGACATGCTGTCCTTTTTAGGTTTGACTGGCTACAGCCGAAATTACGGAGCTGACTATGGGGAGTTGACTGCCCCCTTGAGGGCTATGATTGCTGTTCACGCCATGTGCAACTTGTCGGCCATTTTGGATTGGACTACCGAGGCGGAGAGTGCTTCCATTGTGTTAAAACAATCACTTGCCTCGGCAGCGGACTTACGCAGACCTGATAATTCTAAACGGTTTAATTTTGATGTTTCTGAAAAATCGACCACTATGTGTGGTGTGCTTTTTCAGAAGGGGGATGGTGACATGTCCTGATGTACATAAGCGTACAGTTGGGCCAGATTGAAAAAACGACACCCACCATTTACGAGATATGTGGCTGGATATCACAATCAATATGCAGTAAGAGAGTGAGACTTTGTGTGAATCAATACCAATATATGTATCATATCATATATTGTTTGTTCAGTAATTTCATGTGCAAATGTGCACATGTGCTGTTAAAAATTAGTTTGTGAAGTTAATTGGGACATGGGTTTCTTAAAGCCCAAATAAACATGGTTAGGTTATGTCAGACAAACAAATCATGCGAGTGCCTGACAAGGAAAAGCTGGAAGTCACTCCTTTAGTGAGATGGACTGTAAACTACAAGATAATTTGATGCATGCTAATAGTTGGAGAGGGGGTTGCTAATTGATTGTGTAGACTAAGCTCATATAAATTCATGGTTTGTGTTTTCAGCTTTTTATGGCAAGCTACTGAGTGACAATAAGTAGCAAATTTGAGTTTCTATTTTGAACTTACTGTGGATATGTGCCCTTAATATACATAGCAAATAAATTTATTTTATTTTCCTTTTTTTGTTTCACTCTGTCAATCTGCCTGTAAACCTTTACAAGGCAGGAGGATAACTGCACTTTCATTCAAAAAAGTTCCCACGTCAGTTTGTATGGTGTGATGAGTCAGTTGAGCCTTTCAAGATTTCCAGATGGATGTGGAAATGTATGTACATTTAAAAAGATTTCTAAATAGGTTGTTTTATAAAAGGTACACACAGTTTATAGATCTACTGTAATCTCTAAATGGCAACTGTAAATGAAAACTGATTCATCATGTTGAAATTGCACACATTTTTATGACATTTGAGATTGCTCATTTGATTTCAAACAAGATTAGCAACAAAATTATAAATAAATGTGAATATTTTCCCAAATGTAGTTGTAATTATGTGCACCTAAAAAAATTGGTAAAAAAAAAAGTTGTATTGACGTTATTTATAGTCTTATAAAGCCACGGATATGCTGGTCAACTTGAGCTCAAACTGAGTTGGCTGTGGCCCGCGAACTAAAATGAGTTTGACACCCCTGCAAGTCAGTATGTCTGCTCTCTCATGGAAAGCAAGACATTATGGTGATTAGATTTTGTGTTTCTGAAATTGGCTTTCCATTGTTACAAATATTGCATCTACATATTCCTTCTGACGTCAACATGCATTATAAAAGCCGTTTAAACAAGTATTTAAAAAAATTCCCTCATACCCATTCCATCATCCATCCATCCATTTTCTACCGCTTATCCGAGGTCGGGTCGCTGGGGCAGTAGCTTTAGCATGGACGCCCAGACTTCCCTCTCCCCAGCCACTTCATCCATCTCTTCCGGGGGGATCCCGAGGCGTTCCCAGGCCAGCCGAAGGATGTAGTCTCTCCAGCGTGTCCTGGGTCGCCCCCTGGTCTCCTCCCGGTGGGACGTGCCCGGAACACCTCACCAGGTAGGCATCCGGGAGGCATCGGAATCAGATGCCCCAGCCACCTCATCTGGCTCCTCTCGATGTGAATGAGCAGCGGCTCTACTCTTGTGATCCTCCCGGATGACCGAGCTTCTCACCCTATCTCTAAGGGAGAGCCCGGACACCCTGCGGAGGAAACTCATTTCGGCCGCCTGTATCCGGGATCTTGTTCTTTCGGTCACGACCCACAGCTCGTGACCATAGGTGAGGGTAGGAACGTAGATCGACCGGCAAATCGAGAGCTTCGCGTTTCGGCTTAGCTCCCTCTCTACCCTCACCGGAAACGAGTCCGAATTACTGCCGGATATGCGGACCAAACTCTGACTCCGGTCGTACAGGGACTGAACAGCCCATATCAGGGGGTTCGGTACCCCATACTCCTGAAGCACCCCCCACAGGACCCCCCCGAGGGACATGGGCGAACGCCTTCTCCAAGTCCACAAAACACATGTAGACTGGTTGGGTGAACTCCCATGCACCCTCAAGGACCCTGCCAAGGGTGTAGAGTCAGGTCGAAAACCACACTGCTCCTCCTGGATCTGAGATTCAACTTCCCGACGGACCCTCCTCTCCAGCACCCCTCAATAGACCTTACCAGGGAGGCTTCTGCCATTGACAAAACCTACACCCGTGCAGGTGGGAAAACGGACACAGACTCATTCATTTATCTACTCCCCCAACTGTCCAGTGAACCATGCTAACCTGTAGTTGGAACACACCCTCCGGACCCCCTTCTTAAAAAGGGGGACCACCATCCCAGTCTGCCAATCCAGAAGCACTGTCCCTGATGTACATGGGATGTTGCAGAGGCGTGTCAACCAGGACAGCCCTACAACATCCAGAGCCTTGAGGAACTCCGGGCGAATCTCATCCACCCCCGGGGCCTTGCCACCGAGGAGCATTTTAACCACCTCGGTGACCTCAACCCCAGAGATAGGAGAGCTCGCCTCAGAGAACCCAGACTCTGCTCCCTCATGGGAAGGCGTGTCGGTGGAATTGAGGAGATCTTCGAAGTATTCTCCCCACCGGCTCACAATGTCCCGAGTCGAGGTCAGCAGCGTTGACAGTGTTGGTGGTGCACTGCTTCCCCCTCCTGAGACGCCGGATGGTGGACCAGAATTTCCTCGAAGCCGTCCGGAAGTCTTTCTCCATGGCCTCACCGAACTCCACACATGCCCGAGTTTTTGCTTCAGTGACCACCAAAGCTGCATTCCGCTTGGCCAGCCGGTACCCATCAGCTGCCTCAGGAGTCCCACAGGCCAAAAAGGCCCGATAGGACTCCTTCTTCAACTTGACGGCATCCCTCAACGTTGGTGTCCACCAACGGGTTTGGGGATTGCCGCCACGACAGGCACCAACCACCTTACGGCCACAGCTCCGGTCGGCTGCCTCAGCAATGGAGGCGCGGAACATGGTCCACTCGGACTCGATGTCCCCCACCTCCCCCGGAACATGAGCAAAGTTCTGTCGGAGGTGGGAGTTGAAACTGCTTCTGACAGGGGATTCCGCCAGACGTTCCCAGAAGACCCTCACAATACGTTTGGGCCTGCCACGTCGGAACGGCATCTTCCCCCACCATCGGAGCCAACTCACCACCTGGTGGTGATCAGTTGACAGCTCCGCCCCTCTCTTTACCCGAGTGTCCAAGACATGAGGCTGCAAGTCCGATGACACGACCACAAAGTCGATCATCGAACTGCGACCTAGGGTGTCCTGGTGCCAAGTGCACGTGTGGACACCCTTATGCTTGAACATGGTGTTCGTTATGGACAGAGTCCATAGAGTCCCCAGCGGGAGCGCTCTCCAGCACCCCCTCCAAGGACAATCCCCGGCCCCGCCTGTGTGGAGTTTGCATGTTCTCCCCGTGCCTTCGTGGGTTTTCTCCGGGAACTCTGGTTTCCTCCCACATCCCAAAAACATGCATGGTAGGTTAATTGACAACTTTAAATTGCCCGTAGGTGTGAATGTGAGTGCGAATGGTTGTTTGTTTGTATGTGCCCTGCGATTGGCTGGCAACCAGTTCAGGGTGTACCCCGCCTCCTGCCCGATGATAGCTGGGATAGGCTCCAGCACGCCTGCGACCCTAGTGAGGAGAAGCGGCTCAGAAAATGGATGGATGGATGGATATTTACATACAGGGGTGTTGAATTATTTTTTGTCACGGTCCACATTGTAGTTACGATTTTTCTCAGATGCCCCTTATGACTGGAATAATAGTTCAATTGGCTCATCATATTACCTGTACATACACAACAAATTGATAGATAACTAATTTTGAAAGCAGAATTCAAGGATAATAGTATGTTCAGCTATTTTTCAAGTTATTGTAAAAATGGGTTTGGGAACAAAAATGCTTTTACGGTAGCTCAACATGAGCAAAAGAGAGGAGAGGTTGCTCTCTTGGCTGAAAGACAGGAAAGTCAATTAGATTAGACCAAAGAAAACTGTTCAAACAGAGGCTTGAATTGTTTGGACACATAGTGGACTGTTTGTTTATCCTCACACCAGAAGAACCCGGCTGGGGAAGACTGCACTGGAAGCTAGTCCAAGACAGAAGTTAAAGGAGAGTACAGTGAAGGCTTGGGAATTATCCATTTTTAATACCTTCTTATCTGTCATTTTACCACAGCATACTACTCGTTTCTAATCGTAATCATTTACAAAAATAAATGCACATACACACATATACCGTATACATTATACATATACATACATATATCCTAATGCTTGTTTTCCTTCCAAACTAAATTATTTCAGATGGGAAAACTTTTGATATGAATACAAACCTAATATTTAAATAAACCCTAAGATTATGAAAAGTAAAACTTTATCTGTAATATTGTCATTTTGTCATCACCTAGTAAGAAAGACTGGCTAACAAACGTAGATATTGTACAGTGGGTACGGAAAGTATTCAGACCCTCTTAAAATTTTCACTCTGTTATATTGCGGCCATTTGCTAAAATCATTAAAGTTCATTTTTTCCTCATTAATGTATCTATGGGTTCTTCTTTACCTCTCTCACCAAGGCTCTTCTGCCCCGATTGCTCGGTTTGGCCGGACGGCCAGCTTTAGGAAGGGTTCTGGTCGTCCCAAACGTCTTCCATTTAAGGATTGTGGAGGCCACTGTGCTCTTAAGAACCTTAAGTGCAGCAGACATTTTTTTGTAACCTTGACCAGATCTCTGCCTTGCCACAATTCTGTCTCTGAGTTCTTCAGGCAGTTCCTTTGACCTATTTGCTCTGACATGCACTGTGAGCTGTAAGGTCTTATATAGACAGCTGTGTGGCTTTTCTAATCAAATCCAATCAGTATAATCAAACACAACTGTACTCCAATGAAGGTGTAGAAACATCTCAAGGAGGCACCAGAGTTAAATATATGAGTTACACAGCAAAGGGTCGGAATACTTACGGCTGTGTGATATTTGCACCATGGAGCGGCACAGGAGATTCGTCCCGCTCCAAATGGGGGGACCAAAAAACAACAACAAAGCAGCATACAGCATGTATGAGAACGAACCATCAAGGTTTCTATATTTATGATAACAATAGTGATAAGGTACATCCATCAGTCCCGCTCTTATTTTAGTGAAAAAGTTGTGCGTCAACTTTATGATGAGACAAAGAAAAAGTGAAGGAAGCTAACTCGGGCCATGTTGGAAACCACATTGCTACAAACTTTGTTTCACTTTGTTGTAGAGGAATTATGTTTAAAAATCCCAGACAACTATTGTTATTGTCACAGATAATGCTACAAACATGCTTGCTTCTGCACAACTGGAAAATGTAACACACTGTTGTTGTTTTGACTTCAAAGTGCAACTCACGGGTAAAATGTAAAAGCATGACGAACGGAATATTATTCTATTGACATCTGCATGGCATATTTTCAATGTCAGATAATTTTGGGCTCACTTATTGTTTTCCAGATACATATTCTATGTATATTACATGAAATGTAGAGATTATTACTTTCCTTCTGTGCTGAAATTTTGTTTGTGTCCTTGTTTTGTCGTTATGCAAGGATCCATCAAGCTCGCCTTCGAAAAAAAAAAGTTACCCGAGGCCATCGCTTCCCACTGTTTCAACAAATGTTACAGGAGAGAGTCTCTCTGACCGGTCAATGGTGAGTATTAAAATCAATTTGTCATGCATGTAAACTGACATGTCCAAGTATTCTTGCTACACCCATGTCCTGTCTCTCACCAAAAAGCTTTCTCAAACAAAACCCTTTCACCATCTGACTAAATAATACATTTATGCAAACAATAACCCTTTGCTCTAAAATACATGCTTATGATGACTAAAAAGGGGGGGGCGGGGGGGGGGGGAATCTGATAATTGCCATGTGTACACAGATTTTTGCTTTTAAGCAAGGGAGCAGAGGTTTATTTTTTTTTCTTTCCAATTTCATGAAATTATTTCATATCTAAGACAGAAGCCTTTCAAATAATCACTGAAAAAAGGGAGGATGGATTGTGTGTTGGAGTCCTTTCTATTCTAAATGGCTCTTAAAAGGGTTAGCAGACCTGAGCGAGAGCTTCCATCCATCCATCCATTTTGTACACCGCTTATCCTCACTAGGCTTGTGGGTATGCAGGAGCCTATCTCAGCTGACTGTGGGCGAGAGGCAGGGCACCCTGAACTGGTTGCCAGCCAGTCACAGGGCACACATAGACAAACAATCATTCACACACACATTGACGTCTACGGACAATTTAGAGTCTTTAATTAATCTGCCATTCATGTTTTTGGGATGTGGGAGGAAACTGGAGTACCCGGAGAAGACCCACGTGGGCATAGGGAGAACATGCAAACTCCATACAGGGGAGGCTGGATTTGAACCCGGGTCCTCAGGACAATGAGGCAGATGTGCTTACCGGAGGGTCACCATAGCGCCTGGGCGAAATCTTGCAAGAGAAATTTTTCTTCAACATTTATTATTTTTTGTTTTAACCTTAATTTTTTCTTCTTCCATGTCACCTTATAGGATCTGTACAAACTGAAGAAATTAAACCGGCATCCATATGACAAAATGCATTCACAAACTAATTTCCTTCAACTGACATTCTTTAAAAATGACAAAGAAGCTGTGTTATGAGTGGAGAAATCTTTATTGATCTGATATGAATTGCTTTACAATCACCAAATGCTACTGTCAACTTAAGGTGACAGAAACCAAAGAAAACAAATTCAAACCTAATTTTAAAGTTTTTAATGAATTTGAGGTGACCATGAGTCCAAGAAAGATTTCATTTTTTTAAATGCCTTTGCTGTATGTGGTGTTTTATTAATTTGTCATGTAATGTTTCATATAAACAATATAATTAATGACAGTTTAGGTTTTGTGTAAGGAACTAATGCACTAATTCTTAAGACACCATAATGCTATTTCAAATTCTTCCAAAGAGGATTCTGATGCAATAATGAAAACATTTGGCTCTGTCAAAGTGGAACAAGTCTCCGGAAAGATTTCAGTCAAATGTTTCCCACCTCTTCTGAAGCGGATCCATACTCTTTTGGAGAGGTCGAGTTGGTTTAATCATCGTTAGAAGGTCACCAAAAAGATCCTGAGTTTTCTGGTTGCCTTCTTCCATTTGAAGTGGCCTCGTGAGTGTGTTGGGAGCAGTACTTGGGACAAGCATTGAGTCTGTCATTCCTGTAAGTCCATGATTGCTGGTTGATGACTGAGGCAGTGGGATATATGAGGAAGGGTGACCCAGACAATAACTGGGAAAAGGAGTAGGACTGGCAGGCAACTGCTGTTCATAGACTTCTGAGAGTGCAGGGAAAGGCCGTGGCTGGGTTGGATCGTGTAGATAAGACGCAGTTGGTGGTTCGTGGACTGCGCTGAAAGGTGTTCTTCTCGCTCCTGACAAATACTGCATTTGACGAAGGGGATCCCAGACAGACTGAGTAGAGACAGTAGGTGACATGTGATATGGCTGAAAAGGAGGCTGGCTCATTGGGTCAAGTTTAGGGGGGGTTGTTGTTTTGTAAGAAGTTGAAGACACATCCATATTCCTTTCATCCCTTGTTGATGTTGAACTAATCCGTGGTGATTTGTTAAGGGGGTCCAGAAGGCTTATCAAATCTATGTGATCCTCTGCAACGTTGCTCAGGGCTTTCCGAAATTCTTGACCCCCTGCCTTTGTGCTTTCCTCATTAGATGATTTAGATTGAGACTGCCCAATAAGTGGTCCTAACAGAGTTGCAAGCTCAGCACTCTTCCTTCCGTGAGGACGAGGTATGGTAATATTATCTGGGCTGGATGAGTGTTGTGGTTCAAGGCCTGAACCTGGAGGTATTTGTGAGTGTTCACAGAAAGCCTTCCGCTGCAAACACAAAAATGACACAGTATTAGAATATGGTTGGTTGTTTTTAGTTTTGGTTGTCACCAGTCAACAAACAACACTGCATACATGTTAGCAAAATGAAACAAACATTGCATACATTTAAAACACAATACATGGACGCCTGAAATCATTCGAGCAATTTACCAGCAATACCATATGATGCGAGCATAGGCAGAAGCTTACAACGAGAGTCAAGGTAAAACTCATCAACACATGCACTAGCATCAACAAGATTGATCCAGGTATTCAGTGTGCCTAAAACCTGAGAAATGTTTTATTCGAATTTGCGGAATTTACTCATAGCTAGTTATTGTAAAGTTTCAAAAGGTATTAACAACTATTCCAAAACTTTACTCACTACACAAAGTCAGCAAATGTAAATCTGTAATTTTTGATTGTCGACCTTATTTGTGAACAGGTACTACTTTCGTAATTTTCCATTTGCCACAAAACATACCTATCAGAAAAAGAGGTTATGTCATATGAAAGAAGCTAATTGAGACAAGAAGGCTTGTGGAAAATTCTCTGGACAAGTGGTTTTTACATTTTTTTAGCTACAGCATTCTCAGTAAAATACTGTGTATGTAAAAGAGAAATAGGGATTGAACTGGCAAAATCATTAACCCCGACTCCATTATCCCACACAAATATATAAGCAAATTTTTTTATTCACGGATGCTAACGGAATATCAGACTTTGGAGAAAATTAGGATTTCATACTGACGTTGTTAAGCTTGCGACCCTCTCACACGCTGATTGCCACTCATGCTTGTTTGCGTCTGTAAGAGACTTGTGATACTTTTATAGATTCTGAAGTGTTTGGCATGGAGCAGTTTTGTACCATTAGACCCACTATACTTACTGTGACTTGCGTAACAAAAAGGCACATTTAGCGAAACACACACCTGAATATGGTGAGTGAATTTGACCCACATATCGTCAACCGATTGGTCGGATAAACATTCAGTGACCCAATCAATCCTCCCAAGTTCATGTCTGATTGAAAAATTACGTTGTCCACTTCCGGTTCCTCATTTCCCATTTAACAAAATTGGTCCTAAACATCCACAAGCAGAATAATGGTCAGGACTTGTAAAACAAGTGGTAACTTCCAATTTCATAACTGTCTCTGGATTAAGTAAAAATAAGCACATTGCTAATTAATGTAGTCCCACAACATCCATCTATCCATTTTCTATACCTTATCCTCATTAGGCTCGCGGGTGTGCTGGAGCATATCCCAGCTGACTTCGGGCGAGAGGCGGCAGGGTACATATCAACAAACAGACAAACAACCAATCACACTCATATTCACACCAAAGGACTATTTTGGGAATGTGGGAGGAAACCTGAGTACCAGGAGAAAAACCCACGCAAGCACTGGAAATACATGCAAACCCCACACGGGAAGGCCGGAGCCTGCATACGAATCCACGACCTCTGAACTGGGAGGCAGATGTGATACCCTCAATTCAACATAACTTGATTTATAAAGCACTTTAACAACAACTGCACCTGTAACCGCTGCTGTACCTAAGATGAAACATAGACTAATAATTGCAATATAATCATAACTAGAAGGTGTAATTCCTGGAGAAATTGCGTGTGAATGCTGCAATGCTGATTGAGATCATGCGCTTGAATGAGCTGAACAAGTAGAAGTTGGAACGGTGGGAATCGGTTGAGAAATAAGGAAACTGTTGCTAAAAATGTAGAATTTGTCTTATTGTGGCTAAAATGTGGGTATTTTAGTGTTGCACAGTGTAGAATGTGGGTAATGTGGGAATGTGGAAAATGTAGTAAGTGGACTCTTTGAATTGGTGAAGAAATGTGGAAGCAGGGGGGAACAAGGCAGAATAGAGTGGAATGGGGGAGAATGTGGATGTTTTAACATAATAAAATGTGAAATGTGGGTGTAAAATGTGTAATGTGGGGAATACAGACGTGTTTTCAAGAAGTTCTGAATGAGCTGAATGTTTTAAAAGTGAAAGAGAATGATGTGAAAGTATTTTGTTGAAAGTGTCATTGGGAATGAATGGGAATTATTTGGGTGTAAAATGTGGAATTGTGGGTAATGCGAAAATGTTGCGCCTCAGATGAGTAAGAGCACGCGTCGCGTGAATTTTTCGAACGTCGAAGTTGGAACGGAGTGAATCGGATGTAAAATGGCGAAGGAGAAGCCCGTCAAAAAACGCGGTGGAATGCTTGAGCATTCACAAAACTAACCAACTAACTATCCATCCATCCATTTTCCTTACCACTTTTCTTTACTAGGGTCGCAGGTGTGCTGGAGCCTATCCCAGCTGACTCTAGGCGAGAGGTGGGGTACACCCTGAACTGTTTGCCAGCCATTTGATGGGCACACGTAGACAAACTCACATGCACATCCTACGGGCAATTTAGAGTCTTCAATTAACCTACCATGCATGTTTTTGGAATGTAGAAGGAAATCGGAGTACCTGGAGAAAACCTATGCAGACATGGGGAGAAAAATGGAAACTCTTCCGGGATGCTGAAATGGTAATCCTGCGATCACCAGCGATGAAGGTTTACCTGAAAGTCTACCTATGAGCTTGTTTTTATTTGATTTCAATTTCATTGAGGTGGTGTTTAAAAGCAAAATCAGAAAAGAACAAAAAAGTGTCATTGCCAAAGTACTTCTGGACCAATCTGTACAGGGTGTGCATAGTCTATTTAGAATTTAATTAACAAAACGTCATCAGAGGGCGCCAAAGGTTGATGCTAATATACATGTATATTCACCACCACGTGTCATCGGCCTCATCAAAGACGGTGACGAGTTTCCATATTGACAGGAAGGGCAGCAGCTGGAGCTGTGGTGCGGCCGACACAACCTGGAGCTGAACACGCTCAAGACTGTAGAGATGATCGTGGACTTCAGGAGGCATCCTTCACCACAGCTGCCCGTTACGCTGTCCAACTGCCCTGTGTCAACCGTCAAAACCTTCAAGTTCCTGGGAATTTCAGTCTCTCAGAAAGCTGAAGTGGGAGATCAACATCAATTCCATCTTCAAAAAGGCCCAGCAGAGGATGTACTTCCTACGGCTTCTGAGGAAAGACGGCCTGCCACAGGAGCTGTTGAGACAGCTCTACACAGCAGTCATCGAATAAGTCCTGCGTTCGTCCATCACAGTCTGGTTTGGTGCTGCCACAAAAAAGGACAAAGTCCGACTGCCATGGACAATCAAAACTGCTGAAAAGATTGTCGGTTTCCACCTACCCACCCTTGAGGTCTTACACGCTGCCAGAACTAAGATATGAGCATGCAAAATCTTTGTTCTGTCAGACACATCCTGGTTACCACTTCTTCCAGCTCCTTCCCTCAGGGAGGTGCTATCGGTCAATACAAACAAAAACAAGCAGACATTCCAACAGCTTCTTCCCTCTTGCCATGAACTTCTTAAACAGTTAACTTACAATTCCATTTTAACATGCTGCCAATTTTGTCTTGAGATTGCAGTCACATCTCTGTCGGGCCAATTATACATTAGTCGTGCACTCACTGTAGTAGTCTCGGCACTCTGCACTACTTGCATATCTGTTGTTGACATATACTGGCCACTCATGTGCTTGAGAAGTCACTGCGCCATTTACACAATGGTCACTGCACCAGACTATTGTTCTATTAGTCATTTCAAACTGCTCTAAATTGCTAGAGGAATTGGCATCATTTTGCCCAAATGTCAAAAAAATAAAAAATAAATCATCAGCATTACCAGTAAGCTTTTATTGCTCCGTGACTGTGTTTTTATGTTTTTATGCCTCAAAAGTATTCCCTGTCAATTGACTGTCTGTTGTAGTACTAGAGCCGCTCCAAATACCGAAGACAAATTCCTTGTGTGCTTTTGACGTACATGGCAAATAACGATGATTCTGATTGTTTAGTAACAATTTATTCCAGGCTTTAAACAAAATCTGACCCGTTCTGAATCTGACATTAAATATCTTGTCTTTGTAGTGTATTCAATTAAATATACGTTGAACATGATTTGCAAATCATTGTATTCTGTTTTTATTTATGTTTAACACAACGTCCCAACTTCATTGGAATTGGGGTTGTACAAATAACCACAGAGGCAGTATATAAAACTCCCGTTGCACAGAAAAACTGTTCCGGCAGAAAAGGTATAGTGCGCCTCCTTTCTGCATGGCCAAACAGCCGAGCAGGACAGGTAAACAAACAAAAAACCTGGTAGTGAGGGTAGTCTGATATCCACTGGGAGGTCATTCCACAGTTCAGGACCAGCAATGGAAAATGCTATCGCCTCCATGCTTCAGCTTGGACTTTGGTACTTCTAGGAGCAGCTGGTCAGCTGACCTGACTCTCCGGAAAGGGGTGTAGGGGTGCAGCAGCTCAGTGAGGTCTAGGCGCCGCAAGACCGACATCGTCATCCTTTTTGGCATTAGCAGAACTCTCTTTTAGAGTAAGCTGTGTCTATTTATCCATGTTCTTTTTTGTTGCTCTAACTTGTTGATCACAGTCTCTCACTCTCAACCACGCTCCAACAACAACCCACCACGGGCCCTCAACGGATGTCGTCTCCCTCTGACCGTGCTGACAACGCTCTGATCAAAGCCACTGCTGCCACCTACTGTCGATTTATCAAACTAAAATCCTTTCCAAGCCTTTGATACATATAGTGGAGCTGCGCCAAACCCTCTATTACAATAATAAATAAATACAATTACAAAAAAATTAATAAAAAATAAGGAAAACATTAATATGTCTCTGGCACTAAATAAGTTCATGTTTATCTTCAACTAAAAAGTTTGAATTTAATAAAATTCAATATAAAGTCCCCTTAAGATCCTTCTTGATGATTATCAAATAAGTGAAGCATCTCAACACTTCAATTAATCAGAACATTAACAAACATTGAATATAGTTTCCCATTTGAACCACTTTTATATGCACATCTTGGTGATGAAAAGTGTTACTCATGTCACTCTCCACATTACCGCTATACCCACACATTACACAATGATGCTCTTGTAGCAGTAGCAATTGCTGTCAGTGTCATTTTTACACAGCAGTTAAATCAAGTCAATATTCTACTGTGATGGAAGGTTTTACAATTCAATAGGAAAATAAAGATTTGTTCTTCATCCCAATTCATCCTAACATTTAGGAAAGAGTTATTTGTTGGCTATATCCAATGTTAGATACTCGAGTATTTTTCCAAACAATTCAGCCCTTGTCCTAATTGATGACTATCCATCCATCCATCCATTTTCTGTACCGCTTATCCTCACTGGTGTTGCAGGCCTGCTGGAGCCTATCCCAGCTATCTTCAGGCGAGAGGTGGGGTACACCCTGAACTGCTCGCCAGCCAGTCGCAGGGCACATATAGGTAGTTTTAATTGGGCCCACATCGTTAAGGCTTATCGGCTTCCCTCCCAATGACGAGGACTGCCTAAGTGTGGCTAAAGGTTTAGCCATATAAACAGACGTGATATTGTGGCTAACTACACACAATCAGGGATCTCGTTTGATGTGCGTCCCGCGTCTGAGACGCACAAAAATGAGCAGGGACGGCATGGTGAATCCACATCCGCAGACGCACAGCATTGCTTACACACGTATGTGTTGGTGAAGTGCTTCACCGAATCATTATCCAATAAAAGTACAAATCCTGTCTTGGTGGTAGCCAGTACCCAATCTGAGGCAGACGAAGGCAGGTTATCGTTCCATAAATACAACAGACTTTTTTCCAGACTGTGAGCGCGAATGGTTGTTTGTTTCTATGTGCCCTGCGATTGACTGGCAACCAGTCCAGGGTGTACCCCACGCCTCCTGCCCCAGAGTTAGCTGGGATAGGCTCCAGCACTCCCGCGACCCGCTTGAGGATAAGCGGTTCAGAAAATGGATGAATGGACATTTACGTTGACTAATATTTTGAAAAGATGCACACATGCGAGGGAGAAAATTCTTAACTACATTAGGATGAAGACGAATCGTTGTTACATAAAATTTTGGCACATAGAGAGATTTGATATTTGTGTCTGTACGTAGTTTGTGTTTGTGGTAAAACATTTAAATAAAATATAAAAATACATAGACATACCTAGAGGACATAACAAGGAACAGGTTATTAAATTAGCACATTTCCATTTTATCAAAATGCACTGTGGTTGGATTTTCGAGTAAACCTGAAAACTACTGTTTGGGTATGCCGGTGAAAGTGTGATTTTAATATACAGGATATACACCCATCAGTTTCTCATAAATAAGTGGTGTCCAACAAATCTTTGTGCCAGAGAATCTGCTTCATGAGTTGCAGGTAGCAGTCCTGTGCACTGACTGATGTCATTTTGCCAAATGGTAAGGTCCACTGTTGCATGCTGCAGGTGGCTGCGGAGGAGGGTCTGGATGAGACTTAGACTGGTGCTGTGGTGAGGTGAGTTAACCAATTTCAATGAGTTTTCACTAAAAACACATGCTGACAAATAGGTACCATGGATTCTTAATATCTGGTCATACACGCCACCACACGACCCTGCGCACTGCACATATAATTACTTAATGCAAGAAGTAAAATCACATATAATCGAGGAATATGGAAATGAATGGTGGTCTGCTGTAACTGAGCGATTGGCCGTTACAGGACACACCTGAGGAGGACTAAGGAGTCTTTTTCACCTTGATGTGTCTGAAAATAAAGGTATGGTGAGTACTGTGCTTTTGTAGCACAGTCCTCAAGGGAGGAAGATCCTTTGTTACAACTCTGGATCTTGTTGAGCGAGCTGAAAAAGGCCAGAAAGTATGTGCAAGTGTCAGCAAGTGCGAAAGCCCTGACTGGTACATAACAACAGGTGGTGACATACACATACATATCAACCATGTGGTAACATCATTCCTGAACAGCAAAAGATTCACACTCTCACCCAAGAAATCTAAAACTCATGGAGATGCTAAGACAAGCCAACCTACATTTCTCAACAAATGTACAAGCGAACCTAGCAGGCTTATTAGGGGACCATGATGACACGGTACACAATTGCGAAGTAGCCATGGAAGAAGAATTGGCACAAACAATCTGAGTATGGAGCACAGCACAGGAAAACCCAGACATGACATTGTTTACAGACGGGCACAGTCATCTGGGCCGAACATGGGACATAAAGTCGCGTCATATGCAATCACGACACCAAATATAGGAGAAGAGAATGTGTTTTCAATCCTTGAAGCAGGAAAAACTACCACCACCACACTCAGCCCAGTCGGCAGAACTCCATGCGGTCCATGTCAACATGGCGGCAGGTAAGACTGTAAACATATACACAGATTCGGCCTATGCCTGCAGGGCACTGCTTGTAGACATAGCTGCATGGCAAAGAAGTGATTTTACTGACCACTACAGGCACACTAGTGATACAACACAAATTGCTCCTCGAATTGGCAGCATCTGTAAAATTACCTCATGCAGTCTCACACATTCATTCCAAAGCTGACACATTTGAAGCACATGGTAACGCCAGTGCTGGCTTAGCACCCAAGCAGGCTGGGAGGTGTGCTTTTGTCTCCCTTCTCTCACCCATACAGATCTACAGTGTGTCGGAGCTGGACATTGCCAAACAGTTGTCCATCCTGCTGCCTACCTTCACGAAGGGGGAAAAGGACTGTGGAGCCCATGGCTGGGACTCCTGTCTACATCGACGCCTCAGGAGTCCCGCGAGCCGTCCTGGATGAGTATAAATTTGTTGACCAAATTGCACCAGATTTCGAGCCTATTTTCGTTGCGATAACCCCAAACAAAAACATAGATCGCATAAACTACATACATTATAATGTTCAAAGGTTGACAAATTTTACACGCGATGGCTTCGCGGCGGTGCATACCCAAATGGATGCCACCTAGTTAGTTGCCTATCAGAATAGGCTGGCACTCGACTCCATATTGGCAGAAAGAGGAGGTGTGTGCTCCTTGATTGGCGAAAGCTCCTCCAAATTCATTCCCAATAATACGGCTCCAGACGGGAGCCTCACCAAAACACTTAACGGTCTGAGGGCCTTATCGAATGAACTTAAAGAACAATTGGGAATAACTGATACGTTTCATGATCTATTGGAAAGATGGTTTGGCAAATGGAAAGGGATAAATGGTAGTTTGATAATCTCAATTGGCACTATACTTGGGGTTTTTGTGTTTTGCAGTTGTTGTTGTATGCCTTTCATTAGGGCGGTGATCATCAGATGCATCGACCGAGCGGTGGGTCGTCGAGAGAGTTTAAGTCAAATCCGTTGGGGGGCCGGGTACTTCGGTGTTGGGTATGGGCGTTGACATATAGGACACACATATGGTGCCATGCACACACACTTAGGGGGAACTAGTCCCCACCGTTTTTCTGTAATACATATTGTTAGGTTTTTCCAACTGTCGCACACACCTAGCCACTGTCGGACGGAGTTTAAGTCAAACCCGTTCGGGGGCCGGGTACTTCGGTGTTGGGTTATATGGTCTACATATAGGCCGGCCACAGCCACACACACACACACACACACACACACCCGGTTGGGCCACCTCAACAGGGGTAGTTGTTAGAAATTACTGGCTGCACGCTTACACAACACTGCATACACTTTTATTTGATACCTCCCATTACAGATACACATCCAGATATCCTTTTAAACATATAATTGCATTAGACTTAGTCGCACTGACACCACAAATGCACACCATATAAACAAAGTGCTTTGGGAAGTTCACTCCGGGCGCGCTCTCCGCAACACGGAATCTTAGGTAACTCAGAGCGTTGGTAGTGTGTGTCCCACTTGATATAAGTAAAACTGACACATTCAATTTTGCAGATGTACTGACGCATCCCTAGCAAACACGTTCAGTAGTAAAGTTATAGAAAGTGGAGCACGCTCTGTCTCTGGGAGCCGCGGTCTTGGGGCACGATGGGAACATCGGACTGAATTTCCGAAGGGACCCCAAACACTAGGGTGAAGCTAGGATTGCTGCGCGACTGCATTACGTCACGACGGGAAGCAGTTTTGGCCACAAAACAAGCGGACAAGAACTTCTGCGGTCTCTTCAACACGGACGTTGGTCTGAGCCAACTGCGGGTGAGCCCGGCACTGAACCTTTTCCAACCTTATTGTCTGACTTTGTATTTTTGAATAAATAAATACATTTTTCATCCAGCCTAATCATTGCAGTTTTAACTCAACCAGAAAAAAAAGAACCGGGCAATACAGGTTTGTATGGCCGGCAGTTTATACCCGGGCCATGACTTTTCTTTGTTCTCTTTTCCTAACCTCTAACAGGGAGTTTAATAATACTCCCTCTGTTTATTTTAATTTTTTTTAATTATTCTGATATTTATTGAAAATGCAGCCGGACAGAAAAGGGTTTTGAGGACAGACAGAGGGATACAGTGGACAAGGGGACTAGGGGTAAAAATCACAGCAGGACGATAGTGAGACAGTCTAGATAGTTGAACACAATTAACATTACAACAGTTATTTGTAGATTGGGGGGTGGGTGGGCACCCACCCGGTGAGGACATGGAATAACTAACCAAGAGAACCATATGAGAGACGACAGAAAAGGCCAGAACAGGATGTGTGAAAATGAGCAAGGCAGTGCTACTGACGAGTGGTGCGGTGGGATTCTTTTTTACTGTGTAAACACCTGTAAGTACCTGAGAGTTTATATGTTAGTATAACCTGTGTTGTTATAAGAGATTATAAGTAATTAAAGTCAATAGTGTTCCTATCAAACGTAAGAACAAGGGTGATGTGCAGAGCTGCGGGAACTATAGAGGAATAAAGTTAATGAGCCACAGAATGAAGTTATGGGAAAGAATCGTGGAGGCTAGACTCAGGACAGAAGTGAGTATTTGCGAGCAACAGTATGGTTTCATGCCTAGAAAGAGTAACACAGATGCATTATTTGCCTTGAGGATGTTGGTGGAAAAGTACAGAGAAGCTCAGAAGGAGCTACTTCGTGTCTTTGTGGATCTAGAGTAAGCCTATGACAGAGTACCCAGAGACGAATCGTGGTACTGCATGCGGAAGTCTGGAGTGGCAGAGAAGTATGTAATAATAATACAGGACATGTACAAGGGCAGCAGAACAGTGGTGAGGTGTGCTTTAGGTGTGACAGAGGAATTTAAGGTGGAGGTGGGACTGCATCAGGGATCAGCCCGGAGCCCCTTCATGTTTGCAGTGGTGATGGATAGGCTGACAGATGAGGTTAGACTGGAATCCCCGTGGACCATGATGTTTGCAGATGACATTGTGACCTTGAGTGAAAGCAGGGTGGTGGAACAGTTAGAAAGATGGAGGCATGCACTGGAAAGGAGAGGAATGAAGATTAGCGGAAGTCAGAGAATATATGTGCATGAATGAGAGGGGTGGTGGGGGAACAATGGGGCTACAGGGAGAAGAGATAGCAAGGGTGGAGGACTTTAAATACTTGGGGTCAACCGTCCAGAGCAATGGTGAGTGTGGTCAGGAAGTGAAGAAACGGGTCCAAGCAGGTTGGAACGGGTGGAGGAAGTTATCAGGTGTGTTATGTGACAGAAGAGTCTCTGCTAGGATGAAGGGCAAAGTTTATAAGACAGTGGTGAGGCCAGCCATGATGTAAGGATTAGAGACAGTGGCACTGAAGAAACAACAGGAAGCAGAGCTGGAGGTGGCGGAAATGAAGATGTCGAGGTTCGCTCTTGGATTGACCAGGTTGGATAAAATTAGAAATGAGCTCGTCAGAGGGACAGCCAAGGTTCTATGTTTTGAGACAAAGTTGGAGAGAGGACACTTTGATGGTTTGGTCACGTCCAGAGGAGAGAGAGAGAGAGAGTATATTGGTAGAAGGATGATGAGGATGGAGCTGCCAGGCAAGAGAATGAGAGGAAGACCAAAGAGAATGTTGATGGATGTCGTGAGGGCAGTTGCTGTTAGAGAGGAGGATGCAGGATATAGGCTTACATGGAAGAGGATGACACACCGTGGCGACCCCTAATGGGACAAGCCGGAAGGAAAAGAAGAAGTGTTTCTATCAAACTTATTAGTGAATGAACACGATATCACATGCATGTTAGTACGGAGTTCCTGAGCCAGCACATCGAGGAAGGGTGACAACACACAGAAATCGAAGTCTGATTGGATGAGTCGTCGCTGCGCTCTTGGGGTAATTTGGGTCGGCCGGCCATTGTGGGAAGGTTCACCACTGTTCTATGTTTTCGCCATTCGTGGAAAATGGCTCTCACTGTGGTTCGCTGGAGTACCAAAGCTTTAGAAAAGGCTTTAAAACCTTTTCCACATTGACAGATCTCACTTACTTTCTTTCTCATTTTTTCCTGAATTTTAAATCTCTGCATGATGCCTAGCTTGTGAGGATCATTTGGTCTACTTCACTTTGTCAGGCAGGTCCTAAATAAGTGAGTTCTTTATTGAGAATGTGTGGCAGTATCAGGCCTGTGTGTGGGTATCAATTTTCACACAGGGCCATTTAGGTTTTGATTTTTTTTTTGTCCCTTAATAATAAAAACCATTTAAAAACTGCCTTTTGTGTTTACTTCTGTTGTCTTTGACTAAAATTTTAATTTGTTTGATGATGGGAAACATTTAAGTGGGACAAAATAATCGATTTCAAGCTAATGTATCATAAACAGCCAAGCTATCAGAACTTTGGTGTCTATTGTTAATTCCACCACTTTTGGTTGTTCTGAACATGCGTGCGCAGAGCACAGGTTCTGCCTACACGCACATTCAGCCAATCAGATGTGACCAGCAGCCACCACACTGTTTATGAATGAAGAAGTCAGTGCGATATCGTCGCACGCAACGTTTTCTAAAAAAAAGTAAAGGGCGAAACAGTCAGAACGGCAGCCAAGATAAAAAGGGAAACTGGTAAAGAGGAGATCTGTGCTGTGCTTCTTCATGCGTTGTGCCATCACACAATGCAACTAAGGTATGCACTGCATGTTTTTTTTTTTTTTAATTATCATAAGAAATGTGCATCACATCGCCCAACAGAGCAAATAACTTTTAAATGACAATGTGACGTCCCATTTTCAGATTTTTTTTCAGAACAGAAAAAGACAAGTTTCCCTGGATCAGTTTGTTTTGCCAAAAATCAACCAATGTATTAGAAAAGAAAGACAAAAGAAAAAACACCCGAATTATAATTTCCCTGTGTTATTATGGAAGAAGACTGATTCAATGAGGAGCTGCAGTCCTCCTCCCCTTTCCCTCCTAAGTTAAAGTTAATGCGTAATAAATTGTTATGTTAATTTAGTGTTTTATTTCTTGATAATAGTGTATTTTCACTTTTTCTATAATTGCACTATATTTACTTTTTAACCACACACTGATAAAAAAAGTATAACTTAATTAGGGCTGGAACGGAATAATTGCATTTCCATTGGGAAACGACTTCGGTTTAAGAACGTTTTGGGTAACAAACAGGGTCATGGAACAAACTGAGTTCATAACCTGAGGTTCCACTGTAATACAAGGAATAAAATGTATATAAGTGTACAGTACTATTGTGGATTACTGTATGTTTAAGCATTTAAAAGGTGTGTAAGAGTATAGAAAGTGTTTGTAACACTATAGTAGAGGTTAATAGGAGCGCAGGGAAGCTTATTAAGAGTCTGAAGAGGTTCATACAGCTTTAAAATAAGTGTAATCTTAAAAATAAGCGGTCACTACTTTGCAGATTTCACCTATTGCAGGAGTGGTCCGGAAACAAACCCACGCGATTAAGAAAGGATTACTGCATAGTGAGAATTTCCGTGAAAATAAACTACACGTTTAACAGAAAAATTTGCAATATAGCATGGCCGCGACAGGTGAAACATGATATAGCGAGGGATTAGTGCATTAATCTATTCACGATGAACCGATGAAAAATACAGTAACAAGCAGCAACTCGCACACCCTCTAGTGGCCACTAATTTGTAAAAAGACTTTGGGGACAACCTGAATCCTAATTGAAACACGAATGATCAACTTTTGGTCATTTAAAAGATTCAAAATACAGCTCTTGGATTGAATCAAGCTACAGTGGGTACAGAAAGTATTCAGAGCCCTTAAATATTTCACTCTTTGTTATATTGCAGCCATTTGCTAAAATAATTTCCCCCCCTCATTAATGTACACACAGCAACCCATATTGACAGAAAAAAAATGGAATTGTTGAAAATTTTGCAGATTTATTATAAAAGAAAAACTGAACTATCACACAGTCAAGTATTCAGACCCTTTGCTGTGACAACTCATGTATTTAACTCGGGTGTTGTCCATTTCTTCACTTCTACACTTTCATTGGAGTCCAGCTGTGTTTGATTATACTGATTGGACTTGATTAGGAAAGTCACACACCTGTCTATATAATACATTTCAGCTCACAGTGCATGTCAGAGCAAATGAGAATCATGAGGTCAAAGGAACTGCCTGAAGAGCTCAGAGACAGAATTGTGGCAAGGCACAGATCTGGCCAAGGTTACAAAAATAATTCTGCTGCACGTCAACTGTAACCCTCCACCAGTCGGGGTTTCATGGCAGAGTGGCCCGACGGAAACCTCTCTTTAGTGCAAGACACATGAAAGCCCGCATGGAGTTTGCTAAAAAACACCTGAAGGACTCCAAGATGGTGAGAAATAAGATTCTCTGGTCTGATGAGACCAAGATAGAACTTATTGGCCTTAATTCTAAACGGTATGTGTGGAGAAAACCAGGCACTGCTCATCGCCTGTCCAATACAGTCCCAACAGTGAAGAATGGTGGTGGCAGCATCATGCTCTGGGGGTGTTTTTCAGCTGCAGGGACAGGACGACTGGTTGCAATCGAAGGAAAGATGAATGCGGCCAAGTAGAGTGATATCCTGGATGAAAACCTTCTCCAGAGTTCTCAGAACCTCAAACAGGTTCACCTTCCAACAAGACATTGACCCTAAGCACACAGCTAAAATAATAAAGGAAGTGGCTTCAGAACAACTCCTGTTCTTGAATGGCCCAGCCAGAGCCCCGACTTAAACCCAATTGAGGATCTCTGGAGAGACCTGAAAATGGCTGTCCACCAACATTCACCATCCAACCTGACAGAACTGGAGAGGATCTGCAAGGAGGAATGTCAGAGAATCCCTAAATCCAGGTGTGAAAAACCTGTTGCATCATTCACAAAAAGACTAATGGCTCTATTAGCTCAAAACGGTGCTTCTACTAAATACTGAGCAAAGGGTCTGAATACTTACGGCTGTGTGATAGTTCAGTTTTTCTTTTTTAATAAATCAGCAAATCATTCAAAATTCCGTTTTTTTCTGTCAATATGGCGTGCTGTGTGTACATTAATGAGGGAAAAAAATAACTTAATGATTTTAGCAAATGGCTGCAATATAACAAAGAGTGAAAGATCTAAGGGGGTCTGAATACTTTCCGAACCCACTGTATATAATGTGGTTATACTTGACATTGCCACTGGCGAGTGCATAGTATGTGCTAAAAATTTAACCAATTAAGTTAAAATGTAAGATAATAAAACAAACACATCTCTGACCTGACAGGTGAACGTGGCTTGAAGCTTTTCATAGTCTTGCAGACTCTTCAGGTCCTCAAGACTTTTAGCCAAAGGAAGTGGTTGGCTATCATCCTCATCCAGGCAGCTGAAGAGATTTGTGAGTATGCTGACATTGGAAAAGTTCTCTTGAAGCGGGCTGGGAGATTCTATACCCAAATTAGAACCATGTTCTTCTATCCACTCGTCGTCCCTTAGTGAGTAGTATCGCTGTGGCCTGTGGAGACATGACTGGACTCAATGATGCAGTCACAATATATAATTCACAAGTATGTGTGAAGCCTTGTGTTAGTGAACTTTTTTGTGTTTAAAAAAAAAAAAATTAAGTATTCAAGGGAAAATATGCCTTGCTTGGTTAACCTAGATCAGGGAAGGGAAATTCATTTTACCAAGGGGCCACGAGAGAAACTGTAGCAGTTGTTGAGGGCCAAGCCAACCTGCTAATCTCAATTGTGGTTCACATTAATGCAGTAAATTGGATAGTTTTCTTAAACTGCTGTGCTGCTGTGTAGATATGTTGTATGCTATTACAATTATACCAAAAAAAAAAAAGTTAAACAAAATTATGAGCAGTCATATTGAAATTACATATTTACACATTAACATATCACTATTTAATCAACATTCATACAAAAAATGTGTCTACAGTGTGAATCAATTGCTCTACATTTTTGAAGTGTTCTGACATGAGCAATCACTGCTAACTCATATTAGCTTTTCCTTTTTGGGACACCAACATCATTATCAGGGCAAATCCCGCTCCTACCTTCACAATGCAAGAAAATGTTCCTAACATGAGGCTGGGCGGTGCCATTCATCGATTTTATCGATTAATTCAAGTTTATTTTTCAGGAGGATTTTTATTTTTTTTTAATTCAAATTATTTGTTTTAGCGGCTTCCATACTTCAAAGCGTGTCCCCACAGATGTGCAGTTCCCACACTAACAACATAGAGGAAGTAGTTTTCAAAATCAGTAAGGCGATAAAACTATCCTCACTTCATGTGTTTGAACTGCATTAACACCTGTCTGAAACAATTTAATTTAAGTTGCCCTTTCCAAGAAATAATTTCTATTTTCAACATTTCTCTTTTATGGCGATAATTGAGTCAGTTTTTCACAGGCCACCACCACCAAAATATGTAGTGATGTTTCTTGTAAACTACAAAATGGAAAGTGTGTTGTTAGAACATAATTCAAGTTGGCTTACTGGTTGTGACAACTTTCCAGACTTTCATTACAATTTTTTTTCTTCAACAGCATGGGTGACTGCGTCTGTAACAGTAGGGGGAAAAAAATGGGAAAACAAAACAAACTTAAAAACTAAGAATACTGCTTTTACAGTACTTCAAATGACACACTATAAAAAGAATAGGAATGCCAATACAGTAGTCTTTTACAGATATTAGATGGACATATGGATGGAGAGACTGACAGATATATTTTATTATTCCTCTGAGGGAAATTAAGGTCCCATAGCAGCAATATTCATACAATATATGAAAACAGTGTGTATATAAATATATAAATGGTATATTATTTAGCAACGACATGAGCAAAAAACAAAAAGCACAAGGTGGCCTTGAGAAGGAAATATCATGGACACAAAGCATGGTGAATCTGCATCCACAAATGCACAACATTGCATACCGGCGTATGTGCAAGGCTCGAAATAAACGGTCTCGCATTGCAGTTTTGCACATCAAGAAACATTGAAAATCTAAACTGCAAATCAGGTTTACCGCGGTGATGGTCGCGAAGACTGAAGCAGGCAGGGGCGTATGTGACACAATGCGCTTAGAAGCAGCCATGCAAGATGCAAAGATGCTACAATCAGATGGCCAGATGGAGAAAGAAAGGATCTGGTTAGGATCCAAAACACACAAGCTCATCTGTGTAGAATGGTGGAGGTAATGTCATGGCTTGGGCTTGCATGGCTGCTTCTGGAACGGGCTCACTAGTCTTTATTGATGATGTAACACATGATGGTAGCAGCAGAATGATAATTAACAGAAAAATGCATCCAAACTAATTGGGAGAAGCTTCATCATGCAACAAGACAATGACCCAAAACACACTGCCAACACAACAGAGGACTTCATCAGGGGGAAAAAGTGGAAGGTCTTACACTGGCCAAGTCAATCATCAAACCTTAACCCAATAGAGCATGCAATTTACCTCATGAAGAGGAGACTGAAAAGAGAAACCCCCAAAAACAAACAAGAGAACTGAAAGAGGCTGCAGTGAAGGCCTGAAAAAGTATTTCAAATGAAGAATGTCTGGTGAAGTCAATCGGTCGCAGGGTTGATGCAGTCATTGCAAGTAAGGGTTATGCAACCAAATATTCAAATATTATTCATCCATCCATCCATCCATTTTCTGAGCCGCTTCTCCTCACTAGGGTCGCGGGCGTGCTGGAGCCTATCCCAGCTGTCATCGGGCAGGAGGCGGGGTACACCCTGAACTGGTTGCCAGCCAATTGCAGGGCACATAGAAACAAACAATCATTCGCACTCACAGTCATGCCTATGGGCAATTTAGAGTCTCCAATTAACGCATGTTTTTGGGATGTGGGAGGAAACCGGAGTGCCCGGAGAAAACCCACGCAGGCACGGGGAGAACATGCAAACTCCACACAGGCGGGGACGGGGATTGAACCCCGCACCTCAGAACTGTGAGGCTGACGCTATAACCAGTCGGCCACCGTGCCGCCCAATGTTATTCACTTTAAGTTAATTTACCTCATTCACTCCCATCCGTTTCCTGAGCAGGGAACCACCAGACTGCCTGGTATTTTCAAGCAATTTCACTCATTTTTCAAGCCCCACAGAATATTGTGTACTATGACTATGTAAACACCACCAAAAGAAAGATCAGACTCTCTTCTTTCATCAGAAAAAAAAGTTTTTCTCTAGTTTATACCGTTCTGTAGTAATCAGCAGTCAAATATAGGCTAGTTTCCGCCAAATCTGTTTCTGAAGGAAAATAACAGAGAAAACAGCCTTTTCGTTAAAGCAGACAGATCAAGCAGAACGACTTTGACACCAATATTTTTTTCTTTAGTGAAAATCTCAAACATCTGAACATAAAACAACACTGAGAAAGTACTTTTGACAAAAAAATATATTTATTTACAAGTATAACTATGTACAGTATTTACATTAGACAAAAATGCATGGACGAATGGGGCTCCCATACCTGCATTTTCTTCCTCCTCAACCATTTGCTCCATTGTCCAGGTTTTTTTTACTGTACGCATAAAATCTAGCAAGGTTTTCCCCAGATCTGTATTTTATTCTTTGATGAAGGTGAATGAGATCTTGTGTGGTTGTCATTGTCCTTGAAACCAGTCCCTACTTCTGCTCGAAGCACAACCTGTGCAGTTTAGAAATGTAACTATTACTATTAAAATACATTGTTGAAATTACTGTAGTGGGACGTGGGGGGAAAAAAAAGCTTTTAATTACCATTTTTTGTTTGCACTGCGTACTGGAATAGGAGTCGAACGTCTGCTGGATGCATAACCTGTAAGTTTTAAAAAATACATACGATTACTAGTGAATACTTTTTACTGATGATGTGTTATGCAAGGGTAAAATAAAAACATTACCTTTCGTCATCACAATCCTAAAAGACATTCGACTCGCGGGTGTTCCATTACTGCAAGATGGACGAGCTGGAAATGGAAATTTAAAATCAGTAATGGCAACATGTTACATTGTAATGTAAACTAGTGGGACAAAATGATGTTTATGTAACAAGGATTGAAGGAGAGTGTTTGATCGCCAAATGTAGCTAACGCTAGCTGCAAACGAGTTACCTTCGCCTTCATTATCATCCGGAGGATCTTGGGATGATGCTCGGCTGCTTCCAAGCGATCCAGAGGGAGTTCACTCATCTGATGATTCCAGATCCCATCTACTCAAATCCTGGTCGGCAGACGATCAGCTGGCAAGCGGCAGAGAGGATCTCGCCATATGGCCCGGCATTTTTGGTGATAGCTTTGCTCAAAAGGGATCAGCTCGGAGCGTCATCCTTTATTCCCCCGCATGATCTAAGGCAGGGGTGGCCAACCCGCGGCTCGCGAGCCTCATGCGGCTCTTTAACTAGTTTCATGCGGCTCTTCAGGAGCTGTAACATGACATGCGTCAAAAATTCTTGGCTGGCGCTGTCATTCACTCCCCTACAGCTAGATGGCACACTGACCATGTAAGCCTGTTTGAGTGACGTCAAACGAGCGACGAGAGAATCTTTGGTGTGACATCATTTGTGTTGTAAACAATTTCCGACAAGTTACCTCTTGAAATGGCAGGGAAAAAAAGCACATCCAAACGAAAATATGAAGAAGAACACAGGACGTTTTTGCCAGAGTGGGAGAGTTTATATTTTTTTGTTAAACGTAATGGCAAGCCGATCTGCCTTATATGTCACGCAGCATTAGCGCATTTCAAAGCTTCAAATCTTCAGCTCACTCCACCCTAACATCGAACAGGAATTTCCAAAAGGGACTGAACTTCGCAAGAACAAGTTGGTCGCTTTGAAAAGCAGGTGCAGTTTTTCAAAAAAATTACAAAACACTCAGAGACCGTAACGCTTGCATCATATCAGCTGGCTTGGAAGCCAGACTGTTTGAAAGCCCCGCTCGTCACAGATGAGGCTGCGGCTGAGTTGGAGATGATCGACCTTTGTGAGGAGGATCAACTGAAAACTGTTTTAAGGGAAGGGACCGTTGAGTTCTGGAAAAGTGTGCCAATTGAAAAATACCCCAACATCAAACGAGCTGCGCTTAAGATACTGTCCATGTTTGGGTCAACGTACGTCTGCGAGTCTGTGTTTTCTACCCTGAAACATGTGAAATCAAAGCATCGATCTCTTCTGACTGACACTCATTTGAAAGAATTGCTTAGAGTGGCAACAACAGAATACAAGCCAGATTTGAACAGGATTGTTCAAGATAAGGAATGCCAGAAGTCTCACTAAGCAGCATAGTAAGAGAAAGATGTTATTGAAAATTATTCTTTTATTGTTTGTGGACTTGCTTGAACTGAGAGTTTGTGTGTGTGAGACACAATGTTAACTGTTGAAAATTACTGATATTATCATGTTGGTGTGGTTATTTTCATTAGATCTGGCTGAGCAGAGGTCTGTGTATGCGTGCATACATGATTAAAAGATGATGTTCATGTGTACCCGTGTATGTGGCTCTTTGCAGTAACACAGGAAAAAAAGTGGCTCTTAGTCTCTGACTAGTTGGCCACCCCTGATCTAAGGGGTCATTCCTGTCAGTCACAGGAATATTGCCTTGGCGCAATAAATTTCTTGTACCGAAAGCTTTTTTTTTTTTTTTTAAAGATTTTTTTTCATTTTGTCTTCTCTCTTTTCCGCCATTATGGTTCCATCTTCTCATTGTCTCCTCGTCCTCGCCTCCTCATTCTTCTTCCTCTGAAGGAGGGACGTTCACCTCAAGGCATTGTTGCCCTCTACAGGGTGCCATTCCTCATTCCATTCATCCAGAGGCTTGACGATTACACATAAACGGCACAAGACCCTCACCCACCCATCACCGTTAAAAAACGCCAATGACATCTTGAGATGGCATTGGCAGCGAATAGCTTGATTCTGAATGACATCTTGGGACGGCATTGGTTAATAATGTCTGTTCCAATAGTTTTGCTCACTTGAAACGTAGGTGGTTTCAACCAAAGTTGCTCTGTCCTGAGTTGTTTAACACATCTAGGAGTAAAGGCGATGAAATACAAGCTGAAATTCGGAACTTTTGTCTCAAATTCATCTTTTGATCTGAAACCCAAATGTCTTCTGTATACAACAAAATCAAAGCAAAGCAAATTTATTTATATAGAGTATTTCATACACAAGGTAACTCAATGTGCTTTACATGATTAAAAACATTTAAAAACAAAGAAAAAAACAGCGTATAAACATTTAAAACAAAGAGAAAAAAATTAAATAAAAATATAATTAAAACAGCGTACAGTGCAAGAAATATATAAAAAGTGCAAATGCTCTAGAAAGCATGGGAAAAAAGAAGAGTTTTTAACCTGGACTTAAAAACATTCACACTTGGGGCTGATGTTTGTGTGCAGCATAATAGCTAAATGCTGCTTGACCATGTTTGCTTTGGACTCTGTGCTCCACTATTTGACCCGAGTCTGTCGATCTCAGAGCCTTACTGGGTTTATATTCCATTAGCATTTATTTCATGTATTGAGGACCTAAACCATTTAGTGATTTATAGACCAGTAGCAGAACTTTAAAATCTATTCTAAAGCTGACTGGAAGCCATTGTAAAAACTTTAGAATTGGAGTAATATGCTATGACCTCTTTGCTCTGGTCAGAACCCGAGCTGCAGCATTCTGAATGAGCTGCAGCTGTTAAATGCTCTTTTTGGAGAGTCCAGTCAGAAGACCATTACAATAGTCAAGTCTACTTGAGATAAAAGCATGGATGAGCTTCTCCTGGTCTGCTTGACACATCCAAGCCTTTACTCTGGATATGTTCTTGAGATGGTAGAAGGCAGTTTTAGTAATTGATTTGATATAACTGTTGAAAATCAGGTCACAATCTATCAGGACACCAAGGTTTCAGACTCTGTCTTTGGGTTTTAAAGAGAGTGACTCCAGGTATTTACAAACAGCAATCCTCTTGTATTTATTGCCAAAAACCATTATCTCAGTTTTGTTGTGGTTTAATTGAAGAAATTTTTGTCTCATCCAGTTATTTATCTTTTTTAGACACAACACCTCAATTGAACTGTAGTCACCTGGAGACACTGCTAGATATAACTGTGTCATCTTCATAGCTATGATAGTCAAAATTAAAGTTCTGAAGAATTTGACCCAAGGGAAGCAGATACAGGCTGTACAGGAGGGGTCCAAGAACTGACCCTTGAGGGACCCCAGAGGTCATTGCCATTCGATGAGATTGAACACTTCCAATGGTTACAAAATAACTCCTTTCCTCCAGGTAGAACCTGAACCATTTAAGGATTGTTGCATTTAGTCCTACCCATGTTTCCAACCTATTCAGCAGTATATTATGATCTACCGTATCAAAAGCTGCACTGAGGTCCAACAAGACCAGAATTGACACCTTTCCCGAGTCAGTATCATTTAGCACTTTGATAAGAGCAGATTCTGTACTGTGATGAGTTTGGAACCCTGATTGAAATTTGTCATAAAGTCCATTTAAGTTCAAGAAATTGCTCAGTTGGTAAAAATAACCTTCTCAACAATCTTGAAAGCTATGAAAGGGAGATTTGAGATGGGTCTATAGCTTACTAACATGGAAGCGTTCTATTTTGGCAGCTACTTCAAGAGGTTTAGGAAACTCGCCTGACTGATATGAGCAATTGATTATTTGCTGCAAATCAGCTAGCACAGACTTTGCAATAGCTTTGAAAGCTTTGTCAGATCGTATTGAGTCAAGACAGCTCGTTGATGGTTTCAGCTGCTGAACCGTTTTCTCTACAGTCTTTTGGTCAACTATCAAATTCTGACATGGTAATAGAGTTTTTCCTGGGTGGCTTCAGATGTAGTATCATTTTATCATTTTGCTGATTTGTGCTAATATTTAACCTGATGGATTGTATTTTTTCACTAAAATAAGCAAATTCGTTGCATTTATCTGCTGTTCTGAGATGTCCTCCATAAATTTTCTATTGTTTCTTGGAGGCCTATAAATTATTAAAACAGTAACCTTTGGGTCACCTTTAACTAAAAAAGAGAGATAGTCAAAAGAGCTAAAATCACCCAGTATAATTTCTTTACACTGAAATAATGATTTAAAAATAACAGCAATACCACCACCTTTTTCCCCTATTCGACACTTGTTTATAAAATTTTTATTTGCTGGTGTCGCCTAATTTAAAATGATATTACAGCTACTTTCTGTTAACCAAGTTTCATTTAGTAACAAAAAGTCCAGATCATAGGTTGTAATGTCATTAATCAACATTGATTATTACCCAGTGACCTAATATTGAAAAGAACTAGTCTCGCAGAGATAACTGGAGACGATGGTTTGATAGATTCACATTTTATCCTTACTAAGTTTGTAGTTCTACTTTTTTGTAACATATTTCTTTGACCAGCTTTCTGTCCCTTGTAATTACAGGGATCAAAAATGCCTTATCTCCATAGGGGTCTGTCTTATTCTGGGAAAGACCCTGCAGATATCAGTCAGATTCGCAGATAAGGTTCTTCATGGGTGGAGGAGGGGCCCTTTGCATCTTAGTGGACGGTAGTTTCAGGTGAAGGGAAGAAGGGATGGGAGGAAGATCTTGGCGTGGTGTGCATAGCATTCCAATATTGACAATCGTCTTCATCCTGTCTGTCACACCCAGCAGAGAACTTAGGCTAGTAGAGAGTGAGTTTTGCGGTGGGCTTTGCTCCAATGGGGCAGGGAGGCGTGTGGGAGATTCAACTTGCTGGCTCATCTCATTTGTCCTTCGCGACTCCGATTGTTTGGATGACCCTGATGAATACATCTGTGCCTCGTGTCGCCTTATCTCCTTTTACTCCAATTGTTTGGGAACAACTGCATCTTTTTGTCCTGCAGCCATGTCAGCAAGGCCAGTGCCACAGGTTGAAAAATATCCAGGAGTCACTGCTTCTAATTATTTTAGAAGAGAAACAAGCTTATCAGCAAGAAAAAATTCAAACAGAAGCGAAGCGAACCAAGCAGAGCGAGCAAAAAAAAGCATCTGCACTGTACGAGAGGGAGAGAGAAAAGAAAAGGAATTGACCTTCCCGTTCCAATACTTTTGGAGGGGAATGTATACATACACACACACACAGACACACACACACACACACACACACACAAAAGCACTGGAACCTCGATAAAACGCAGAGACTGAACAATGTGTCCAGGAATAGTTACCATTTGTCACTTAAACTGCCTTTGGCAAAGTCTGCTCGTTCCAGAATTTGCCGCTGTTGTTTACTGGCGTTGTGATGCAATGCAGGCAGAGGATTGTCACATACATACAAAAAAAAATCTAAATAAATAAATAGATCCAATTCTAAAAGACATGCCTATGTGGCCGCCACGTTGAATGTGGGGCATTGACGTGGCGGCCATGTCATGATGGCTATATCTATTGTCTAGTGTACATAGAGAGCGTGCCATTGCGGCATTGTTATCTCTGACGAATACAAACACAAGTCTCTGTACAGTAATATATGGGTGCATATGGCCTCAAAAAATGGGCTTCAATGTAACGGAAAATCGTCTATATCAGACGACCCCCGCCCCTATTAGTTTGTTCTATCGAGGTTCCACTGTGTGTGTGTGTGGATAAAATCCACGGATTTGAACCCGGTTCTTCAGAACTGTGAGGCAGATGTGCTAACCGGTCGCCCACCGTGCCGCCTCAAATATTCATGTATTTTATTTTAAACAATATAAGTGTTTAAATATCTAAGTAATATACAAATATGTATGTATGTAAGTCTACATGTTGGTGCCGATTGAGCATGCCCGCAGATGCATTACATTAGTGGATACACGCTCGCGTATTCCCCTGCGGAACGAAGGAGGGCTGTCTTTTTTTTAATATGAATTCCATTTATAAATGATCTAATTTATTGTCCAGTGAGCGAACGTTGGAACGTAGGAGCAGCGTTAACAGGGATTCTCTTGTTACCTTAGCTGTTTGCCCATCGCGACAACCGTGCTTTCGCATGCAGTCATGTGGCCAAATAGTCCCCACTTTCTCCTCTGTCGGCTTTAGCTGCGAAGCAAGGCACTGCTCGTAGGCCGCTGTATCTTGCCGTGAATGTCATATCTTGAACGCGAAGTGACTGGATGTTTAGAATTTCAGCAAGTGCTGGCAATCATGAGCGAATTTACTGCGGCTACAGATTATTTCTGGTGTTGTAGGTGAAGAAATTTGGTCATTATACCCATGGCTGGGAAGAACCAATGCAACAGGCTGGCAAGTGGCGATCAGTGCGCCGCTGAATGATGTTATCGGTCCAGTTTTTTGGGGTATCGGACCGATGAGTGTGATGTATTTTTTTCCCCAATATAGGGCTGATATATCAGTCCGATAGGGCATCCCAATATAGGGATGTAACAATACCGCGATATCGTAAAATTAAAAGTGCCTCGATATTGTCGTGTTCTGGTCTCGGGATAAAATAATGAGCCGTTGTGTTTAAAATTTTGTTTTGGGCCGGCCATACTAAACCACACCGCTGAGCCAGGCTGCTACAGCCGGACTACAACACTCCACTTCCTCATTAAGAGTATATACGCACCCGATTGGACGCGTAACCCATGTGACGATGTGGGTACGTCAGACAAAATACACTAATTGGCTGAATAGCCCACGTGACCCAAAGGCTGCGTTGGGAGCGATGCAGCAACAACTCTGTGCCCCTCGTCCGTCCCAAGGCTACAGCGTACCTGCTCTGCCGGTCTGATCGTCGCGTCGCAATTAATTGGACAAGATGCGCCTTGTTTTTTTCCTTTTTCTTTTTTTTTTTTTTGTCCTGTTCGGCTGTTAGATCAAGCAGAATGGATGATCTGTATCCCTTTTATGCCGAAACAGTTTAACCGTGTCACAGCGCAGTTTTTAAGCTGCCGCTGTGGTTCCCTAGTATTATAATTGATGTTTATTGAGAATCAGAGTCAATCAGTAGAACAGAACAAGGTTTCTAGAGGGGAGAGAGAAACGAAGACAAAAGACAAAGCACTAATTGTAAACAGGATGAGAAAAGTAAATCCATATATATCTACAACAATGAAAGATTAGATATGAGTGTTGTATGGGGCTGTAGTGCTACACCTTGTGAGGGAAGGACAGAACCAGATAGAATAGGACAAGGACAGAAGAAGCAGCATGCAGGACAAGGGTCGTGAACCCGCTGTGCAACTGAAGTGTGATGGGATTTACTATGTCAATTATAAAAGTCTATAGGACGTGAGTGAGGGGATAACCAAGCAATTCCCATGAGTTTTTTGTTGCAATAAGTGAGTGGCCCCAAACCCAGCTAAAGAGGGTGTGTGCAAGCGGACACAAAGACTGACAGACGTGTCCTGTAATTGCTGTGCCTGCACCACGGAGACTGAGGACCCCACCCAATCAATCAATGGGCGGGATCGGGCCCAGGGGTCCACCCGAGAGCAGCCCGGTGAACGGGACACGCCCCACACTGAGGGACCCAGGGCGGTCAGCCGGCCCCACCGAGGCACAACGACAACCGCCGACCCGAATCATGAAATTCAAAATATAAGAGAGTTTTTGTGTAACCAAAGACCAAAAGCATTGAATTGGTGTGCATTCCCATATAGCATGAAAATAGGTGTCTGGGGTATTTTTGGTGCATTGCACGCATATATTAGATGGAGAGAAGCCCATTTTATCCATAGTGTACTGACTAAAGTGTGTTCTATGGAGCACTTTATATTGTATAAGATGTAAATTAGTGTTGCATATCTATATCCAGTAGTTACGGTCAGTGGACATGGAAAGCTCTTCTTCCCATTTAATGATTGGTAAATGCATTGATTTAGTGCATGAAATTTATAAACTTTTGAGAGATTTCTTTTACTTTGCAGAAGAAGCTTGAGCTTTGACAAGCTGTTTGCTTGACAAACTCCGGCAGTTCGAGGGTACTCTGGAGTGTTGGTATTCTTTTTTTTTTTATTGCTGCTTTTAATTTATTGTATTGAAGAAAGTTTCCGCCTGTTATTTGGAATTCTTGGAAGAGTTCATCACATGTCCTAAAACATTATTGTTAAATAGTTGTTGTAGGTGGTTAATTCCATGTTGTTCCCATGTACTAAAATGAAGGGGTATATTATTAATTTAGAAATTTGGATTATGCCAGATTGGGGAGAGCATACATAATTGAGATCCTGCAGATTCTAAACTTTGCCACCAAGCCGTTAAGGTGGCTGCGATCATTGGGTTCTTGAAGCATTTATGGCGTTTATTGTGGAAATAAATGGGAGTTTTGGGAGTTTGATGATGTTGCACTCTATTTGTTCCAATTCTAGCCAAGAATGATGTTCCTCATTGTGGTGCATCGATTTGATGAGGTATTGTAATTGGTTAGCTAAATAATAGTGTTTAAAGTTGGGAGCCTTTAGGCCTCCCTCCTGTTTACTTTTCTGAAGAGTGGATAAAGTAATTCTATTTTTCTTATTTTTTGAATAAAGATTTATTACAGCAGAATCTAATATTTGAAACCATTTAAATTTGGACTTAAATGAAATCATTGAGAATAAATAATTTATTTGAGGTAAGGTCTTCATTTTTATTGTGGTTATTCTTCCCAGTAGTGATATAGGCAAATTATTCCAGCGTCTTAAAACAGCTGAGATTTTTTTCCCAGAAGTCGTGTGTAATTTAGATTGGTAAACTGCAGGATTCCATGAGTTTGCGGTTTTTGGGAGTATTGTTGATTTTGTCCAGTTGATAGAGTAATGTGATATTTGTGAAAATGTTTTAATGAGATTTAAGACTGCCTGAAGAGAAGACTTGGGTTCCTATAAATCAAGAATATCATCAGCATACAGATTGATTTTGTGTTCTGTTACTAGCGAGCAGATACCTTTAATATTAGCACTGTGACGTATAGCGGCAGCAAGAGGTTCGATGAATATTGCAAATAGGATTGGTGAGAGTGGACATCCTTGTCTGGTGCCTCTGTAAAGTAAAACTTTGTGGTGACGGTTGCTTTCGGCAAATTGTATAATGTTGCAATCCAATGTACAAGTATAAATGAGTCAGTACTGCAAAAAGGAAAGCCCAGTTAACTGTATCGAAAGCTTTGTCTGCGTTAAGTGACATAATGATTGCATTTAGATTTTTATGCTGTGACATGCTTATTAAATTTAACAGAGGTCTGACGTTATTTGTGGAACTTCTACCTTTAATGAAGCCTGTCTGGTCATAGTGGATTATCGACAGGAGTACCTGTCTCGCTGCGAGGGCTTTTGAGATAATCTTGATATCTACATTAATCAGTGATAAGGGCCGATAATTAGCTGCGAGAGTGGGGTCTTTACCTGACTTTAGCAATTATTTAATTGAAGCTGTGTTCATATGGCTACTTATTTGAACTTTATCGTTTATCTCCTTGACTGTTCTGAAAAATAGAGGCGCTAGTATTGGCCAGAAATGTTTCATGAATTCAACAGAGATTCTGTCAGAGGTAGCCTGAGTGAAATTAGAGTCAATGAGGCATTTTTCTTCTGACTCAATAAGGTGCATTTCTGTTTTAAATTTCGTGATATAATCCATAATCTTAATTCTCTTTGCCTGTGATCGAATGGCATTGAGATTCCATGACACAAAAATTAAGTGTGACATATAATGGGTGCGTGTATAGTCATTTTAAATAGATTGGGCACTATGTATACTTTGTTGTTTTTTTGACAAATGTTATTTAGAGAGGGTCATAGGGATGCTATATTTAAGTACAGCAAAGCATAGAAGGGTAGCAAACAAACACTGAACATAGAAAACAAACTGTGACAAGGGGTTAATGTGTGTGTGGTGGTTGTTTGTAGTTCACAAGAAGAGTTTTGGGCGACTTGTGTGTTTAGTGTGTGTGGAAACAAGCAGATCAGGAAAGGAGTCAGATAGGAGTTTTAACTGTTACGTGGCCGGGACATAATCCCTGTCCACAAGGTATGCAGTCAGCATAATGGACCACCTAATGCTCCGTTTGCCCCAGGTCTAGATTTGGGGTGGGTTATCACAGACGACGTCTGTCTCAATGGGGCTCACAAACCAAACGTGAATGTCCTCAAGATGGTAGTCTTGAGGACATTCAAAATGGACGACCCGGTCTTTTCCAAAAATCTGAGCGCAATATGCATGTGAAGGAGAAGCTTGTAGGCGAACCACGTAAAGCTCTCAGTGAAAACCTAGGGAAATACATCTTCGGTCACACACTCGACGATGATAAACTTGCACCTTCGGTGGAAGAATAAAGTGTTCACCAAGGACAGCTCTAATAGTTGGGTGGCTCCTCTCCCATTTCGAAGCCCCAGACAGCGCCTGCCCAACAATCGACAACAAGCACTCAATCGCCTTATGTCACTGCCGAGTTCCGCTAAAGAAGCCACAAATGAAGGACTACTTTGTGGATTTCACGAAGATCTTCAGCAATGGTTATACTGGAGCTGCGCCTGCATTGGAGAATGACCAGGAGTGTTGGTACCTACTGAGCTTCGGGCTCTGTCACCCCCGAAAGCCAAGACAAATAAGAGTTGTGTTCAACTAAAGTGCACAGCACAACCACAAATATTTGAATGAGGTGTTGCTTCATGGTCCAGATTTGAATAACAGTCTGATTGGAGTCCTCCTGTGGTTCAGGAGTGAACCAGTCACAATCATGTCCAACATTCAACAAATGTTCCACAGCTTTGTGGTCAGAAAGGATCATCATGACTACCTCAGGTTTTTGTGCTTACATGATCATAATCTCAATGGTGGTCCAGTTCCGCATGAAGATTCATTTGTTTGGCAACTGTTCTTCACCAGCTGTGGCAATGTACGGGTATAAGAGGACTGCAATGGAAGGAGAGCACGAGTTTGGTGCAGAAGCTCGACGTTTCGTTGAACATCACTTTTATGTGGACAATGGGTTGAAATAATTTCCCAGCGCAAAGGAGGCGATTGATGTGCTAAAAACAACACCAGATATGTTAGCTCTGTCCAACCTCAGGCTCCACAAAACCAGCTCCATTGTGTCGGGAGTCATGAAGGCTTTCCCAGGGGAAGACCTAGCTAAAGGCCTACGACACCTTGACATCGGTCAGGATTCTCCTCCATTGCAACTAGGGTTGGGCATCGTTTGAATTTGATCTTTTTTGATCTTTTGTTGTTTGAAGATCCGTCTCACCTCCTGTTCGTGGATGGTCAACGAAGGAGGTGGGGTCAGAGGTGTGATGGTGGTCGGTTGTGTACTTTTCAAATCTGCAGTCGAAGGTGTTCCAAGTCGTCGGCTAGTCTTTTATTGTTCTCAGCTTGGGGGGGGGGGGGGTGCTTGTCACTGGTTTCTAGCGAGATTGTATAGGGCCCTATCCCCACTTCGATCCCCTTTCGCCTGGCGAAGTTGCTTAAGTTTGGTACTCAACCATGGCTTGTTATTGAACATGCAAAATGACTTTGTTGGCGTACACACCTCGTCACAGAAACTTATATAGGATGTAACAGTGTCTGTATATTCATCCAGACTTCCAGTTAAATTTTCAGACACTCCAGTCTGTGCAGTCCAGACAGCTTTGAATTTCTATCTTAATTTTGTTGGTCCACTTTTTCACAGTTTTCACCGTAGGCTTTGCACATCAAAGTTCTTGCCTGTATGTTGGTATTAAGTGAATTAAGGAGTGATGATGAGACCAGAGCTGCACGGGGTGTGGCACGGTGTTCTGGGTGTTCTTTTCCCATTTCGTTTACATGTTCAGTGGGCATTAGCAGGGCGGCATTCGTGTTAGCTTGAGGTGGAATGTAAACACCGGCGAGAATGAAAGATGGCAGTACACCCCGAACCGGGTGCTGTGTGTACATTAATGAAGAAAAAAAGTGAACTTAAATGACTTCAGCAAATGGCTGCAATATAACAAAGAGTCAAAGATTTAAGGGGGTCTGAATACTTTCCGTACCCACTGTGTGTGTGTGTGTGTACACACGATTTCTCAAGTCTTTGCAAAGATATTGGACATAAAACTCGAAGCACAGCCGATAGAACAAGCGGGTTTTTGTCGCTGTTTTAATACTATGGACCACACACACACACTAATAATAATAATAATCGAACGACAACGAGTACAAAATGCCTCTGTGTGTAGCCTTCATCGACTATGAAAAAGTGTTTGATTCAGTCACCACCACTTTGATACTGGAGGCGCTGGTAAATCAAGGGATAGTGCCGACCTATATCAACATTCTACTATCAATGTAGAACAATTGTTATGGTTCAATACAAATTGATGATGAAAGAGTACAAATAAGTTTAGGAAAGGCGTCAGGCAAGGCAACACACTGACGCAGAAGCTATTTACAGCTTGCCTTGAAGATATATTTGCAAAGCTCAAATGGGAAAAAGAAGGTCGAAAAATGAACAGCGCTTATTTGAGCTATCTTCGTTTTGCAGACATCACTTTATTCTCCTCCGATGCTGAACAACTACAGCGTCGTATTCAGGAATTAGAAAGCTGTCACTCAGGTATCAAAATGAACAAAAACAAAACAAAGATCATGCTCAATTGTTACTGTCCACAAAAAGATGTCAAAATGGACGACTATGTCCTAGACGCCGTCGACAACTACATCGATTTGGGCCACCTTGTAACAATGAATGGAAATACAAAGACTAAAGTTCAATGCCGCAGAAAGCTTGCCTGGCAGGCTTATGGAAGGCTAAGTGTTATATTCAAGAACAATCTTCCCATTTGCTTGAAAAGACAAGTTTTTCATCAATTTATTTTACCAGTCCTCACTTACGGTAGTGAAACTTGGACTATGAATGCCAAAGTTATACAAATGCTCCGTGTAACCCAAAGGAACATGGAGCGCCAAATGTTGAAAATAAGCATTCGCGACAAGATGCAGTTGGATAATACAGTAGACAAGAGTTACCAACGTCATTCAAAAAATAAAAAGCCTTAAATGGAAATTGGCTGGCCACGCTGCCCGAAGAGCTCACAACTGGTGGACCACAGAAACGATCAATTGGATACCACTGGGCACAAAGCGGCCACGGCGAAGACCTAAAGGTACAACCCCAATTCCAATGAAGTTGGGACGTTGTGTTAAACATAAATAAAAACAGAATACAATGATTTGCAAATCATGTTCAACCTATATTTAATTGACTACACGACAAAGACAAGATATTTCATGTTCAAACTGATAAACTTTATTCTTTTTAGCAAATAATCATTAACTTAGAATTTTATGGCTGCAATACATTCCAAAAAAGCTGGCACAGGTGGCAAAAAAGACTGAGAAAGTTGAGGAATGATCATCAACCACCTGTTTGGAACATCCCACATGTGAACAGGCTAATTGGGAACAGGTGGGTGCCATGATTGCGTCCCTGAATTGCTCAGTCATTCACAAGCAAAATGGGGCGAAGTTCACCTCTTTGTGAACAAGTGTGGAAGAAAATAGTCGAACAATTTAAGGCCAACGTTCCTCAACGTACAATTGCAAAGAATTTAGGGATTTCATCATCTATGGTCCATAATATCATCAAAAGGCTCAGAGAATCTGGAGAAATCACTGCATGTAAGGAGCAAGGCCGAAAACCAACATTGAATGCCCATGACCTTCGATTCCTCAGGCGGCACTGCATCAAAAACCGACATCAATGTGTAAAGGATATCACCACATGGGCTCAGGAACACTTCAGAAAACCAATGTCAGTAAATACAATTCAGCGCGACAGCCGTAAATGCAACTTGAAACTCTACTATGCAAAGCAAAAGCCATTTATCAACAACACCCAGAAACGCCGACAGCTTCTCTGGGCCCGAGCTCATCTAAGATGGACTGATGCAAAGTGGAAAAGTGTTCTGTGGTCCGACGAGTCCACATTTCAAATTGGTTTTGGAAATTGTGGACGTTGTGTCCTCCGGGCCAAAGAGGAAAAGAACCATCCGGACTGTTATGGACGCAAAGTTCAAAAGCCAGCATCTGTGACTGTGTTAGTGCCAATGGCATGGCTAACTTACACATCTGTGAAAGCACCATTAATGCTGAAAGGTACATAGAGGTTTTGGAGAAACATATGCTGCCATCCAAGCAACGTCTTTTTCATGGATGCCCCTGCTTATTTCGGCAAGACAATGCCAAACCACATTCTGCACGTGTTACAACAGCGTGGCTTCGTAATAAAAGAGTGTGGGTACTTGACTGGCCTGCCTGCAGTCCAGACCTGTCTCACATTGAAAATTTGTGGCGCATTATGAAGCGTAAAATACGACAACGGAGACCCCGGACTGTTGAACAGCTGAAGCTGTACATCAAGCAAGAATGGGAAAGAATTCCACCTACAAAGAATCAACAATTAGTGTCCTTAGTTCCCAAACATTTATTGAATGTTGTTAAAAGAAAAGGTGATAGAAGACAGTGGTAAACATGACCCTGTCCCAGCTTTCTTGGAACGTGTTGCAGCCATAAAATTCAAAGTTAATGATTTGCTAAAAAGAATAGTTTATCAGTTTGAACATTGAATATCTTGTCTTTGTAGTGTATTCAATTAAATATAGGTTGAACATGATTTGCAAATCATTGTATTCTGTTTTTATTTATGTTTAACACAACGTCCCAACTTCATTGGAATTGGAGTTGTAGATGGATAGATAAAATTATTAAACACACCGGAATACACTGGCAATAAATTGCAATCTGCCGTAGTAGTTGGAAACGTTAAGAAGAGGCCTTCATCCTGCAGTGGATAGAAAATGGCTGCTGATGATGATATACAGACCCTTTCCCAACAATTATGATATCATAGAAAAGTTTATTTCCATAATTCCATTCAAAAAGCTAAACTTTCATAAATTATAAATTCAGGGGCCACAATTTAAAAAATTTCAAGTACCGTATTTATTTGTTTATTTTTACATAATATGGGCTTCCAGCTCATAAAACCCACAAAATCAGGAATACAAAAAACTTTATTACTGTGAAGAAATCCGCCCAAATTTTGCAGGCCATAAATGTTTTAAACTAAGTGTCACACAATAATCAACTCCTAAACTCAAAGCACCTGCACAAGTTTCCCCAGGTGTCATTAAATTGCTTCAGTTTGGTTCAATTGTCTCAGTTGGGGTGAATATGGGGAAGACTGCAGACTTGACCATCACTGATACCCTGCATAGGATGGGTAAGCCACAAAAGTTCTTAGCTAAGGAAGCTGGCTGTTCACAGAGTGTTGTGTCCAAGCATATCAATGGAATGACAAAATGTGGAAGGAGAAGATTCACCAGCAAAAGAGATGAGCATGGGCTTCAGCGTATTATCAAACAGAGAAGATTCAAGAATCAAGCAGAGATCCAGAAAGAGTGGAATGAGGCGGGAGTCACAGCTTCAAAAACCACCACATTCAGACGCATCCGGGAGATGGGCTCCAACTGTCGGGTTCTTTGGGTCAAGCTGCTTATGAACCTGAGTCAACGTAGGAAGTGTCTCAATTGGGCCAAGGAGAAGAAGGACTGGACTGTTGGCCAGTGGCCCAAGGTCCTTTTTTACAATGAAAGTAAAGTGTCCCTTTCATTCGGGAATCAAGGTCCAAGGGTTTGGAGGATGATGGGTGAAGAACAGAACAGAATGTCCAGTGCAGGTGTTGGTAAACTGCTTTCTTAAATCCAAGGTCACCGCAAGAGTCTACCAGAATGTTTAAGAGGACTTCATGATTCCTTCTGCTGAGGATCTGTATGGAGATGCAGATTTAATCTTCCAGCAGGAATCTTCCGCTGCCCATACCGCCAGAAGCACCAAACCTGGTTTGATGCCTATGCCATCACAGTGCTTGATTGGCCAGCCAACTCGCCGTATCTAAACCCCATTGAGAATCGATGGGGTATTATCAAAAGGAAAAAGAGGGGCACCAGACAACAAAGAAGGATGGAAATCTGGGCTTCCATAACTCCCAGGCAATGCCACAGGTTGATTACCTCAATGCCACGACACATCAAGGCAGTGATTAAAGCAAAGGGATTCCCAACCAAGTATTGAAGATTAACATATCATTTCAAAAGTACCATATTTTTATTGATTTAATGTGAACCTAATTTCTTTTTTTCTCCAAAAACTGAGAGTTAAATGGTTATTTTATTCACAGTATTCCATTTTTTTGAATTCCTAATTTCGTGGGTTTTATGAGCTGGATGCACAAATGATGTAAATATAAACAAATAAATACTTAAAATTGTTTAAATTATGGGTCCTGAATCCATAATCTATAAAAGTTTAACTTTTTGAATGGAATTATGGAAATAAATGAACTTTTCCATGATATTAACATTTTTTGGAAAGGGTCTGTATATAGCTCCAGCACGCCCGTGACCCTAGTGAGTATAAGCGTTTTGGAAAATGGATGGATGGATAACTTTGTACTGTACTTGGCATTTTAGGCTATGAAAAATACCTACAAACAATTTTGTACTAAACAATAATATGGGTGCATATGGCCTAAAAAAAGTGCTTCGATGTAACGGACGCTCAGCTATATTGGACGACCCACTGCCCCTGTTAGTCTGTTCTCACGGGGTTCCACTGTAGTTTGGTTTTAGTATTAAGTATATCCCAGATGGCAAGCATGTCACAGAAAAAAGTTCAATGGTCACACAATGCTTAGATGCGTCGGTGGAAATGCAACAAACATGACATCACATTTAGGCCAACATCACCATAATGAGAAAATAGGTGCCAGACAAAAACAAGAACGACGCATCCTACAAACTGTATTCAACTTATTTAGACAGCATGAATCAAAGAGGCCAAAAGAAATTGACCGTGCTATTCCTACTTTTATTGCTGTCGACATGCGACCCTTTTCTAACTTGGGGACAATGCCGGGTTTCATAACATGCTGCATGGACACTTGAGCCCCGCTATAAGACTTTTGTGAACCTTGTTGTTGCTCTGACCTCAGATGGCTGGATGTCGAGAGCTACACAGAGTTACTTGATTTAATTACGACACTAAAGTACTGCGGAATGTAAAATGAAAAGCAACGTTCTTCAGACGCCTCCTCGACAGTCACGCTTCTGATAAAAGATCTGACAGAAGCTATGGAGGACTTGAAGTAGAGCTGCATGATTATAGCCAAAATAATAATCATGATTATTTTGATCACTATTGTAACAAGGATTATTAATTACAATTATTCCTCGCTAGGGAATTTTTTTTTTTATTGCACTACTTTTCAACAAACAATATGTAACAGTTTTCAGTGCAAAATGAATCTTTAGATAAGAATAAATGATGGATAATAAAAAATAAATTTACCCCCCAAAAATTCTACTTTACCAAGAGCTAACTAAACAGGCTATTACAAAGTGCAATCACAAATTCCAATTTATTGGAAGCATATACAGTTAATGCATAAAATGCAATATTATAATCGTGAATTACACTGTAAATATAAAAGTAAACTATTGCCTTTGGTATTCTTTGTTGTTGAGGTCGTTGCTGTTGCTTTATGCTATATTTTTTCTAATTTATTGATTTACTTTTTCTCTTTCTCACACGAGAGTAATTTGCAGGATGAAAGGACACATGCATGGATCGGGGATCTTCTCTTCTTGACCCTGTGTTTGCGGTCCCGCCGTCTGTGGGGGTGGGAGGCGTGGATTGATGGTGGATTCGCCCATGCTCCGCGAGTGCTGGGGTGGTGCCAGCTGGCATCCGCCTTGGTCCCCGGTTCCAGCTGCTGGTGGAGGGCAATGGGGGCCCACTGTCGCTCTTCTCTCAGTTCCTTGCATCCAGCTGCGGTCACCTCCTCCTATGCTCGCGGGGGTGGTGGTGGTGGTGGGGGGTCCCCTGTGGACAGTAGTGCCTGCTGTGGGGTTTTGTCCCTGCCTGGTCCGGTTTTTCGGGGCACCTCGGTGGAGCCGGTGGTACACCCTGGATCCCTCGGTATTGGTGGTGTCCTCCTCCAACAGGCCGCTCTCGGGTGGACTCCAGGGCCAGACCCCGCCTCTCGATTGGTGGGGGTGGGGTCCTCGGCCTCCACGGTGCAGGCCCAGCAATTACACAACACTTCTGACGGTTACGAGATGGTGTCGATTCACTTGCATGTGTCCGCAGACAGACACCCCCGGGACTTATTTGCTGGGTGTGTGTCCACTCACTCATTGCGACAAATAACTAACAACTATGCAATTTTCTTGGGTATCACTAACTGTAAAAAGGATGAGAAAAGTGAGTCATTACATTATCTACAACAAGGAAACATTAAATAGTGTTGCATGGGGCTGTAGTGCTACACCCTGTGAGGGAAGGACAGGACAAGCTAGAACAGGACAAGGACAGGAGAAGAAGCATGCAGGACAAGGGTCGTGAACCCCGCTGTACAACTGAAGTGGGGTGGGATTGACTATGTAAATTATAAAAGTCTATAGGACAAGAGTATGAGTGAGGGGATACACAAGCAATTTACATATTCATGAGTTATTTGTCGCAATTAAGTGAGTGGCCCCACACCCAGTGAAAGAGTCCCAGGGGTGTGTGCTTGCAGACACATGCAAGTGAATTGACACCGTTTTACATGCACAAAGACTGACAGAAGTGTCCTGTAATTGCTGTGCCCACACCGCGGAGGCTGACGACCCCACCCAATCAAGACTCCCACCACATTTCATTTGTACAGCCGGGTCCAGGACCCCTGTCCTGCATGCTTCTACTCCTGCAAAAAGGTGGTGGAGGTGCAAAAAGGCACGGAAACCCAAGACCGCACCTAAAATCAATCAATAATCAAACAGCAATCCAGCCCCATGTCAGGGCAAATTTAATATCAGCTCGTTCAGTCCTAATTGATGGCCTATAAAAAGGTTTAATTGCCAAGGCGTGAGTCAAGACACATCTTGTGATGGATAAGAGCAGAGAGCTGTCTCAAGACCATTGCAAAACATAATGATGGCATTGGTTACAGGCGCATATCTAAGCTTCTGAACATTCCAGTGAGCATGGTTGGGGCCATAATACGTAAGTGGTAAAGCCAATTATACCACCATAAATTTTCCTCGATCAGGTGCTCCTCGCAAGATTTCTGAGAGAGGAGTGCGAAGAATAATCAGAAGAGTTGTCCAAGAGCCAAGGAGCAACTGTGGAGAGCTTCAAAAAGACCTGGAATTAGCATGTACTATTGTCACAAGGAAAACAGTGAGTAATGCACTCCGCCGCCATGGGCTGTATGCACGCTCACCACGCAAGACCCCATTGCTGAAAAAGATTGTTTAAAGTTTGCTTAACAACATTTGGACAAGCCAGCTAAATACTGGGAGAATATAGTCTGTTCGGATAAGAGCAAAATTTAACTGTATGGATGTAATGCACACCATGTTTGGAGGACAAACTGAACTGCACATCACCCTAAAAACACCATACCAACAGTGGACTTCGGAATTGGGAACATGATGGTGTGGGGGTGTTTTTCAGCAAATGGTACTGGTAAACCTTAGTGGTAAACACATTATTGAAAGAAGGATGAATGGGCAAATGTACCGAGACATTCTTGACAAAAATCTGCTGCCACCTATGAGGATGATGAAAATGAAACGAGGGTGGACATTTCAGTCGGATAATTATCCAAAACATACTGCCAACGAAACTCTCAATTAGTCACGAAAAAGAAGAAATAAAAGCTGCTAGAATGGCCCAGCCAATCACCTGACTTGAATCCAATCGAAAATCTATAGAAAGAACTGAAACTGAAGGTCCATAAAAGAAGCCCACAGAACCTTCAAGATTTGAAGACTGCTTGTGTGGAGGAATGGACCAAAATCACACCAGAGCAATGCATGCGACTAGTTTCTCCATACAGGAGGAGTCTTGAAGCTGTCATTGCAAACAGGCTTTTGTACAAAGTATTAAATACCAGTTGACGTGTTCAATACCTTTTCCCTGTGTCATTTCACATTATTTCACACAACTTAATTTGTTCTACTTTCTTTGTATGTATGGATTACTTGGGTTATTCCAACATCTGGTGAAATTTTCATGTCAATAGCACCTTGCAAAATATAAGTAATAACAAAAATGGTGACGCATTAAATGATTATTTCAGCCGCTGTAGACACAGGTGGATAAAATTCTTGGTACCCCTCTGTTCATGAAAAGCCCACAGTGGTCAAAGAAAAAACTTGAATCTGATAAAAGTAATAGCAATTATAAAAATTACATCAAAACGAACCGGTGAAAATCAGACCGCTTCTGAATTGTGGTTCAACAGAATTATTTTTAAAACAAACTCATGAAACAGGCATGGACTAAAATGATGGTACCCCCTAGAAAAGATTAAATATAATTTGACCATAGGGACATGTTTAAACAACCTACCTTTAAACTACCCTCTAATTAGCGTCACACGTGTCTTCAAACTTCAGTCAGTCGGCCTATTTAAAGGGTGACAAGTAATCACTGTGCTGTTTGGTGACATGGTGTATACTACACTAAACATAGACCAGAGGAAGCGAAGGAGAGAGTTGTCTCAGGAGATTAGAAAGAAAATTCTAGACAAGCACGTTAACACATTCACTGCCACTGACCGCTTCAGAAGTAAAATATCCATGCTAACTGGGAGGGCTGGCATTGAAATTGTTTTAAAGGTGAAGGCAATCAGACCATCTCCAAGCAGCTTGATGTTTCTGTGACTACACTTGCAATTATTATTCAGAAATTTAAGATCCACGGGATTGTAGCCAATTTCCCTGGACATGGCCACAGGAGGAAAATTAATGACAAATTGGAGACATAGATTATATGAATCATAACAAAAGAGCCCAGAACAACCATCCATCCATCCATCCATTTTCTGAGCCGCTTCTCCTCACTAGGGTCGCGGGCGTGCTGGAGCCTATCCCTGCTGTCATCGGGCAGGAGGCGGGGTACACCCTGAACTGGTTGCCAGCCAATCGCAGGGCACATAGGAACAAACAACCATTCGCACTCACAGTCATGCCTACAGGCAATTTAGAGTCTCCAATTCATGCATGTTTTTGGGATGTGGGAGGAAACCGGAGTGCCCGGAGAAAACCCACGCAGGCACGGGGAGAACATGCAAACTCCACACAGGCGGGGCCAGGGATTGAACCCGGGTCCTCAGAACTGTGAGGCTGACGCTCTAACCAGTCGGCCACCGTGCCGCCAGCCCAGAACAACCTCCAAACAAATTAAGGTGTACTCCAAGGTCAAGGTACGTCAGTGTCACATCGCACCGTTTATGTTTGAGCCGAAGTGTACTTCATGGGAGACACCAGGGAGGACACCACTGTTGAAAATACAATCATAAAAAAGCGAGACTGGAATTTGCGACGCAGCAAGCCGCTGGCGGAATGGCTTTGGCTCGCTAGATGCACACACTTTAGGGAAAATTCACTATTTATTAAGTTTGATAGCCCGTGGGCTAACTAGCTAGAGAGTTAAGGAGCTAAACAGCTTGTGCTGGCTCGCTCGAACGTAGTGACATACTGAGCTCACCAACTGGCGGACCGCAGTCCACGTCCGGACCCAGAAGCAGTCCCATACCACACCATAGCCAAAAAAAGAAAGGTTATGATTAAAGACATACAGGGCACTTATATTTTAAGTGGAACAATATATTACAAGCTTTATGGTAGTGATAAAGCGTGCCGACCAGTCACATGCGAGTTCAGCCACTCCCTTCAACCAATCAAATCGGCATCTCTGGCCGTAATCACTGATTGCGCGCAGCCCTGACAGAGATGAGAAGAAACATAGCAGAGGACAGAGAAAGAGACTCAGCGTTTAAGTTAAAGATGGAGAAAGATCAGAAAATGACCAATAAAGGATGAAAACATTTGGAACAAACGGCGCTTAAAATGGTCAGTGATTTTTGTTTGCATTCCTCAGTGGGAGGTTCCTACAGGGAGCACTTATTAAAAGTGTATATGTAAAACGCCATTATTAATCAAAACAAACGGTGAAGAAAAGAGGTCCAGAAAATGGATGGATGGATAACCTCTGAAACGGTTCAGTTGTTCAGATTTGTTAAATTAAAATATGCTAAATTGTTTGAGACTTCCCTGTTGTGTCAAGATGACAAACAGATAAGGGGAAACTCAAAACTTTATTGTACTTAAATTAAGCACTTAACACATAACTTTATGTTTTTATTTACTTGCTCTTATTGTGAAATGCAGCCCTGCTGTTATTTAGTTAATGAGAGGACATTACACAGTTGTGCTCATACTGTATGTTAGATTACCAGGGGAGAATTTGTCAGATGTGTACAATTCTTTACTGACCTCCACCCGAAAAAACACCTTTGGGATGAATTAGAGCAAAGATTGAGAGGCAAGCCTTTTCACATCCAACGTCAGTGTGTGTGGCACAAATGCGGTTCTGGAAGAATGGTCAAAAGTTCCCATAAACACAATCCTAAACCTTGTGGACAGCTTTCCTAGAAGAGTTGAAGCCCTTATAGCTACAAAGGGTGAACAAGCATCATATTTAACCCAATGGATTAATGGACTAAGAATGGAACGTCACTCAAATGCATAGGTGAGTCAAGGCAGGTGAGTGAATACTTTTGGCAATATAGTGTAGTCTCAAGTGTAAAATGATTTATGCAAATGAAAATACTTACCAATCCAAATTGCCAATTCATTCTTTGTTCATCCAACGTATGTGTTGGCCCCTCACTCTTGACTCTTATTGCAACAAAGTCATTGCCCCCAACAATGATTCCTGGTCCATTATCCACATTTTCCTGAAATGCGGAAACAAGTACATGGAATAACTGTTAAACTGTGATGTTCTGACCGTGTAGTTCAGGTTAAATAGACACATCGTTGTTGTTTGAAAGGTACATTGAAGATCAAACCCTGCAGAAGTTGTGCACATTCAGAAAAAAGTAATGAAAAAGTATTAATATTAAATGTTTATTTGTATAACTGTGTTTATGTACGTCAAAGTTTCCTGAACAATTTAAATGTAATAATGTTTTTAAGATTTTTTTCTCTCTCTTTATTAGGGGCAACTGCTGCAAGAGTCCGACTGTATCTGTACCTATTTTGAAATGCTTTTGACCACGTAAAGCACATTGAGTTACCTTCTGTATGAAATGCACCATAGAAATAAATTTGCTTTGCAGTGTAAATATAATGTGGTTCTGTCAGTCATCCAAAATCAAGTTGTTATGTGTGGCGCGCGCGTGTGTGTGTGTGCGTGTATACGTATATATCTCACAGACTCAGATTTATTGGCCAAATATGTTACAAGTATGTTAAAAAGGAATTTGTCTCCGGTAAGTTGGACCCACTCTGATATGATAATAAATAGCCACTATGACAAAATATACCTTTAGGACATAAAAAACAAGTGTATGGATAGCAAAGAATGTGTACCACTAGTGTGGTGTTGCTAATATAATGGCAATTGTGAAAATGGTGCAGAGTCCTCAAGCAATTTAGAGCAATTTCAAGTGACAGTGCAATAATCTGGTGCAGTGACAATTTTTAGAGTTCTCAAACACAAAAGTGTGCTGTCTTAATCAACAACAAAATGCAAAGCGTAGCATGATAAAATAGTGAGTGTACGAATAATAAATACTTAGTCTCCCGACAGAGATGTGGCAAAAAAAATAAAAAATTGGCAGCATGTTACAATTAATTGTAAGTCATCTGTTTAAGAAGCTCATGGCAAGAGGGAAGAAGCTGTTGAAAGGCCTGCTGGTTTTAGTTTGTATTGTTCGATAGCGCCTACCAGAGGCAAGGAGTTGGAATAGGTGGTGACCAAGATGTGGAGGGTCCAAGAGGATTTTGTTCTGTGCGTGTGCAATCCCTCAAGAGTGGGAAGGTGGGTACCGGTAATTTTTTTGGCAGCCTTGACTGTCTGTTGCAGTCTGATTTTGCCCTTCTTTGTGGCAGCACCAAACCAGACTGTGACGGATGAACACAGAACTGATTCAATGACTGCTGCTTAGAACTCCCTCAACAGCTCCCGGAGCAAGCCGTGCTCCTCAGAAGCCGCAGGAAGTACATCCTCTACTGGGCCTTTTTGAGGATTGAAGTCCACGATCATCTCTACTGTCTTGAGCGTGTTCAGCTCCAGGTTGGGTCGGCCGCACCACAGCTCCAGCCGCTCCACTTCCTGTCAATATGCAGACTCGTCACGGTCTTTGATGAGGCCGATGGTGTCATCTGCAAACTTCAGGAGTTTGACAGCCGGGTGCGTTCAGGTGCAGTCGCTCGTGTAGAGAGAAAAGAGCAGCGGAAAGAGGACACAACCTTGGGGTGCCCCAGTGCTGATGCTGCGTGTGGATGAGGTGGCCTCCCCCAGCCTCACCTGCTGTGTCCTGCCCGTCAGAAAGCTGTAAATCAACTGCCAGATGGCAGGGGAGACGCTGAGTTGGAGAAGCTTGGAGGAAAGGAGTTCAGGGATGATGGTGTTGAACACTGAGCTGAAGTCCACGAACAGGATCCTCGCGTAGGTCCCTGCACTGTGGAGGTGTTCTAGGATGAAGTGCAGTCCCATGTTGACTGAATCATCCGCAGACCTGTTTGCTCGGTAGGAAAACTGCAGGGGGTTCAGCAGGGGACCTGTGACGCTCTTGAGTTGGTCCAGCACGAGACGTTCAAAGGACTTCATGACCAGAGATGTCAAGGCGACAGGCCTGTAGTCATTTAGACCCGAGATTGTAGGTTTCTTGGGGACTGGAATGATGGTGTAGCATTTGAAACAGGATGGTACTGCACACAGTTCCAGAGATCTATTGAAGATCTGTGTGAAGACTGGAGCGAGCTGGTCCACGCAGACTTTGAGGCAAGATGGGGACACATGGTCTGGGCCTGCCCCTTTGTTCATCTGTGAAAGTGTCCTTTTCAAATCTGCAGTAGAAGGTATTCAAGTCGTTGGCTAGTGTACGACTGTTCTCAGCTTGGGGTGATCATCGATTTGTAATTGGTCAGCGATTGGAATGCATGCCAGACTGATTTAGTCGTTAGCGCTAAACTGTTTTTTCCAACTTTGCTGGATAGTTTCTCTTTGCAATGTTCATTTCTTTAGTCAGCTGATTCCTAGTGCGATTATACAGGGCCCTGTCCCCACTTTGATATGCATCCTCCTTTGCTTGGCGAAGTTGCTTAAGTTTGGCAGTGAACCACGGCTTGTTATTGAATGAGCGAAATTACTTTGTTGGTACACACACATCTTCACAGAAACTAATATAGGATGTGACAGTGTCCGTATATTCATCCAGGCTGCCAGCTGAATTTTCAAAGACACTCCAGTCTGTGCAGTCTAAACATCTTTGAAGTTCTATCTTTGCTTCATTGGTCCACTTTTTCACTGTTTTCCTTGTAGGCTTCACACATTTAAGTTCTTGCCTGTATGTTGGTATTAGGTAAATTAAGCAGGATCAGACGAGTCCAGGGCTACACGAGGTATGGCACTGTATGTGTTATTTAGCATAGTATAGCAGTGGTCTAAAATGTTATTTTCCCTGGTAGGACAGTCGATGTGCTGCTTGTATATAGGGAGTTCGTGGTTGAGTTTAGCTTTGTTAAAGTCCCCGAGAATAATAATCTTTTTGGGCCGCTGAATGACGATCACAGTAAAAAATGTTGGCAGCCAATAACCTAACCCCTTGTCTATTTAGACAGCTGGTGTTGTGTCCTCCCTTTCCGATGTTGTCCCGTATCTTTGGGCTTTGCTCCCAGTAAATTCCAGGGAGAACTGCTGGATGCATTATCGTTTCCACAGTCCACATCCGTCCTCTTTGTTGAGAGAAGTGGCTGCCTGTTAGCACACTTCTGCTCATCATTTTGAGACATCGGTAGAGTGGTTTCATTCCCCGACTGTCCATTTACATCCACTCACACCTCAAGACAGTGGATTTTCGTTTCCAGGATTGACATCCTCTGCAGCAGTCCGTGATAGTCCTCAATGGAAAAGGGATGCATCTTGATTGTTGGTCTTGTTGCTAATAGCAGGCCAGTGCTATTAAGAAGGCCACACTCATGTAATGGTGAGAGGGTATCAGAAAATATTGTAATATAGTAACAACTGACTGTATTTACAAAAAAAAGGTAGTCCCACAGATTTAAAAATATAAAATATATAATGGGAGTCGCTGCTTCAATTTTTTTTTAGAAGAAAATCAAGCTTATCAGCAAGAAAAAATATAAACAGAAGCAAAGCAAGCAGAGCGAGCAAAAATGCGTCTGAACTGTTCGAGAGCAAGTGAGAAAGTCACCTGCCGTGCGGAATGAGAAACAGAATAATTTGCATTGGCAACATTGTATTGTACAGTTGTATTCTATTTTGCGTGGTTATTATTCCAGTAGTTTTTGGATTCTGATACAAGGACCCATTTGGAGAATACTTTAATCCCAGACGTATAGATTTAGTGCCTTGTTACAACCCATTTGAACAGTTAATGGAAGAGCGAATCGTAAATTGAGAGAGGGTTTTCTGTTGAACAAAGTTAAGGAGTAAGATCTGAGTTAAAGAACGGGACTCTTTCGACGGCATAATTACTTTTTAGGGGAGTTTTGAGGTAAATCAGGACAACAGAGGCTTGAAGGTAATGAATATTGAAGAAGTCTAAGCTGTAGTGATTTAGAAGAGTAGGACAATGCATGGGGAGGCTCATTTACAACATTAGGGAGTAGGTTTCGAAACAAAATGTTCATCTCGATCTTCATATCTCTGGTAACAGCCGTAGACCTGGTTATCCTTTGCGGCTGTTGCTGCATTCCATACCTATGTTTGAAATGCATAACCACTGCTTTGGACAACAAGCTTTCAGGTCCCCCTCCTGCCTACCAGATGCCCCTCCTCGGCTCCCCTGATGACGAGTATGAATCCGACGCCGCACCCAAACACCCATCTTGACGACAGCACTGGCGACACTAGTCTAGCTTGCTTTTGTTACCTTAGCCATAGCAGCTCGTTTGTATGCTTGTATCACTCATTTTAAAATTGGAAATTGTGTTCAGTTTGGCTGCCAGGCAGTGGGGCCGCAGAGGGTCTTCCGTGAGTATTGTTGAAAGCTGCCACCCTGGTTTTCGCCCCTGCACTTGCAGTTGTCTGTCCTTATACAATGTTATATGATACATTACTTGTTCATGATTAATTGTGCTTGTGGTTTACTTATAATTTTGTCCTCTTCCTCTTCTGAGGTGCAAACACCCTTACGGTGCCCCATTGCTTTTTGGCTGTCACCATCCTTTTGATCTCACATCAGGGCTGTCACAATATTCCTCGACTCGCCTCCCTGGTGCATCATTTGCTGGATGAATACCCCTCCAGATTTGGTTGACATGACAAAGTAAAAAAAAAAACCTGGCAAGACAAGAGGTGTGTCTTGCCAGGTTTTTTTTAGTAGTAGTAGTAGTAGTAGAGTACTACATACAGTGGGTACGTAAAGTATTCCGACCCCTTTTTCACTCTGTTATATTGCAGCCATTTGCTAAAATCATTTAAGTTAATCTTTTCCCTAATTACTGTACACACAGCACCCCATATTGACAGAAAAAAACATGGAATTGTTGAAATTTTTGATTTATTAAAAAAGAAAAACTGAAATATGACACAGCCATAAGTATTCAGACTCTTTGCTCAGTATTTAGGAGAAGCACCCTTTTCAGCTAATACAGCCATGAGTCTTTTTGGGAATGATGCAACAAGTTTTTCACACCTGGATTTGGGGATCCTCTGCCATTCCTCCTTGCAGATCCTCTCCAGTTCTGTCAGGTTGGATGGTGAACGTTGGTGGACAGCCATTTTCAGGTCTCTCCAGAGATGCTCAATTGGGTTTAAGTCAGGGCTCTGGCTGGGCCATTCATGAACAGTCACGGAGTTGTTCTGTAGCCACTCTGTTATTTTAGCTGTGTGCTTTGAGGCATTGTCTTGTTGGAAGGTGAACCTTCCGCCCAGTCTGACCTCATCAGACCAGAGAATCTTATTTCTCACTATCTTGGAGTCCTTCAGGTGTTTTTTTTTTTTTTTTTTTAGCAAACTCCATACGGGCTTTCAAACCTCTTCTCCCCCGATTGCTCAGTTTGGCCAGACGGTCAGCTCTAGGAAGGGTTGTGGTTGTCCCAAACGTCTTCCATTTAAGTATTGTGAACGAAAAAATCAATTACTCATACGTAGATAGCTGGTCACCTTTCCTCAACATGCTAAATCTAGACTCTTGATTCCTTTGCCTGAGTAGGGTGCCATTTGCCATTTGACAATAGCAAGGCTATTTTCTTAAGTGTGAAAGTAAACAATGAAATTGTATATTCTTTGTTGTCGAGATTGTTGTTTTATTATTATTCTATTCATTTCTTTTTCTTTTCACACATTTTAGATCGTTTGGATGTGAAAAGACATACATGCTGTGGGGATCTTCTCCTCTTGTCCCTGTGTTTGCTGTTCCGGAATCTGTGGGGGCGGGACTTTTCTTCACTCCTTCCTGATCTCGGGGGTTGGGGGGAACCAATGGGGCAACCTCCTGGGGAGTAGGGGAGCTGTGATGGTGACTCGTCCATGTTCCGTGGGTGCTGGAGCGGTGCCGGCTGGCACCCGCCTGGGTCCCCAGCTCTGGCTGCTGGTGGGGGCGGTGGGGCCCCCCTGTCGCTCCTCAGGCCTGCTTCCTCCTCTACTCTCCGTTCCTTGCGGCCCGCTGTGGTCGCCTCCTCCTCTTCCCGTGGGGGAGCCGGGCGGTCCCCTGCGGGCTCTGGGGTACTTTTCCCTGCCTGGTTTTGGGGGGGGGGGGGGGGGGGGGGTACACCTCCCACGCTCAGGGGCAGGTAGTGGGTGCTTCGTCGGTGGTTGTCCGGCCTAATGGGCCCGACCTGCAGGAGCCATGCCTCTTAATCACTCAGCACACACTCACACCATTCACTGTATATATTTTTCTCACTAAACACATCTGGGCACATACACATATACAAAGGGATCCTGGGGGACTGGTATGGCATCGGGAGGGTGTGGGTGCCGGCTCGGGTTTCAGCACGTCTGTGCTGTTTCCCGGTCCGTGCGCCCTGCCCCTCCACCCTGCCTGCCCCCGTGGATTTTAAATGCATCACACACACTCCCCATGTTTTAATGCACCACATACACCTATCTCTGGGGGGCGGTGGGTCGTGGGTGGGGGCGGGGGTTTGGCTGTTAGGCAGTAGTGCCTGGCAGCCCTGCCCCCACTTCCTCGGCTCACTGACGTCTCCAGATTTTAATGCACCGGGTGGCCAGTTGTCGGGGCGCCTCAGTGGGGCCGGCTGACCGCCCTGGGTCCCTCGGTGTGTGACGTGTCCCGTCCGCCGGGCTGCTCTTGGGTGCACCCGTGAGCCTGATCCCGCCCCTCGATTGATTGGGTGGGGTCCTCAGCCGCCGCGGTGCGGCCACAGCAATTACAGGACACTTCTGTCAGTCTTTGTGTATGTAAAACGGTATCAATTCACTTGCATGTATCCGCAGACACACACCCCTAGGACTCTTTCACTGGGTGTGGGGTCACGCACTTAATGCGACAAATAACTCATGAATATGGAAATTGCGTGTTTATCCCCTCACTTATACTCTCGTCCTGTAGCCTTTTATAATTCACATAAAGCCACAACACTTGCACAGTCGGGTTCACGACCCTTGTCCTGCATGCTTCTTCTCCTGTCCTTGTCCTGTTCTATCTTGTCCTGTCCTTCCATCACAGGGTGCAGCACTACAGCCCCATGCAACACTCATTTAATGTTTCATTGTTGTCGATAATGTAATTATTTACTTCTCTCCTGTTTACAATTAGTGCTTTGTCTTTTGTCTTTGTTTCTCTCTCCCTTCTAGAAACTTTGTTCTGTTCGACTGATCAAGTCTCTTCTTCTTTTCCTGTCGGCTTGTCTCGTTCGGGTTCGCCACAGCGCGTCATCCTTTTCCATGTAAGCCTATCTCCTGCATCCTCCTCTCGAACACCAACTGCCATCATGTCTTCTCTCACGACATCCATCAACCTTCTCTTTGGTCTTCCTCTAGCTCTCTTGCCTGGCAGCTCCATCCTCATCATCCTTCTACCAATATACTCACTATTTCTCCTCTGGACGTGTCCAAACCATTTAAGTCTGCTCTCTCTAACTTTCTCTCCAAAACATCGAACCTTGGCTGTCCCCCTGATGAGCTCATTTCTAATTTTATCCAACCTGGTCACTCCGAGAGCGAACCTCAACATCTTAATTTTCGCCACCTCCAACTCTGCTTCCTGTTGTCTCTTCAGTGCCACTGTCTCTAATCTGTATATCATGGCTGGCCTCACTACTGTTTCATAAACTTTGCCCTTCATCCTAGCAGAGACTCTTCTGTCACATAACATACCTGACACCTTCTTCCACCTGTTCCAACCTGCTTGGACTCGTTTCTTCACTTCCTGACCGCACTCCCCATTGCTCTGGACGGTTGACCCCAAGTATTTAAAGTCCTCCACCCTTGCGATCTCTTCTCCCTGTAGCCTCACTCTTCCCCCACCTCCCCTCTCATTCATGCACATATATTCTGTCTTACTTCAGCCAATCTTCATTCCTCTTCTTTCCAGTACATGCCTCCATCTTTCTAACTGTTCCACCAGCTGCTCCCTGCTTTCACTGCAGATCACAATGTCATCTGCAAACATGGTCCACGGGGATTCCAGTTTAACCTCATCTGTAGTCCTATCCATCACCACTGCAAACAGGAAGGGGCTCATGGCTGATCCCTGATGCAGTCCCACCTCCACCTTAAATTCGTCTGTCACACATACAGCACACCTGTTCTGCTGCCTTCGTACATGTCCTGTATTATTCTAACATACTTCTCTTCCACGCCACTTCCGCATGCAGTACCACAGTTCCTCTCTGGGTACTCTGTCATAGGCTTTCTCTAGATCTTCAAAGACACAATGTAGCTCCTTCTGAACTTCTCTGTACTTTTCCATCAACATCCTCAAGGCAAATAATGCATCTGTGGTACTCTTTCAAGGCATGAAACCATACTGTTGCTCGCAAATACTCACTTCTGACCTGAGCCTAGCCTCCACTACTCTTTCCCATAACTTCATTGTGTGGCTCATCAACTTTATTCCTCTATAGTTCCCACAGCTCTGCACATCACCTTTGTTCTTAAAAATGGGCACCAGTACACTTTTCCTCCATCCCTCAGGCATCTTCTCACGCACTAGAATTCTATTGAACAAGCTGGTCAAAAACTCCACAGCCACCTCTCCTAGATGCTTCCATACCTCCACAGGAATGTCATCAGGACCAACTGCCTTTCCATTTTTCATCCTCTTTAATGCCTTTCTAACTTCCTCCTTACTAATCATTGCCACTTCCTGGTCTACCACACTTGCCTCTTCTACTCTCCCTTCTCTCTCATTTTCCTCATTCATCAACTCCTCGAAGTATTCTTTCCATCTAGCTAGCACACTGCTGGCACCAGTCAACATATTTCCATCTCTATCCTTAATCACCCTAACCTGCTGCACATCCTTCCCATCTCTATCCCTCTGTCTGGCCAGCCTGTATAGATCATTTTCTCCTTCTTTAGTGTCCGACCTGCCATACATGTCATCATATGCCTCTTGTTGGGCCTTTGCCACCTCTACCTTTGCCCTGGGTCGCATCTCAATGTATTCCTTTCGCCTCTCCTCGGTCCTCTCAGTGTCCCACTTCTTCTTAGCTAACCTTTTTCCTTGTATGATTTCCTGTACTGTGTGGTTACACCACCAAGTCTCCTTCTCTCCTTCCCTGCCAGAAGATACACCAAGTCCTCTCCTGCCTGCCTCTCTGATCACCTTGGCTGCAGTGGTCCAGTCTTCTGGAAGCTCCTCCCATCCACCGAGAGCCTGTCTTACCTCTTCCCGAAAAGCTGCACAACACTCATCCTGTCTCAGCTTCCACCACATGGTTCTCTTCTCTGCCTTTGTCTTCCTAATTTTCCTCCCCACCACCAGAGTCATCTTACACACCAGCATCCTATGCTGTTTAGCCACACTCTCCCCTACCACTACCTTACAGTTGGTAACCTCCTTCAGATTACATCGTCTGCACAAGATGTAATCCATCTGTGTGCTTCTACCTCCGCTCTTGTAGGTCACCCTATGTTCGTGCCTCTTCTGGAAAAAAGTGTTCACTACAGCCATTTGCATCCTTGTTGCAAAGTCTACCACCATCTGTCCCTCCAAGTTCCTTTCCTGGATCCCGTACTTACCCATCACTTCTTCATCACCCCTATTACCTTCACCAACATGTCCATTACAATCTGCACCAATTACGACTCTCTCTCTGTTTGGGATGCTCAGAACTACTTCATCTAGCTCCTTCCAGAATTTCTCTTTCACCTCTAGGTCACATCCTACCTGTGGGGCATAACCACTAATCACATTACACACAACACCCTCAATTTCAAGTTTCAGCCTCATCACTCGATCTGATACTCTTTTCACCTCCAATACATTCTTAGCCAACTCTTCTTTTAAAATAACCCCGATTCCATTTCTCTTCCCATCTACACCATGGTAAAATAATTTAAACCCTGCCCCTAAACTTCTAGCCTTACTGCCTTTCCACCTGGTCTCCTGGACACACAATATATCAACCTTTCTCCTAATCATCATGTCAATCAACTCCCGAGATTTTCCGGTCATAGTCCCAACATTCAAAGTGCCCACATTCAGTTCTAGGCTCTGTGCTTTCCTCTTCTCTTTCTGCCGAAGAACCCACTTTCCACCTCTTCTTCTTCTTTGACTTCGACCCACAGTAGCTGAATTTCGCGCCGGTGGCGGACATTGTTAACCCGGGCCACGACCGATCCGGTATGGAATTCTTTGGATGAACGCTCATATTTGTTTGGCAAAGTTTTAAACTGGATGCCCTTCCTGACGGAACCCCTCTGCATTTATCCGGGCTTGGGACCGGCCTACAGTTTGCACTGACCTGTGCCCCCCATAGGGCTGCATTCGACTGATCATGTCTGATTATCAATAAACCTCAATTATAATACCACAGCAGAAGCTTAAAAACTCCACTGTGACACAGTAAAACTGTTCCGGCATGAAAGGGATACAGATTTTCCCTTCTGGTTGACCTAAGAGCCAAACAGGACAAAAAAAAAAAAAAAAAAAAAAAAAAAAGGCTTGTGGAGGCCACTGTGCTCTTAGGAACCTTAAGTGCAGAAGAATGTTTTTTTTTATAACCTTGGCCAGATCAGTGCCTTGCCACAATTCTGTCTCTGAGCTCTTCAGGCAGTTCCTTTGACCTCATGATTCTCATTTGGTCTGACATGTGAGCTGTAAGACAGGTGTGTGGCTTTCCTAATCAAGTCCAATCAGAATAATCAAACGCAGCCGGACTCCAATGAAGGTCTAGAACCATCTCAAGGATGATGAGACGAAATGGACAGCACCCTAGTTAAATATATGAGTGTCACAGCGAACGGTCTAAATACTTATGGATGTGTGATATTTCAGTTTTTCTTTAATAATTCTGCAAAAATGTCAACGATTCAGTTTTTTTTTTGTCAATATGGGGTGCTGTGTGTACATTAATGGGGGGGGGGGGGAAATGAACTTAAATGATTTTAGATTTTATTTTGATTGTACTTTGGATTTTCACATTTTGGACTGTTTTTATTTACCAACTTTTGAAACTTTGAATGTAACCAAAATGTTCTCCTTGATCGGATGTTTTTGGATTGTTTTAGTTTTCATCTCAAAGGGCCAGCTTGGAACACTTCATCTCATTTGTAAGTGAGTAGATGTTTCAAACCCTGTTCCTTTTTGTGAGTTTTATTGTTTTCATTTTTATTATTTGTTCCTTTTTGTGAATTGTATTTTTATTTTTATTGATTGAAGCCTTGCACTTGCTAAATTCTGTTAATTAAATTACCTTTTTCTGAGCATAGAAAAATGTCCCTTTTCTTTTAAGAGTAATGAGTGCAGTGTTATCAATGTGAGCAGACCTAATAACATTGAATAATTTAACTATTTTTGAAAGTTTATTTCGGCTATAATTTTAAACAATATGTCCTGGCTGTCGTATCAAGACCGTCTAATTCTACCTAAGTCAATTACAAGTGCCTTAGACAATATGGGAGAGAGCAGCCTTAAAGGAGCGTGGTTCGAGCTTTATCTGACATCTATTAAGGTTACTCTGTTAAAGTAAAGCCTAACTTGAGCGGGGCAGGCGCTTCACAATTGGCTGTGAGAACCTCGGCGAATCTCTCTCAACACTGGCTTAAACAAGCTCCCATCGCCGGTTACGGTTCACTGTGTAATGCACAGGAACAACGGGGAGCTTTAACCCTTTAAACGGAGAGCCGGTCAGGACTCCCTTAGTTCTAGGGAGCCGGGGAGCATGGGGTAAGCAAGGTCTGACTCACAATGAAAAATTATGTACTGACGTCACAGAGCTCAGCACACACTGCATCCCGGACTTTGAGTCGCTGTTTTTGAACTGTAGGACATTAGACTCGCCGTGAGAGTCCGCATCTTTTATCCTTGCTGGTGTTTACATTCCTCCTCAAGCTAACACGTACGCCCCACCGCTAACGCTCGCCGAACAACTACACAAAATTGAAAAAAAGCACCCAGACTCACCCCTCAGTATTCTTGAGAACTTTACCATAGCTAAACTCAACCACAAACTCCCTAAATACAAGCAGCACATAGACTGTCCTACCAGGGAAAATAACATTGTAGACCACTGCTATACTACGCTAAATAACGCATCGTGCAGTTGTGGGGCTCGTCTGATCACTGCTGAATTCACTTAATACCAAAATACAGGAAAAAAACTAAATGCACGACGCCAACGGTGAAAACAGTAAAGAAGTGGAACAACGAAGCAAAGATCACATTTTTTTATTTGAATTTTGATCACAGTGGGTATATGTACAGTATAAATGCCTGCTTGGTAGATACTCACCTTATGCTTTAGCCGGCTCTTTACTTCCTTGATACCCATTTTTGCATGGTCCTTAGCCTGTCAATAGAAGCATACAAGAGCCTAAGAACTCCATACCTACAATAGGTTGAACTTCTTTTTTTTTTTCACTTGGTATGTACTCACAAATTTATAAACAGTCTTCATAGCTGGGTTTGTCTTGGTCTTCACTGTGTTTAAGATAGCCCCGCTCCCTTTCTGTCAGGAGACATGAGGATACATTTTTTACATAATGTCATTCGCAAGATATTTGTACTGGTGGTGACGGAAAGAGGGTCACAAATTTCTTAGGGATGTGAAGTAGGATTCACAACAAAGGATAACTTTATTCAATTAGTGAACAAACAGCCATAAACCAAAAGGAACACGCCAGACAATTCAGGGATAAAGTTGTGGAGAAGCGGTCAGGGTCATTCATGAACTTTTGATTGCAACAGACACTTGTTCTCTAGCTTTACTCATACTCCATAGACAGAGCTGTGTATCGTCAGTATAACTACTGTAGGATATCTCAGGCTTGCTGATAAGATTGCCCAGAGGGAGCAGGGAGAGCAGTGATTCTTAACCCATGTTCGATTGAACCCCATTTGTTCAGTGAGTCAAGTTAAGCGGAGGTCAAGACACTGCATTGGTGTGTCAGTTTCGTTCACCCTGCTTGCATGATTTGTGACATCACGCTCCGTTTGGCGATTATCCGCTGCATACCGTTTGTTACAAATACATAATTGTAATTAAATAATTTTCGAGGACGATAGACAAAAAAAAAAAATAATTGACGGAGTAAAGACCTTTCTGCCAGCAGCTTGTGTCGTGAGCAGCGCTGCGTGTTACCACAACAATGAAAATGTCGAGTCCAGAAAAAACTCCTGTGTCCAACTGTCCATTGTATTTATCAAACAATAACCCGCCCCACTCTGCCTCTGATTGGCTACCCCCAAGACAGGACTCATACTTTTAGTATATTCCTCCTCTGATTTGCTGTGTGTGGATGCTCTTAATCAACACAAACGCGCATATGCAGGGTGGGTTTTAAACCATGCATCTAAGAACGGAGATTGAAATCACTTTTGTGTCTCAGACGCAGGACACACATCAAACAAGATCCCTGATATTTAAAAATCATTAAATATTTCACTCTCAGTGGGTGTAGTGCATCTCTATGAGTTTACATTTTTGAATTGAACTACCCAACTGAATCAAGCTTTTGACACTATTCTAATTCATTAATATGTACCTGTGTATGTATAATTTTGATGATTAAATCTTACAGCAAACGAAAACCCAAAACCCACCATCTGTAGAAGCTAGATTATTACGTAACCAACAATCAAGAAACAATAAAAATGATTTGTAATGTAAAAGGTAGGAATTTGCCCTCTTGGGAAGTATTTTCCCCATTTGTTTAATAAACCTTTCTAATGTATGAGTACTCAAATAAAGGGACTTTTCTAGAATATTAAAATTTATTGAGATGTACCTGTAAATAAAATAAGATGACATGAATTAAAACGAAAAAAAAAAAGAAAAGTGTATAAGCGCGTTTGACAAGCACACGTAAGCACGTGACAAGCGCATGTAAGCTCATTTGACATGCGTGTTTGACAGGCACGTGAGCACATTTCACATGTGAGAGCATTTGACAAGCGTGTGTGAGCACGTGTGTGAAAACCTTTGAGTAGTGTTTGTGACAGCAAGACATTCAGTGGTGCGTATGAGAGCGTTTCACCAGTGTTTATGAAAGCATTTGACAAGTGTTTATGAGTGAAAACATTTCAGTTTTAGGTATGAGCCTTTCAGTAGTGTGTATTGAGAGAGTTTGAATAGTCAGTGTGAGAGCTAATCCTGAATTTTGTCCCGAATGGCCCCTTAGGTCTCCCTTCTCACCCAGTGCATTCACGGACATGTCCCCCAATATCTCCAGGAACACTCGTCACCCCCCGCCCCATAGGTGATCAGGCCTTGTCTTCTACAGCTCCGAGGCTGAGCCTGACCATCCAAGGGCCGCATAGACTACGTTTTTAAGCGGCAGATGGATGGATAGATACTTTATTCCTGTGAGGGAAATGATTTGAAATTAGTTTCCGAAACCAAATTTGTGAACTATTACAAAATGTGAAGAAATTATATGAAATTAGTCTCCAAAACCAAATTTGTGAACTACTGCAAAAATAAAATACCTTATCGGAACCTTTTTCTGCATCACGTGACATGACAATTGCTTTTATATTTTTGCTCTGCGACTCGCCGATAAAATTTAACCATTGTCTAACATTAGTGTGGGGGTGGCACTGTAATAGTGCGTGCCTAATGCCTGATGTTGTCGACAGGCTTATTTTTCTTCCCAAAAGTACAGTACAGTATGTAGGATGCAATTCTTTTTACATTTCAGGGACAGAGTTTATGTTGTAAGGAAGCAGCACCTTTTATGTTACGTCTAATGACAGTTTTGTTGTTACATTTTAATCCCAAAGAGAGCATGTGTTCATATTAATATTAAACTGTTAAAAATTCAACACACTTCTTTAAAACAAAATGCTCTTATGCAGTTTTAACTTAACACTTTACAGAACCATACTGTCATAAATGTTGCCCCCTCAGCATCCACTGCAGCCTGGTTATGCTGGAAGGGGCATCCCTCTATCTTTGGCCCCCTCAAGCTTTCTTTCTTTGTTTTCATAGTATCTGATATATTTTCCTTCTAGTTTCATAAACATTTTTATTAAAATAATTCTGATGTGTAATCATGTTTATGCAATCTTTCTGACCTTTTGTCTAACCTTGTGGAAATGCATGTTTGGTTCCAATATACTGTACCTAAGTAAATCAGCAAGGATGTTTAGGTTGACAGAGGATAGAGGCAATATACACCAATAGAGGGATATCATCACATTCCCCAATATATTCTATTATCTTATTAGAGGGTGTGATAACTGCAGCACCTCAAGGAATTTGTAGGGGGGCTTGCAGACTGTATTCCAGAAAACTCCGTGTTCTCTCAGTTGTACTTAAAAAATAAATAAATAAAATAAAAAAACAAGTGTCAAAAAAAAGTAACGGAACAGGCAAAACCCACAATTAGAGTTAATTATTGAATGTAGTAGCTTGAAATGAGGACAGTTTTTTTTTTTTTTTTTTTTTTTTTTTTAAAGACAAAGCGTACAGCAGACATCTAACAAGACAACTCAGGTACATTCACATTTTGAATTGTCTTTGTATGATGACGTTTCCAACCAACTCCCTCAAGATTTTTGGACATGTTTGAACCAACAATCGGCATATTTTGATGAAATTGTGCAACATTTTGGGGAGATTTAAGGTACTTTAAGGTACCACAGACTTTGTAAAATTCTGCCTGGGATAGTGATGTGTTTTCTTTCTGATTTTACTTACCTTCACAGTTATTAGCCATTGGTGGTAAGATTTATCACTTCCTGTGGAGATAATTGATAAAAGTTCTTTAAATTTTTCAATGGACATGTTAAAAAGATTCTGAGATGATTTAGGAAATGTGTATAAATATCCAGTGCTCAACATCAATGAGTCCAGTAAGAAAGGGATTACAAAACCTTGAACTTCCCTTTCAGAATCCAGATTTTCTATGGCTTTACCAGAATACTTCCACAAATGTGGGCCATCGATTGTAAATGAGATTTGTCAATGTTCACAAGCAAGCTGTACTTTGTCTAACAAAAGCATCAAACATTGCAATGTTGGAAAAATGAGCAAACTTTTTGCTTTTAACCACACGTCAGTCTAATCGTCATCAAAATGAATAAAACAGTCCACTGAGATATCGATAAAAGATTTCTGAGGCTGTATTCATTTAGGTAGAATACATAGGGGCTGTTGTAATATAAAACTCCAATCTCACGGATTGAATATTGTACAAATTTACATTCTGAACAAAAACCAGCCTACACATTCTTGTCATGTGGAAAATAAACTTTTAATTCAGATTTATAATTATATAATTAATCATTAATAACAATTAAGGTTTTGTGTATCAGCAGATACTAAACTGGAATAGCACACAATTGCGCTCAGGTATTTATCAAGGCCAAACAGAAAAAGTAAAAAATGTTTTAAATGTACTGTTGGTTAGCTTAGCAGTCGATACCTCATGAATTGTGGATGAATCCATTTGTTATGATTAAAGGAATGGTTGTGTGAAAAACATCGGTGGAGACACAACAAGCTTTTTGCTTTGAACTATTGATGCATTCAATAACACCACTATTCCTACTACTACTAATAATAACAGTAATGCTAACTGGGAGAACATCTTGCAAGTCGGTGGGAAATAGGTGGAGAGTTACTAATCAAGAACAGAAAAAGAGCAATTGGGTTTACCAAAAATTCTCTATATTACACTCTTTGTGGTAATCTTTTTTTCCACAATAACTGCACAAAACTTGGTTGCCAGATGAGAAAGAATGTAGATTATTTTATCTGGGAAACCTACTGAATATGCCACAGTTTTGAGCAGTCTTATCATGCTGTCATGAATATTAATATTTAAGATGTAAAATGTGGCTTCATGGTAACCAACTGTCAGAGTGACTGTAAATTATAGAAATCTATAGGACGAGAGTGTGAGTGCACAAAACCTCTGTCTTCTGGCTGTTACATAAACAGTTCAATATTTCATGTTGTTGTTTGTTGAATCGATCTATTTTACAAATGATTTGCTCTTTTTTCCTAATAATTAAATCTTCAGAATGGAGTGTACATTCTTTTCCACATGATATTGTTATGATGGTCTCACAAACACAATGATACGTCAAGACTGGCTCACCTGCATAATCGCCTTTGTTGATCTCCTCCTCAAAGATGTCACTGAAACCTTCTCCTGAGTTTAATAACTCCAAACGGCCATCAATGAACTGCAGTTCCAAAAATAAGTTGTTTTACCTTGGTATTTTTACTGTGACACTGTTCTCATACATAATATAATGGCAAGGTTCATCCCCCCCCCAAAAAAAACACAGTTGACAATGTATAAAGCTCCCTACAAAGTGTCACTGCAAGTAAAAACAGACAATAATTTAGTTCATGGTCATGTAATTGTTATCGTGCTGACGTGTGTGTGCATATGTTTATATATACAATTCTAATTCCAATGAAGTTGGGATGTTGTGTTAAACATAAATAAAAACAGAATACAATGATTTGCAAATCATTCAACCTATATTAAATTAAATACATTACATATACAAGATATTTAATGTTCAAACTGATACATTTTATTGTTTTTAGCAAATAATCATTAACTTAGAATTTAATGGTTGCAACACATTCCAAAAAAGCTGGGACAGGTGGCAAAAAAGACTGAGAAAGTTGAGGAATGCTCATCAAACACCTGTTTGGAACATCCCACAGGTGAACAGGCTAATTGGGAACAGGTGGGTGCCATGATTGGGTATAAAAGGAGCATTCACAAGCAAAGATGGGGCGAGGGTCACCTATTTGTGAACAATTGCGTGAGAAAATAGTCCAACAGTTTAAGGACAATGTTGCTCAAAGTACAATTGCAAGGAATTTAGGGATTTCATCATCTACAGTCCATATCATCATCATAAGGTTCAGAGAATCTGGAGAAATCACTGCATGTAAGTGGCAAGGCCGAAAACCAACATTGAATGCCCCTGACCTTCGATCCCTCAGGCGTCACTGCACCAAAAACCACATGGGCTCAGGAACACTTCAGAAAACCAATGTCAGTAAATACATTTGGCGCTACATCCGTAAGTGCAAGTTGAAACTCTACTATGCAAAGCAAAAGCCATTTATCAACAACGCCGCCGGCTTCTCTGGGCCCGAGCTCATCTAAGATGGACTGATGCAAAGTGGAAAAATGTTCTGTGGTCCGACGAGTCCACATTTCAAATTGTTTTTGGACACGATGTCCTCCGGGCCAAAGAGGAAAAGAACCATCCGGACAGTTATGGACGCAAAGTTTAAAAGCCAGCATCTGTGACGGTATGGGGCTGTGTTAGTGCCAATGGCATGGGTAACTTACACATCTGTGAAGGCACCATTAATGCTGAAAGGTACATACAGGTTTTGGACAGACATATGCTGCCATCCAAGCAACGTCGTTTTCATGCTTATTTCAGCAAGACAATGCCAAACCACATTCTCCACGTGTTACAACAGCGTGGCTTCGTAGTAAAAGAGTGCGGGTACTAGACTGGTCTGCCAGAAATCAAATTTCTTTTGGGCCAATTATACATTGTTCATGCACTCACTGTCGTAGCCTCGCCACTTTGCACTACTCCATATCTGTTGTTGACCAATACTGGGCACTCATGTGCTTGAGAAGTATCTGCCTCAATTGCACAACTGACATTGTTCCAGATTTATCGCACTACTAGTAACTTTAACCTGCTTTCATTTGTTGAAGTCTCTGCACTATTTGGACAATGGTCACTGCACCAGACTATTGTTCTAATAGTAATTTAAAACTTCTCCAAATTGCTAGAGGACTCGGCATCATTTTGCACAATTGTCCAAAAAAAAGTATCAGCATTACCACATTACTGGTAACCTTTTATTGTTCAGTGGTTGTGTTTTTATGTCTCAAAAGCATTCTCTGTCAATTGACTGTCTGTTGTCATACGAGAGCAGCTCAAACTACCGGAGACAAATTCCTTGTGTGTTATTATTTCTATTATGATTACTATCTATTATAAATTATTTCTATTGGCTAAATGCAGTGTCGGTTTCTGATAAGGGCGATATGGGCAGCACTCTGTGGGGGTCGGCACACGCCACGCCACCCCCACCTGCCCCGCATACACTAGAAAGACGTTTTAAGTTTTACTAAGTGTTCTGGTGAAGGACTTCTACATTCTTCGGATAGAATACAACTACACAAACAAAATTCATAAGGATGCAGATGTTTACCTGTTTGAAAAGTTGAAGCTGGATGGCATTCTGAAGGAAATCTCTCATGGCACTCAATCGATGATTGACAAAGATTTCTTCATTAAATGTTATTGGTTCACCCTAACAATGCAGAAGAACACAACTGTTGAAAAAGTAAAAACACTAGGGACAGTATATGGCTCTAGACTAGGTGCTCAGCTACTGATGGATGTATGGTTACAGACGGAGTTATAAATCAGTTTTAATGACATTTCTACTCCTGTACCTTCTCATCATATAACATGCATTAAAGGGAACTTGACAGAGAATCAAGAGTAGCAAAAATACAAAGAGCCTTGACCAAACTATCACTAATTTAAGAGAGTTAAGTATAGACTGCCTTAAATACAAGGGAGATGTAAAAAATTTACAGTCACACAGGAAACAGAATCAAGGGCAAAAGTAATAACATATTAATTACCATAATAGATGCATTCAGTATTTCATAGTTTTTCTTCCTCAGGGCATTGAATCGATCGCAACAGGACTGTTCTGGTTGTCTTAGATGTTTCACCTATTATCCGATCAGTTCATGCACACTTACACTTAGTACTCACACTTCTCAAGGATTTCAAAATGTATGAAAGGCTGAAAAGAAATCCAACCAGCGGGTCAAGAGAAAAACCACGGAGCACCTACAAACGTTACACAAGTCAGGAACCAACAACCGTGCACTTAATTACCAGCTATATCAACAGGAGACCATTCCTGCCATTTATGGTCCACCAAGGATACACAAATAAGGGGCAACTCTCAGACCCATTGCCAGCAGCATCAACTCTGTGACTTATAACATTGCTAAGTACTGTATGTGGCTAACATCTTTGCACCCTTGGTTGGTTGGCAATACTACACACCACGCCCAAAACTCAATGGACATTGTTGATAAGGTCACAGACCTGGATACAAATTAAACTGGTTTCATTCAATGTAACCTCCTTGTTCACGTGCATTCCAACACAGCATGCAGTAGAAACTGTGAGGCAATGGTTACTGCTTGATCACAGACTCCAAGACAGATCCACACTTAACCCCGAACAGATAAGCCACTTGCTGGAACTTTGTCTTAACACCACATATTTTCTATTCATGGGAACATTTTAAAGACAAAAACATGATTGTGCTATGGGCTCCCCGGTATCCCCCATTGTAGCAAAGCTGTACATGGAGGACATGGAAAGGAGGGCTCTGAAGTCACTGGTACAGATATGTGGATGACACGTGGGTTAAAATCAAAAGCCAGGAAGTGTACGCTTTCATTGAGCATAATAACTCAGTGGACAATAACATCAAGCTAAATATTTCGAAGACAATATGTTGCCTTTTTTGGACTGTGACGTCCGCATTGCAGACGACAGGGGCCTCCATGTTGGGGTTTACAGAAAACCCACACACACGAACCAATACTTACTTTTTGACTCTTACCACCCACTAGAACACAAACTGTGTGTTATCTGTACCCTACAACACAGAGCTGATAACATTCCAACCAGTTCACAGGCCAAAAAGAAAGAGCATAGATAGGGAGGCCCTCAAAACCTGTGGTTACCGCAGCTGGTCATTTGCAGATATTCATTTGTACTGACAAGGGGCTGGATTGCGGTCTGATTATTGATAGATTTTAGGTGTTGTCTTGGCTTTCCATGCGTTTTTGCACCTCCCTTTCTTAATTTTTTTTTTCAACTTAATTCCTGAGGTTATTTGTTCTACTTTCTTTGTATGTATGGATTACTTGGGTTGTTCCCAACATCTGGTGAAATGTTCATGCCTATAACACATTTGGAAGTATATTTAGTGAGAAAAATGGTGATGTGTTAAATACTTATTTCAGCTGCTGTATATGTGCCCTATGATTGGCTGGCGACCAGTTCAGCATGTACCCCGCCTCTCGCTGAGAGTCAGCTGAGATAGGCGCCAGCACACCTTCGACCCTAGTGAGGATAAGCGGTTAAGAGAATGGATGAATGGATGGAGCTGCTAGACTAGCCTGGTTTGTATAGAGCCTTCCGATTATCAGTTTAGAAGCCTAAACCGAAGAGGCTCTATATAAACAATCAATCAGAATAGACAGGCTGAATCCGAATGGAATTCGGTTTCACAGGGGTTCAATATTCCTTTTGTAAAACCAATCAGAAGTAAATTCATTCCATCATTCAGAATACAGCTGGAAAAAGCTCGATCTGCACATTCCTCGTCTCGACGTAAATGTGCGGTGACATCGTTTACACACGGCGCAAATATGGCTGCTCCAGATAGAGCTCGTATGCGACGGATATCTTGTTTTTAACTACTCAAGTTGTTTTTAATCAAGCATTTTTTAAATAAACACAAAAATAATCCCAACTACTGTAATAAGTAGACGACGGACCTCCATCTTGATAAAAGACACGAAGTGCGCATGTCACACAGCTGTTCCGATTAAATGTAGTACACATCATGTATACTCCCTATCGGAATAGATCACGTCACATGTAAACAGCTGACCAGAGATCTTCTATCGGAATGATTTCAATCGGAATGACAAAACAGTCTCCATGTAAACCCGGCTACTGTGTGGTCTGCTGAAGACAAGCCCTTCACCTGTCAATCAAATATACGTTGGCATTCAAATCAAATTGTATTGATTGAGTGTAAATCGATTACTGATACCGGGAGAGTGAGACGCAATGAATGCCAGGAAGCTACGTTAGCATAGCAAGTTAAACAGAGCTAATACCCAATACCTGCCGCCACCCAGACATCTAATTAACAACATAAAAACTATGGGGTTAAATGACACGATAGACATTTTAATATAATACCATGAATCACATCATAATATAATCACATAGCACTACTCCTTCCCGTGCGTGAGTGCCACGCCTGAGTCCGGCTGGCAAGCCGCTTCGCCGCTGCAGTGGGGCGAGAGGCAGTTTCATTTCTGTTATCAATCCGTGCACTTGTCGTCGAGTTACGAGAAATAAACGGCTCAAAACAAGTATCGGATATTGTAGCGATGGAAATTGGGGAATAAATCAGTAAAGACTTCATTTTATATCGCATTTGGCGATGCAATACCGGACATTTCGGACCCAGCAGATGGTTTGAAAGAGTGAGAGAGGCCACCTATGTGAAGATCGAAAGACCATCGCTTAACAGAGGAGGTGGCTTAAGACAACACCTACATACATGCCATCCTTTCATCCATTCCAAACAAACTCAATAATTCTGCCTCCAACAAATTACACACACACAAAAAAACAAAGCTCCACTACCATTTTGCAACTGAATGGAATATAAATGAGGGAGTTTCCATCTAATGACCATTGTTGATGCACAGTGGCCTCTGGTACCTTAACGACTGTCCTTTTTTGCATTCCAAAAGAATGATACCATCCGTGGTTTGGGGCATACATCTAACCTGGAGCATAAATAGTTTAGTTTTTGCACACCAACTCAGGTTAGTGCTGTCCTAATTAAGTCTTGTAGCATGAACTGATGAAGCCTGCTGAGATGAGATTTAAAATGTCTTCTAAGATAACCAGAACAGTCCAGTTGCGAACAATTCAATACCCTGGGAATGAAATGACCTGGATAAATGACAATATTCACAGGAATGTTCATAGTTTTTCACACGACATAATGGTATATCCCAACAAACTGATAGTAAACCCTCTAAGGAGCTGCACACAATAGTCCTAGTTGGTCAGGATGAAGGGCTTAGCGCTGGAAAAGTGGATGTGGGTGGATTTTTAAGGTCTGAGGCAACCCAAATAAACTCACCAGTGTGTTGGACACTTTCACCATATCGCAGATGTTTTCAAAGTGTGGGATAGTAAACTACTCAGAGAACATAAAACATCTGTCCTCCCTATGGTTGTTGTTGCACCCATGGCCATATTTTTCCATTGAGGACACCAAGGCCGCCGAAATTTGTTGTAGCAGTGGTTTCAACCTTTTTTTTCTTCTTTAAATCCAGTAGTCTGCATTAAATCATTTAGAAATTTTTGTTTCCAACATTTATTAAGGTACAATTACAACTATTATGATTACAACTGTAGCGTATATGGGGGTTGAATAAAATGTAATTAATTTGGAAAAAGATACGACGGAAGATAAACGCCTGCGTTCACTTCCGGTTAGTCCGATTTACGCTTTGACGTGTAAATCAAACTAATTTGTCTCATAAAGGGACACCACGTCACTTTTTTAGATGTATAAAACTTCAGGACAAAGTGACGCCAAACCTTTCATCAGTCTCGTAATTTGCAGGCTACATGAATTAGATAAGAGTTCTTGATAACCAGAGGTCTTTTGTCGAACCCAAACACACACAAATGATACAGGTAGTGAATTTTTATAGAAAATTTAATGTGATCTAACATACGAATCTACAAGGGAACAATGCAGGAAAGAAAACACAACGGACAGACAAATATTGGTTAAGGAGACTAACTTGTGATATGAAGGTGGAAGGAGCGTGTAGTAACAATGCAGAGAGCTGGGGGTTCATATTCTCGTTAATTTAAACCCAAATATGCACTAATCTGTACTTTTAGTAGACTGCAAATTGGATTTACGTGCGTGGAACATAGTTTAGGCAGGCGGGTCGATCTCCCGAATGTTTGGATGGTCCGGTCCGCACGGGGGGAACAGGTGGAAATGGCGGGAAAGGAGGAAGGCAGAAAAAAGAAGAGCAGGAAAACAAAAACTTCCAGGGTAGGCCATATGTCGCTGTTCGCAAGACGTTCGGAGCGGATGTGTGCTGCTTCCTTACCCACGGAGTTTGGCCAGGCACCCGCAAGGGTAGCTCGGGGCTGGCAGGATGCCCTGAGGCGGGGAAGGGTCCGATATGTCCTCGTCACCTCGTGGTGCGAGGTGGGGCGTCCTGGCTGAGCCAGTCTTCGGCAACTTGGTTGAACGAGAGCCCCCGAACAAAGGGGGTGGTTCCCCCTCCTTTTCCCCCCGCCTCCGGGACCGAAAGGGAAAATGGATCGCCTCTGAATGTTACTTTTCCATTTTAGGATTATTTTGTGGTTTAAAACCAGTGGGATAACGAGATCATTTTCCAGCCTTGCATTGTCACGCGCACATTCTATTTAATCCCTGGAACGAATATATCAATTGTATGTGGTTGTTGAGAACACTGTAATATTTGCAATGTGGCATTTGTGTTGTGTGGGGTGAAACATTTCCATCCATCCATCCACTTTCTACCGCTTATTCGGGTCGGGTCGCAGGGGCAGTAGCTTTAGCAGAGACGCCCAGACTTTCCTCTCCTCAGCCACTTCATCCAGCTCCAGGCGTTCCCAGGCCAGCCGAAGGACGTAGTCTCTCCAGCGTGTCCTGGGTCGTCCCCGGGGTCTCCTCCCGGTGGGACATGCCCGGAACACCTCACCAGGGAGGCGTCCGGGAGGCATCCGAATCAGATGCCCCAGCCACCTCATCTGGCTCCTTTCGATGCGGAGGAGCAGCGACTCTACTCTGAGATCCTCCCGGATGACCGAGCTTCTCACCTTATCTCAAAGGGAGAGCCCCGACACCCTGTGGAGGAAACTCATTTCGGCCGCATGTATCCGGGATCTTGTTCTTTCGGTTATGACCCACACCCACAGGTGAGGAAAGGAACGTAGATCGACCGGTAAATTGAGAGCTTCGCCTTTCGGCTTAGCTCCTTCTTTACCACAACGAACCGATACAAAGTCCGCATCACTGCAGACGCTGCACCGATCAGCCTGTTGATCTCCGGTTCCATTCTTCCCTCACTCGTGAACAAGACCCCAAGATACTTGAACTCCTCCACTTGGGGCAGGATCTCATCCCCGGCCTGGAGAGGGCACGTCACCCTTTTCTGACTGAGGACCATGGTGTCAGATTTGGAGGTGCTGATTCTCATCCCAGCCGCTTCACACTCGGCTGCGAACTGCTCCAGTGAGAGTTGGAGGTCACGGCTTGATGAAGCCAACAGAACCACATCATCTGCAGAAAGCAGAGATGGAATACTGAGGCCACCAAAACGGACCCCCTCTACGCCTCGGCTGCGCCTTGAAATTCTGTCCATAAAAGTTATGAACAGAATCGGTGACCTAGGGCAGCCTTGGCGGAGTCCAACCCTCACCGGGAACGAGTCCGACTTACTGCCAGGTATGCAGCCCAAACACTGACTCTGGTCTTACAGGGACCGAACAGCCCGTATCAGGGGGTTCGGTACCCCATACTCCCGAAGCACCCTCCACAGGACTCCCTGAGGGACACGGTTGAACGCCTTCTCCAAGTCCACAAAACACATGTAGACTGGTTGGGCGAACTCCCATGCACCCTCAAGGACCCTGCCGAGGGTGTGAAGCTGGTCCACTGTTCCACGGCCAGGACGAAAACCACAATGCTCCTCCTGAATCTTAGATTCGACTTCCCGACGGACCCTCCTCTTCAGCACCCCTGAATAGACCTTACCAGGGAGGCTGAGGAGTGTGATCCCCCTGTAGTTGGAACACACCCTCCGGTCTCCCTTCTTAAAAAAGTCTGCCAATCAAGAGGCACTGTCTGCAATGTCCACGCGATGTTGCAGAGGCGTGTCAACCAGGACAGCCCTACAACATCCAGAGCCTTTTGGAACTCCGGGCGAATCTCATCCACCCCCGGGGCTTTGCACCGAGGAGCTTTTTAACTACCTCGGTGACCTCAAACCGAGAGATAGGAGAGCCCGCCTCAGAGAACCCACACTCTGCTTCCTCATGGGAAGGTATGTTGGTGGAATTGAGGAGGTCTTCGAAGTATTCTCCCCACCGACTCACAACGTCCCGAGTCGAGAACAGCAGCGCCCCATCCCCACTATACACAGTGTTGGTGGTGCACTGCTTTCCTCTCCTGAGACGGCGGATGTTGGACCAGAATATCCTCGAAGCCGTCCGGCAGTTTTTTTCCATGGCCTCACCGAACTCCTCCCATACCCGAGTTTTTGCTTCAGCGACCACCGAAGCTGCATTCCGCTTGGCCAGCCGGTACCCATCAGCTGTCTCAGGAGTCCCACAGGCCAAAAAGGCCAAATAAGACTCCTCCTTCAGCTTGACGGCATCCCTCACCGTTGGTGTCCACCAACGGGTTCAGGGATTGCCGCCACGACAGGCACCGACCACCTTACGGCCACAGCTCCGGTCGGCCGCCTCAGCAATGGAGGCGCGGAACACGGTCCACTCGGACTCGATGTCCCCCCTCCTCCCCCGGAACATGACCAAAGTTCTGTTGGAGGTGGGAGTTGAAACTCCTTCTAACAGGGGATTCCGCCAGACGTTCCCAGCAAACCCTCACAATACGTTTGGGCCTGCCACGTCGGACCGGCATCTTCTCCCACCATCTGAGCCAACTCACCACCAGGTGGTGATCAGTTGACAGCTCCACCCCTCTCTTCACCCGAGTGTCCAAGACAACACGACCACAATGTCGATCATCAAACTGCGACCTAGGGTGTCCTGGTGCCAAGTGCACGTGTGGACACCCTTATGCTTGAACATGGTGTTCGTTATGGACAATCCGTGATGAGCACTGAAGTCCAATAACAGAACACCGCTCGGGTTCTGATCGGGGGGGGGGGGCCGTTCCTCCCAATCATGCCCTTCCAGGTCTCACTGTCATTGCCCACGTGAGCATTGAAGTTCCCCAGCAGAACGAAGGAGTCCTCAGCGGACCCCAAAAAGGGTGGGTACTCTGTTTGGTGCATTGGCACAAACAACAGTCAGGACCCGTCCCACCACCCGAAGGCGGAGGGAGTCTACACTCTTGTACACCGGGGTGAACCCCAACGTACAGGCGCCGAGCCGGGGGGCAATAAGTATGCCCACACCTGCTCGCCGCCTCTCACCGTGGGCAACTCCAGAGTGGAAAAGAGTCCAACCCCTCTCGAGAGGACTGGTACCAGAGCCCAAGCTGTGTGTGGAGGGGAGTCCGACTATACCTAGTCGGAACTTCTCGACCTCACACACGAGCTCTGGCTCCTTCCCTGCCAGAGAGGTGACATTCCACGTCCCTACAGCCAGCTTCTTTAGCCGGGGACCGCCCAGCTCACACTGCACCCGACCCCTATGGCCCCTCCCACAGGTGATGAGCCCATGGGAAGGGGGACCCACGTTACCCTTTCGGGCTGTGCCCGGCCGGGCCCCATGGGTGCAGGCCCGGCCACCAGGCGCTCGCCTTCGAGCCCCACCACCAGGCCTGGCTCCAGTGGGGAGCCCCGGTGACACGCGTCCGGGCAAGGGAAAACCAAGTCCATCATTTGTCGTCATCATAAGGGGTCTTTGAGCCATGCTTTGTCTGGTCCCTCACCTAGGACCTGTTTGTCATGGGTGACCCTGCCAGGGCCATAAAGGCCCAGACAACTTAGCTCCTAGGATCATTGGGACACACAAACCCCTCCACCACGATAAGGTGACAGCTCAAGGAGGGGGTGAAACATTTCATCTGGTTCATTTGACAAACAGATTTGATATCAGACAATCAAATTTGCAAAAATACAATCAGTAGTGGCGCTATTGCGCTGGTACCACTGGTGGCATTCATGCAAAGTTCTTAAAATATTATATAGTTTCTGTGAAGAGGTATATGTACCAACAAAGTCATTTCGCACATTCAGCAACAACAAGTCGTGGTTCACTGCCAAACTTAAGCAGCTTCGCCAAGCCAAGGAGGACGCATATCAGAGCGGGGACAGGGCCCTGTATGATCATGCTATAAACCAGCTGACACCATCATTCCAGTCCCCAAGAAACCTACAATCTCGGGTCTAAATGACGACAGGCCTGTCGCCTTGACATCTGTGGTCATGAAGTCCTTTGAACGTCTCGTGCTGGACCACCTCAAGAGTGTCACAGGTCCCCTGCTGGACCCCCTGCAGTTTGCCTACCGAGCGAACGGGTCTGCGGCTGATGCAGTCAACATGGGACTGTACTTCATCCTAGAACACCTCGACAATGCAGGGACCTACACGAGAATCCTGTTCGTGGACTTCAGCTCAGCATTCAACACCATCAGCCCTGAACTCCTTTCATCCAAGCTTCTCCAGCTCAGCGTCTCGCCTGCCATCTGCCAGTGGATTTACAGCTTTCTGACGAGCAGGACACAGCAGCATCCTGTGGCGAAGGATGCCTCCTGAAGTCCATGATCATTTCTACAGTCTTGAGCGCGTTCAGCTCCATGTTGTGTCGGCCGCACCACAGCTCCAGCCGCTCCACTTCCTGTCGATATGCAGACTCGTCACCGTCCTTGATGAGGCCGATGACAGTGGTGTCATCTGCAAACTTCAGGAGTTTGACAGCCGGGAGCGCTGAGGTGCAGTCGTTTGTGGAGAGTGAGAAGAGCAGCGGCGAATGGGCACAACCTTGGGGCGCCCCAGTGCTGATGCTGCGTATGGATGAGGTGGCCTCCCCCAGCCTCACCTGCTGTGTCCTGCCCGTCAGGAAGCTGTAAATCCCCTGGCAGATGGCAGGTGAGACGCTGAGCTGGAGAAGCTTGGAAGAAAGGAGTTCAGGGATGATGGTGTTGAACGCTGAGCTGAAGTCCACGAACAGGATCCTCGCGTAGGTCCCTGCACTGTCGAGGTGTTCTTCGATGAAGTGCAGTCCCATGTTGACTTCATTATCCGCAGACCTGTTCGCTCGGTAGGCAAACTGCAGGGGGGTCCAGCAGGGGACCTGTGACGCTCTTGAGGTGGTCCAGCCTGTAGTCATTTAGACCCGAGATTGTAGGTTTCTTGGGGACTGGAATGATGGTGGAGCGTTTGAAACAGGATGGTACTTCGCACAGTTCCAGAGATCTATTGAAGATCTGTGTGAAGAATGGAGCGAGCTGGTCCGCGCAGACTTTGAGGCAGGATGGGGACACATGGTCTGGGCCTGCCGCTTTGTTCAACTTTTGTTGTTTGAAGATGCGTCTCACATCCTGTTCGCAAATGGTTAACGCAGAAGTCGGTGGAGTGATAGTGGTCGGTGGTGCGGCTGGGTGCGTGTGGGGTTTGAAAGTGTAATTTTCAAATTTGCAGTAGAAGGTGTTCAAGTCGTTGGCTAGTGTGCTATTGTTCTCAGCTTGGGGGGATCGTCACTTGTAATTTGTCAGCGATTGGAATGCATGCCAGACTGATTTAGAGTCGTTAGCGCTAAACTGTTTTTCCAACTTTGCTGCATAGTTCCTCTTTGCACTCACTGCTTAAAACTATTTCTTCAGCTTCCCCTAGCAGACTCCCTTGGCCTCTGCCTGGCAGTCACTGTCCTCCTGTTTCTCAGTCACAGCGGACCCAGGACTGCGGGGAACGTTATGAGGAGGTGGCGGGTACAGATATGAATAGGTGGGTACGACACGCAGCCCACGGTGACGCTAAGATAGAGGTCAAAGTTGTAAGCGCATTCCATGTGTGGACAGCAAGAAAATTATAAGAACAAGGATGCCAGCACATTTTGCTGCATACGGTTGCATGCAATGCTGTACAATCACAATAAGGGAATTGGGAATAACCTCCGTCTGGTATAAATACATATTTTTTTTTACTTGTAAAAAAATAAAATTATAATAATCTGTATTGATAGCGGCGGCACGGTGACCGACTGGTTAGAGCGTCTGCCTAACAGTTCTGAGGAGTGGGGTTCAATCCCCGGCCCCGCCTGTGTGGAGTTTGCATGTTCTCCCCTTGCCTGCGTTGGTTTTCTCCGGGCACTCCGGTTTCCTCCCACATCCCAAAAACATGCATGACAGGTTGATTGACAACTCTAAATTGCCCGTAGGTGTGAATGTGAGTGCGAATGGTTGTTTGTTTGTATGTATCCTGCGATTGGTTGGCAACCAGTTCAGGGTGTACCCCACCTACTGCCCGATGATAGCTGGGATAGGCTCCAGCACGCCCGCGACCCTAGTGGGGAGAAGCGGCTCAGAAAATGGATGGATGGATGTATTGATAGCACACACTTTGTCATTGAAAAAAAAGTAAATCTCGTGAAAGGTGGTTGAGAATTGAGCAAATGATGATTTAATTTGAATGTCCATGCAATGCCTGTGATGGGAACGTCGACCTCCCCAGCAGGGCTCCACGTAGGCACGACACTGGCATATCTACTCTTCATATCTATGATGGCGGGTGTCTCACGAACATGTCAGAGATTTTACTACAGGTAACTGGAAACTTGCCTGTTCTGCTTCCTCGAGACTCGTTGCACTGTGCACTGCTCTTGGTCATAGTGCTTGTCAAGCCTCCATTTACAGTATTATCATGTTGCATTGTTTTTGGACAATAATAAACTGCAGGGGACCAAAACTGCGCTCAGAAAAAGTGCAGCGGACATGTCCCCCCTGTCTCCCACATAAATCACACCTATGCCAGTGGGAACCTCTCACTGAGAAGTAAAAAAAAAATGACTCCAGCCGTTCCATTTCATTTTTTGCGAGATTGCCTTTTGTTCCAAATTTTCTATTCCTTTCTCGGTCATTTTCTGAACTTTCTCCCTTGCTCCTACAAAAGCAATAATAAATAAAAATGTAATGAATATTAACTAATGAAATTGAGACGGCAAGGAAGTACGTGAGCTGGATCTGTTCTTACAACAATTTATTTTAAACAAAAAAAACAAAAAAAAACTCATCAAACAGGCCTGGACAATAATGATGGTACAGTACCTCTAGAAAAGACTGGAAATAATTTGACCATAGCTACATGTTCAAACAAGTTGTTCTCTAATTAGCATCACAGGTGTCTTCAAACTTTTAATTACCGTATTTTCACGACCATAAGGCGCACTTAAAGGTCTTAAATTTTCTCCAAAATGGACGGCGCCTTATAATGCGACGCGCCTTATGTGTGCACCGAGTCCCAAAATCTATAAATGTTGTTGTGAGCGCTCCGCTTGACTGACTGGGAGCATTTCCTGCCGACACGCTGCTTATACAGAGGAAAAGCGGACGTGGCTGAGGACAGCATTTGGCCGTTAAAGGGGGAAGGGTGCGCGTGAAGGACGACGCTAAAGGCACGCCCCCAGTAGGTATATAGCGCCGGTATGTGCATCGGTTTGGCTAAGGATCCCCGAAAATGACTGTGGTCAAACTAGCCTCCACTCGCAAAGTAGCAATCAAGCCAGTCGCCCCTAATTGTGTTCATACTAGGCATTAAGGTAATAAATTGCCAACTCGCGGTGAAAGCCACCTTCAAAATAAAAGCTTCCCAATAATACGGACGTCAATGCTCTTCGGTTAAGTAATGCAACGAGCAAGGTTAATTTGAATCTTGAGATGCATTAAAAAATGTAGTTTATGTGATATCTTATGAAAACTAAATGGTAACTGGACTGCACTTATATAGCGCTTTATATACACCATCACAGTCCCCAAAGCGCTTTACAAAGCCTCACATTCACACACACATTCATAAACCAATGGGCGACTGCTGCCATGCAAGGCACTGCCAGGCCCACTGGGAGCAAATTTGGGTTCAGTCTCTTGCCCAAGGACACTTCGACATGCGGACGGACAGTCGTAGCAGGGATTTGAACCTCTTCTACCTACTGAGCCAAAGCCACCCTAAAATAATCCCCTTGGTATCGCAAGACAAGTGCAGATCTGTGTGACAGACCACCAAGGACTCCACTAAAAGAGGTTTGATGAAGATATTGTATGATATTGTATTTAAAAATAAAAGTCTCCGAAAACTGCATATTTTGCTGTCATTACCCCTGACTGAAAACAATCTGTTAAAAAAAATCTATGAGATATCGCAACACCGGTCCAGTGTTGTATCCCCCAGAACTGGACTGGTGTTGCGATATCGCATAGATTTCTTTTAATGAATTTTTAAAATCCGTGATAGTGACAATGAAATATACCAATTTCAGGGACTTTTATTTTGAAATGCCACATCAGATTTGGGTGGGAACTCTTTTGTTGGAGACCTGGGGTCGTGTAGTGTCCCCCAGAACTGGACCGCTGTTGCGATATCTCATCAATTTTTTTAACAGATTTTTTCAGTTAGGGGTAAAGACAGCAAAATATGCAGTTTTCAGAGACTTTTATTTTGAAATACAATATCAGATCTTAATCAAAGCTCTTTTAGTGGAGTCCTTGGTGGTCTGTCACACAGATCTGGACTTGTCTTGTGATACCAATGGGATTATGTTGGAGTAGCTTTGGCTCAGTAGGTAGAACAGGTTTGAATCCCTGCTACGACTGTCCGCATGTCGAAGTGTCCTTGGGCAAGACAATGAACCCTAATTTCCTCCCAGTGGGCCTGGCAGCGCCTCGCATGGCAGCAGTTGCCCATTGGTTTATGAATGTGTGTGTGTGTGTGTGTGTGAATGTGAGGCTTTGTAAAGCGCTGTGGGCACTGTGATGATGTAGATAAAGTGCTATATAAGTGCAGTCCATTGACCATTTTTTTCCCTAAGATATCAAATAAACTACATTTTTTAATGTATCTCAAGATTCAAATTAGCTTTGCTGGTTGCATTCCTTAACCAAAGAGCACTGACGTCCGTATTATTGGGAAGCTTTTATTTTGAAGGTGGCTTTCGCCGCGAGTTGGCGACTTATTACCGTAATGCCTAGTATGAACAAAATTAGGGGCGGCTGGCTTGACTGCTACTTTACGAGTGGAGGCTGGCTTGACCGCAGTCGAAAACTGCACCTACGAAGAGAAAAAAAAAAACTGCACCTTTTAATACGGTGCACCTTATGGTCAGGAAAATACGGTAGTCAGTCGATGTATTTAAAGTGTGACAAGTAATCGCTGTGCTGTTTGGTGACTTGTTGTGTACCACTAAACATGGACCAGAGGAAGAGAAGGAGTGCGTTGTCTAAGGAGATTAGGAAAAAAATTCTAGACAAGCACAATAAAGGAGAAGGGTATAAAACCATCCCCAAGCAGCTTGATGTTCCTCTGACTACAGCTGCACAGATTCAGAAATTGAACATGCACAGGACTGTAAGCCAACCTCCCTGGATTTGCCCGCAGGAGGAAAATCGATCACAAATTGAAGAGACGGATAATATGAACGGGAAGAAAAGAGTACAGAAAAACCTCCAAAGAAATTAAGGGTGAACTCCAAGGTCAAGGTACATCAGTGTCAGATCGGACCATCCGTCGTCGTTTGAGCCAAAGTTGACTTCATGGGAGGTGATCAAGGAGCACACTACTGTTTGAATATATAATATAATATATATTTCTTCTGGAAGAATGTCTTTTGGACAGACGATAAAAAACTGGAACTTTTTGGCAAGACATCAGCTCTATGTTCACAGATGCAAAAATTGAAGCATACCAAGAAAACTTACTGTAAAAAAGAAGGAGGCTCTGATACGTTCTTGGGCTGCTTTGTTAAATCTGGCACAGGCTGTCTTGAATCTGTGCAGGGTACAATGAAATGTCAAGACTATAGTATTTAGGTATATATATATATAAGAGAGAAATGTACTGCCCAGTGTCAGAAAGCTTGGTCTCTGTTGTTCTGTTGGTCATTGTTCTTGCAACAGGATAATGACCCAAAACACACAGCAAAAAACACCAGAGAATGGCTAAGAGCAAAACATTGGACTATTCTGAAGTGCTCTTCTACAAGCCCTGATCTAAATCCTATTGAACATTTGTGGAAGGAGCTGAAACATGCCATCTGGAGAAAGCACCCTTCAAACCTGAGACAACTGGAGCAGTCTGCTCATGAAGAGTAGGCCAAAATACCTGCTGAGAGGAGCCGAAGTCTCATTGAAAATTACAAAAATCTTTTGATTGCAGTGATTCCCTCAAAAGGTTCAACAAAATATGAAGTAAGGGTACCATCATTTTTGTACAGGCCTGTTTCACAAGTTCATTAACAGAGGGGTACCAACAATTTTGGCCACATGTGTAGGTGTCAAATGGGTTCAAGCACAGCAGAAATTGCGAAGGCTAAGTACGCTTCAATTCTAAGTTTGCGAAAGGCTGCCTACTCATCTGGGGCGTTGTTTAGATTGTCTTTGTCAACTGCTACTCACCGTTTCTCAATTGATCAAATAAAATGAAATGAATGAAGGAAAAATAGGTCATCGAGACAAAGGATAGCAATTTCACAGAAACACTCAGGTTAATGTCCATCCATCCATCCATTTTCTGAGCCGCTTCTCCTCACTAGGGTCGCGGGCGTGCTGGAGCCTATCCCAGCTGTCATCGGGCAGGAGGCGGGGTACACCCTGAACTGGTTGCCAGCCAATCGCAGGGCACATAAAAACCTACATGCCTACGGGCAATTTAGAGTCTCCAATTAATGCATGTTTTTTGGGATGTGGGAGGAAACCGGAGTGCCCGGAGAAAACCCACGCAGCCACGGGGAGAACATGCAAACTCCACACAGGTGGGGGCGGGTCTTCAGAACTGTGAGGCTGACGCTCTAACCAGTCGTCCACCGTGCCGCCTCAGGTTAATGTTTTTTAGATTATTTTAAAAAAAATGTTTTGAGAAATGTGTCACATATGTCACTATCAGTGTTGGGAGCAGAAAACTGCTATGTTTCTTTTTGTGTGAAATGTGTTATCTGCAGTGTGAAATGTTTACTGACCAACTCAATCTGAAGAGCATTTCGGTAGCTCCCAAACAGAGATGCCTGACTCTTGAGGAAGGCACGAGCCACACCATCGCCTGCGGTTGTTGAAAACTTCTTCAGACGACTTTTTAGAGATGAAACCTAATGGAGCAATGTAAATCAAATGATTAGAACAAATCTATATGATCATCAGGGTCCAGTTGTTCAAAGGTAATCTGTTTGGATTTTGGATCATAGATTGGATCAATTCTTGAAAAAGGGTTGTTCAAAACCCAAAAGCGGATTCTGAAATTGGATTAGATCACATAATCCAACCTTGGTTTAAATCTGTATTTAGTTTGTGTTGTTCAAAACTATTCTGCAGGATTGGGCTAACTTGGATCCCAAAAAACAGGATTATTCTGATCCGAGCAGTTGGGTAGATTCAGGGTGAATTTCAGGAACAAAATGTAATTGAAATTTAATTGAACTGTTCAAATACTGTAAATAACATGTACCATCAGAATCAACTTTCTATGCAAAGTATGTCCAAAAAACACACAAGGAATTTGTCTCCGGTAGTTGGAGCCGCTCTAGTACGACAACAGACAGTCAATTGACAAGAGAACACTTTTGAGACATAAAGACATTGACAAAAACAGTCACTGAGCAATAAAGGGTTGCTAGTTATCTGTTAATGCCGGGACAACATTTTTTTTTTTTTTTTTTTTTTTACAATTGTGCAAAAAGATTCAGAGTCTTCTAGCACTTAGAGCAGTTTGAATGACTAATATAGCAATAGTCCGGTGCAATGACCATTGTGCAAAGGGCGCAGAGACTTCAAGGAATATATGCAGTTTAAAGTGACTAGTAGTGAGATAATCTGGGACAATGTTGATTGTGCAAATGTTGCAGATACTCTACAGTCAGTGTGTAAATGGAGCAGATGCCACTCTGGCATGAGTGGCCAGTATTGGTCAACAACAGATATGCAAATAGTGCAGCGTGGCGAGACTACTACAGTGAGTGCACGAGTTATATATAATTGGCCCTACAGAAATGTGACAACAAACTCAAGACAAAAAAAAAACATGCAGTAAATATCAATTTATTGATATTTTTTCCAACTGATTTTCAAACAATACAGCTTCACACCTTAGACAATTAAAGTAGAAATTAAATAGTCCTCTCAAAATTGTAAAAATCCAAAAAAGCATTCATTTAACTTAAATTGCAAACTTCATATTTACAGACACATGCAAAAAATCATTGTTCAATAATAGTTTCTCACAATGGCATCCCTTATTGCATGTCCAGTCACTCTCTCATCTGAGAGAAAGTCAGAGGTATATCTTCATTTTCGGCTGGCTCAGGTGCATCATCAAGCTCATCACAGAAGTTAAATATTCTGCTTTGTGGAAATATTGTGCAGGATAATACAAGGAAGTATTATGTTGCACATTCGTTGGGGTTCCACTCGCAAGTTGATAAGGACTGCAAACCGTCTCTTCAGAACACACTAACATTGAACATGGTCTGCAACCCTAATTTTGCCAGCTTCGATATATATCTGTGGTTTTCCTCATCTCTCGCCTCCAAAGAGATTGGAGAAGAAGAGAATCACTGCGCATAGGTCTGAGCAGCGAGGTGCATTTGTTTAAAGAGGAATGAACAGAGAGGGGGGGGGGGATTTCTCTTGTCAGGGATTCAGAGTCTTTGTCTCTGTGGGAGCAGGGAGGGGGAGCCACTATCTTACACACATGCATAGTCGCAGACACGAGGAACAATGAAAGGGGGAAAAAAAAGGATGATTGCAAAGCGAAATGCAGCCGCCGCAGTGCACAGATATTTTGACTTCAAATCGAAGAGCAAGGTGAACGCACAGAGTATGTTGAATTTTTTTTGTCCCAACAGTTAAACACTCATTGCCTCCTGAGCCGTTTTGGTCAACAAAGTAAATACAAACGGAACACTGCACCCACAAAATGTGTAGTTTACTACATCGCAAAAGAAATAGTGTTCTTTCATACAGTTTTTAGGCCAGCATTTTGAGAAATGCAGCAAACATTCAACAAACAGCAAAAATCGCCTGTGAGTAACTACGTCACAAATGGCAAACCCACAACTTTACAACAGAGTGAAAGATGACAAAAGAGTATTGTGTGTAAAAGTTAAACTGAGATACATGAGACCAGCATTATAGGACAGATCTTGACATACCGTAATTTCTCGTGTACAATGCGCATTTTTTCCCTGAAAAAATTGTCAAACGTCAATAGTGCGCATTATACATAGGTATGGGGGCAAATGGAAAAATCTTTTACATTTTAGAAATGTATGCCGCCATTTAGTGGTTATGAAAAAGCTCTACACTTTCATTCCAATATGCCGCTGCCACCTAGTGGTTATAAAAAAGGTGTAGCCTACACTTTCATTGCAATATGACAGGGGTACGTATGACTGCATATATGTATAGTTGTGCTCATAAGTTTACATACTATGGGAGAATTTGTGAATTTATTTATTTATTTATTTATTTTTTATAAATATGACTGATGACTGAACAACAACCATCATGAATTTTTCTATGGTTATGTTTTGTTTAATGATAATGCTTTTCTGAAATGCTTGACCGTTTAATTTGAATCCAAATGAAATAAAATTAAATGTGTTTCCCTGGTCCTTCATGTTTTCTTTAAAGAATTGTACCCACCTTACAAATTCTGCCTGGGTAATCAAACATATGTGTTTTCTCATTTACTAAATAAAAGTAGGGCTGTGAATTTCAAAATAAGAGCAAGTAAATAAAAAAGTATTACCTTCAAATAAAGTGCTTAACTTCAGAATAATTATTTGAAAAAAACCTAAGAAAATACAGATAATACTTCATGTTTTGATCATATGGGTAGAAGCAAAATCATGCATTGTAAAAATGCATTGTACATTGGTAGAAGGGTTTTCCAGAATTTTGTGGTCAACTTTAGGGGTGCGTATTATATATGGATGCGCATTTAACACGAGGAATTACGTAAGTATAATTTTTCTGTGACAAATATTAAGAAAGTTATGAATCTTTAAAACCAGTGAAAATTCCTGGCCGATGACAATGGTGCTTACCGTATTTCCAGGACCATAAGGCACACCGTATTAACAGGCGCAGTCTCAGTTACGGGGTCTATTTCTGTATTTAACACATACATAAGGCGCACCGTATTATTGGCCGCAGGCATGGTAAAACATACGCTAGCTTAAAATATACGGTAGCATGCATGCACGCTAAAACATACGCTTGTCTAAAAAGGCAGCGGGAGCAAAATTGAGTTTGGTTGTTCTTTATTCAAGTATTTAACAATGTACTCACGTTATTTTTTGATCAATCCTCATCCACAAATCCATCAAAGTCCTCATCTTCTGTATCTGAAATGAACAGCTGGGCAAGGTCTCTATCAAACATGGCGGGTTCCCTCTCGTCATTGTTGGAGTCAGTCTCGTTGCCGGGGGGACTGTTCAGCAATGATGCCGTTGCGTTTTCCTGCTTCCTCCACTTGCGAACCATGGATTCGTTGATCTTGAATTCTCTCGTGACTGCTCGATTCCCATGTTCCTCCGCGTAACTGATAGCTTGCAGTTTAAACTGTGCTTCGAAAGCGCGTCTCTTCGTAGCTGCCATTTTCGGGGGTCCTTAGCCAAACCGATGTTGTTTTGCACAATACACATACCGGCACTAGATACCTACTGGGGGCGTGCCATTAGCGTCCTCTTTCACGAGCACCCTTCCCACTTTAATGTCCACATGCTGTCCTCAGTCACGTCCGCCTTTCCTCTATGTGAGCAGCGTGTCGGCAGGAAATGCTCCCAGTCAGTCAAGCAGAGCGCTCATCAAAGTCACACATTTACAGATTTTGGAAATCGGTGCACACATAAGGCGCGCCGCATTATAAGGCGCCCCGTCCATTTTGGAGACTTTTAAGTGCGCCTTATGGTCGTGAAAATACAGTATTCACTAATAAATGCATAGAAAGGTTCTCACTCTCCGCACAAATTGAGTATATACGCAAAGTTACTGTCAGATTTATGACACATGCGTACTGGCCAATTTTCTTCGCACCACTGTGCGTATGTTAATGAATCAGAATTAATTCTAAATGACAGGCTCGTGCCCGCGGCCTCCTATCTGCATAAACTGCGTCCCTTTTCCCCTATAAACGCAAGTCCGTGGATGCATCTCAGCCAATGCGCGGAGGTTGAAGTCACAAGAGATGGGTGTTCCAAAACTTTAATAACTTTCTTAATCTTTATTCAACATTAAAAAGTTTGGTATCAATGGAGAGCTTGCTAAATACAGAAACTGACAACATATAAAAGTCATGTTAATCATTTATAATTAATTTTGAAGTTAAATTACAGAATAGGGCAAAGCAAAATTAAGAGCTGAGAAGGAGCAAACACTGCATATGTTACATGGTAAGAAATACAGTGGGTACGGAAAGTATTCAGATCTCCATCAATTCTTCACTTTTTTTTATATTGCAGCCATTTGCTAAAATCATTTAAGTAATTTTTTTCCACATTAATGTACACACAGCACCCCATATTGACAGGGGGGAAAAAAACAGAATTGTTGAAATTTTTGCAGATTTATTAAAAAAAAAAAAAAAGTCTTTTTGGGAATCCAGGTTTTTTCAAACCTGGATTTGGGGATCATCTGCCATTCCTCCTTGCAGATCCTCTCCAGTTCTGTCAGGTTGGATGGTGAACGTTGGTGGGCAGCCATTTTCAGGTCTTTCCAGAGATGCTCAATTGGGTTTAAGTCAGGGCTCTGGCTGGGCCATTCAAAAACAGTCACGGAGTTGTTCTGAAGCCACTCCTTCCTTATTTTAGCTGTGTGCTTAAGGTCATTGTCTTTTTTGAAGGTGAACCTTCTGAGCACTCTGGAGAAGGTTTCCGTCCAGGATATCCCTGTACTTGGCCGCATTCATCTTTTCTTCGATTGCAACCAGTCTCTCTGTCCCTACAGCTGAAAAACACCCCCACAGCATGATGCTGCCATCACCATGCTTCACTGTTGGGACTGTATTGGACAGGTGATAAGAAGTCCCTGGTATTCTCTACACATGCCACTTAGAATTAAGGCCAAAAAGTTCTATCTTGCTCTCATCAGAACAGATAATCCTATTCCTCACCATCTTGGAGGCCTTCAGGTGTTTTTTTTTTTTTTAGCAAACTCCAGGCGGGCTTTCATGTGTCTTGCACTGAGGAGAGGCTTCCGTCGGGCCACTCTGCCATAAAGCCCAGAGTGGTGGAGGGCTGCAGTGATGGTTGACTTTCTAGAACTTTGTCCCATTTCCCGACTGCATCTCGGGAGCTCGGCCACAGTATCTTTGGGTTCTTCTTTACCTCTCTCACCAAGGCTCTTCTCCACCAATTGCTCAGTTTGGCTGGACGGCCAGCTCTAGGAAGGGTTCTGATCGTATCAAACGTCTTCCATTTCAGGATTATGGAGGCCACTGTGGTCATAGGAACCTTAAGTGCAGCAGAATTTTTTTTGTAACCTTGGCCAGATCTGTGCCTTGCCACAATTCTGTCCCTGAGCCCTTCAGCAACAGGTCTGAATACTTATGGCTGTGATATTTCAGTTTTTCTTTTTTAATAAATCAGCAAAAATCTCTACAATTATGTTTTTTTCTGTCAATATGGGGTGCTCTGTGTACATTAATGTGGAAAAATGAACTTAAATGATTTTAACAAATGCCTGCAATATAACAAAGAGTGGACAATTTAAGGGGGTCTGAAAACTTTCCGTACCCACCGTACCTACAGCACAGCAACACATGCATTTGTAGTTGATAAGCTTCATGAGGGAGGAGACCCCGGGGACGGCCCAGGACACGCTGGAGAGACTACGTCCTTCGGCTGGGAACGCCTCGGGATCCCCCCAGAAGAGCTGGATGAAGTCCCTGCTAAAGCTACTGCCCCCGCGACCCGACCTTGGATAAGCGGTAGAAAATGGATGGATGGATGGAAGATCCATGAAATTAGCATTTGAAGCGAAAAGAAATACACAAGATATACCGTACATGCCGACCGGAGTGGCTCATAATTCAAGCCAGTGGCAGTGTGTGTGTGTGTGAATCGATTAATTTACATCACATCTGCACATGCAAAATCACTGAAAAATATATTGATCAGATTGTCGTAGGATAGGCCAGTCTGACTGCACTTCCTCGTTGAGTGACAATGTCGGCTGCGCATACAGACAGCCGGCGAGGGATACCTATATTGTTGAGGCCAAAATTATTCTTGTTTTATTAGACTAATCATTTATTCTATTTATCCATCCATCCATTTTCTGAGCCGCTTATCCTCACAAGGTTCGCGGTAGTGCTGGAGCCTATCCCAGCTATCTTCGGGCAGCAGCCGGGGTACACCCTGAACTGGTTGCCAGCCAATCGCAGGTTCATTCTATTTAGGTTTGTTTGAAAATGGATGTTGATATGATTTGTGTGAGAAAATAATTTTGTTTGCAATTAATATATGAATGGATAATCTCGTTTGTTTGTTGCCCCTCCATTTCGGGTCAGAACAGCTGCCTTCAATCAGTGGATAGTTAATTTGAGGCACCTGTGGGCTGAGTAAGGCAGACAATGGTGAGCGTGACATGCGGAACAGTTTGTTGACTGCAAAGGGCAGATGAGATAAAACTGGTTTTCAAAGTCTTTTTTGGTTAATATTACAAACCGCTATAGCGTGTTTATTTTTGTCATCAATAAATCACATCCACAAGCTAACACTGGATCTGCGACCGTCCTTTGTGCTGGACTGCGCGGGGTTAACACATTCAGTTTGCGGCTTTTTGAAAACGACAAAGATAAGCTGCAACATTTAGGTAAGAAAAACTCTATGATCAAGAAGAAGCAAGACGGACACACGGCCTCATTGACACGCCGGAGTGCACAACTTGGACCGGTTGTGAGAAAAGAAAGCATGCGAATGAATAAATACAGCGCTGTTTATGGAGTGCTGGAAATGATATGAGTTCAATTAAAGTGACAATGTGAGCTGAACGGCGGAGCTAAATGGAGTGCAAATAATGCAAAATAAACTTGCTGCAAATTGTTGGATGTGTCGGAAGACCTTGCGATGTCACGATAGGCAAAAGGAGCGTCCCGTGATAATATATAAAAAATAATTAAATAAAAATAGACGTCCCAACAAATGCATACGAAGCAGAAACAATATAAAAAATGCTTACAGCTTCCTGCAAGGGAAGACTCGGTGGGTGCATGAGAAAGATGAATGAAATCAAAGCTTCACTTATCGAGGGTGGAAGTGTTGAGCATGTTAATGAGTGCTTGAAGTCATTTCATGAAGCTGGAGGAATTTCAAGCTGTTCATGGGTCAGTGCAAAGGCTCTTATCAGAGGAGGAAAAAGATGATGATAATGTGGACTGGTATGAGCCAAGGATGAAAAATTTCAATATTGGTTGAAAGATGTCAAAATGTGAAAAAGAAAACAAATTCCAACAATCAAGTGTTCAGCCTCATTACAGACTTTCCAATGTATCTAGAAGGACCAAAGGATCAAAGCTTCCTCTCAACATCCTCCAAAGCGTCCTCCTCGGCCTCCTTAGCAGCCAGAAAAGCAGCTGCTGAAAATGCTGACTGCTGGCCAAAGCTGCTGCATTAAAGGACAAACATGCATTGCTCTTGCAAGAAGCAAAATTAAAGATGGAAACTGAGGCTTTGGAACTGAATGCCAAAATTGCAGCCTCAGCTGCTAAACTGGCACTACCAGATAACTAGCAAACCTTTATTGCTCAGTGACTGTTTTTTGTCAATGTCTTTATGTCTCAAAAGTGTTCTCTTGTCAATTGACTGTCTGTTGTCGTACTAGAGCAGCTCCAACTACCGGAGACAAATTCCTTGTGTGTTTTTTGGACATACTTTGCAAATAAAGATGATTCTGATTCTGAAAATGAAGGCTCTACAAATTCTCAACATGGACACTGAAACCCAAGAGGACGGAATTGATGAATATTTTGAAGCAAGAAAAAAAAAGTATTGTGATTCATGGATCCTGACGTGTCACGTTGAGTTTCTGAATATGGGTGCAGTGTCCAAAACACTTGTCCAGTCAGCTGTTGAAAACATGCAATAGAGATCTTTGGACCAAAACCGTTTTAACAGGATGACTCACGGCTACCAAAGAGGAGTTCACCATCTAGACTGCAGAATGTTCAGGATTCAGTCCAAATACCTAGCCATCATGACAACTCAAAGCAAAGACAAGTTTGAATGGCTGAACTCATAATCACACAACAGAAATTAGCCATGCTGCCGCCAACAATGGAGTATTTGATGGTGATCCGCTTTAAGTCATTTATTCAAGCATTCAAGTACCTAATTCAAGATAAAACAAGTAGCAGGCAGGATAGGCTCTACTTTCGTGAGCAGTACACCTCAGGCCAGCCCAAAAGTCTTGTCCAAAGTTGTCTATATATGGATTCTCACAGAGGATATCAGGAATCCAAACGATTATTAAAGGAGCATTATGAGGACGAAATCAAAATATCAAATACTTATTTGGAGAAGATATTGAACTGGACTTCTTTAAAACCTGATGATGGAAAAGCATTTCATGCCTATGCATTGTATTTGAGGGGATGCCTTTATGCCATGCAGGATTTGCATCACATGGATGAACTTGATATTTCTCCAGTTCTGTCAGGTTGGTGGACAGCCATTTTGAGGTCTCTCCAGAGATGCTCAATTGGGTGTAAGTCAGGGCTCTGGCTGGGCCGTTCAAAAGCAGTCACGGAGTTGTTCTGAAGCCACTCCTTCGTTATTTTAGCTGTGTGCTTAGGGTCATTGTCTTGGAAGATGAACCTGCGGCCCAGTCTGAGGTCCTGAGCACTCTGGTGAAGGTTTTCGTCCAGGATATACCTGTACTTGGCCACGTTCATCTTTCCTTTGATTGCAAACAGTCGTCCTGTCGCTCCAGCTGAAAAACACCCCCACAGCATGATGCTGCCATCACCATGCTTCACTCTTGGGACTGTATTGGACAGGTGATGAGCAGTGCCTGTTTTTCTCCACACATACCGCAGTGATGGTTGACTTTCTAGAACTTTCCCCCATCTCCCGACTGCATCTCTGGAGCTCAGCCACAGTAATCTCTGGGTTCTTCTTTACCTCTCGCACCAAGGCTCTTCTCCCCCAATTGCTAAGTTTGGCCAAATGGCCAGCTCGAGGAAGAGTTCTGGCCGTCCCAAACATCTTCCATTTAAGGATTATGGTGGCCACTGTGCTCTTAGGAACCTTAATTAAGTGCAGCAGAAGTTTTTTTGTGACCTTGGCCAGATCTGTGCCTTGCCACAATTCTTTCTCTGGGCTCTTCAGGCAGTTTGCCATGCCGACGCTAAGTGAATCACGTCTGCCTGGGACTTCAAAGTTAAGACCAAAGGATCCTGGGTTCGCCCCCGGATGCTAAGTTAATTAACTCCCCGCCAGTCGAAGGATTGGACCCACAGAGACGCCTCCATCCTGCTGAGTGCTGCTACTTGGGAGTTGGGACAGGTACAGCGAAACCCACGGGCGACGGAACGACACTACAGACATGGGTTCATAAGACAGTCTGTGACTCGAATGGGAGTCAATATTTTAAGAACTTTACATGAACGCCACTAGTGACTGTATTGCTGCAAACTTGAATGTCTCACGTCAAATCTGTTGATGAAAGGTCTTACCCCACACCACGTAACATTTGAAACATTTATTACAGCTATGAAAGAGGATGAGCGTGGAACAATGCAGGGTGAGGAAAATGGTCTCGTTATCTTAAACCAAATAATTAATATCTTATTCAACTGGTATTAAACCACAAAATAATCCTAGAATGGAAAAATAACGCCAAAAGGCAGTCCAGCCCCTCGGTGTTCGCGAAGGTGGTAGAAAAGGAGGGGCGGAGGGGGTTAACCCCCCCTGTTTGACCCGCTCTGGCCATAAAAGGGGCCGGAGCTGGGAGAAGTTTTTGAAGTCTTGGTGCAGAAGTCTTTTTGGTCACCCCGACCAACTCGCTGACAACCACGCCAGGCAGGACGCCCACCTCACCTGAGGTGGCAAGGACACATCGGACGATCCCCGGCTGCAGCTTCCTGCAAGCGCTCCGAGCCACCCTACTTGGGGGCCCGAACTCAGTCTGAGGGAACGGAGGCGGACGCAACGCACCCGCTCCGAACATCACCCGAGAGACGTCCTGCCTGAGAACTCGTCGGCCTCCTGTTTTACCTCCCTCCCTTCCGTCGAATCCACCTGCTCACGTTGCGGAGCGGGCTGCCCGAACACTCGGTAGCCTGACTCGCCTGCCTCAAACGTGTTCCAGACACGTAAGTCCAACATTGTGGTCTACTAAAAGTACGGATTAGTGCATATTTGGGTTTATATTAACGAGACCAGTAGTCCTCAGCTATATGCATTCACGACACGCCCATTCTGCTCACCTCACGTCACAAATCCCTTCCTTTGCCAATGTTCGTAGATACCTTGTTTGTTTTGTGTTTGTCTGTGTTTTATCCTGGAGAAACCCCTTTTCTTTATTACATTTTCTATAAAATTCACCCCTTGCATTGATTATGTGTGGGTTTGGTCTCGGAACGAAACCTCTAGAAAGTCTAGACCTCAATGTTCCTAGAATGTAGCCACTTTCCGATAAGAGACTGATTATAAAGGTTTGTCGTCATTTTGCCTCAAGTTAAACTTGTAAAAGTATGATGTGGTGCCGTCATATCTATCAAATATCTTGATTTATAATGCTGTAATATAAAATTACGATAACCCGGAAGTGACGCAGGCACCGCTTCCAACTCATCGTTTTCTTCTAAATTACGCACAATTTTTACAAATCCAATAAATGCTACACAGGTGTGTGGCTTTCCTAGTCAAGTCCAATCAGTATAATCAAAGACAGCTGGACTCCAATGAAGGTGTAGAACCATCACAAGGATAATCGGAAGAAATGGACAGCACCGGAGTTAAATATATGAGTGTCACAGCAAAGGGTCTGAATACCTTTATACTTGAATACTGTTCCGGCATAAAAGGGAAACAGATCCTCCATTCTGCTTGACATAACAGCCGAACAGGACAAAAAAAAAAGTGAGAGAACTTGCACAATTGTTGGCTGCCTAAATACTTTTTTGCCCCCAGAGTGTGTGTATATATCAGAATCATCTTTATTTGCCAAGTATGTCCCAAAAACACACAAGGAGCCGCTCTACTACGACAACTGACAGAGAACACTTTTGAGACATAAAGACATTGACAAAAAACAGTCACTGAGCAATAAAGGGTTAATAGTTATCTGGTAATGCCGGTAATTTATTGTTGATTGTGCAAATGTTACAGATACTCCTCAATCAGTGTGCAAATGGAGCAGATGCTACTCTGGCATGAGTGGCCAGTATTGATCAACAACAGATATGCAAATAGTGCAGCGTGGCGAGACTACTACAGTGAGTGCACGACTAATATATAATTGGCCCCACAGAAATGTGACAACGAACAGCTATATATATATATATATATATACACATACATACACACACACACACACACACACACGTTTGTATATATATACACATATATTACACACACACACAAACTCAAATTCACTATTTTGTCATTGTTTTCAAATTGTTATGTACATTGCTGAGGCCCACCCCTTCCTTCCTTTGGTATTTATCCGTCACTATTTAAAATTGTTCGTTTATAAAAAAATCTTTTATAATGCATGTGTCTCGAACATGCAGGGGCTGGTGAGTTGGTGTGTGACATTAACGAGTCTGTGCGAGTGTCTGGATGTGAGCTCTGGCTGACAGCAGCTCCTGTGACTGTGGCTCTTCTTTCTGGCATGTGAGGGCATTATAGTAACTAAGTATGCAACTGACACTCATAAAATGTGATCGCTTAAAATAAATGTTGTAGGGGGGGGGCAAACATGAACCGCAAAATAGCGGGACACTGTATTTCTTAGAAAGACAGTACGAACCTTGTTACATGTTCTTTGTGTGTGCATGCATGCGTGTGTGTGTGTATAGAGTCATCTTGGTCATCAAATTGGGTGAGGAATAACAGGATATTAAAAAAAACAACAACTACAACAGCGAGTGTTCCTTACCACGTCATAGGGTAAGCTTTGAAGGTCATTATAGGGTGTTTCAAGGGTGTTGGTGTCCACATTCAGGATCACTACATCCTCCACAGCCATTCCTTGAAGTTTCTAAAGAAAAGAAACCATTATGGTTACAGGAAAAACAAGATACACGTTGTACAAATAAAAACTAATCATATAATTTTTCAGAATATAAAATAAAGGAAGTGTGAACGTGTGTGTGTTTGGGGGGGCTTATTTGTTTCGTTTTTTACTTATATTTTACTTAGTTGAATATTTAGTTTCATGATATGAAATTTGTAAATATGACATAGCTCTGGTGTGATATTGGCCCATTCCTCCATGCAAGCAGTCTTCAAATCTTGAAGGGTCCGTGGGCTTCTTTTATGGACCTTGAGTTTCAGTTCTTTCCATAGATTTTCAATTGGATTCAAGTCAGGTGATTGGCTGAGCGATTCTTGCAGCTTTATTTTTTTTTCTTTGATTTGAGAGTTGAATGAGAGTTTCCTTAGCAGTATGTTTTGGATCATTATCCTGCTAAAATGTCCACCCTCGTTTCATTTTCATCATCCTCGTAGATGGCAGCAGATTTTTGTCAAGAATGTCTCGGTACATTTGACCATTCATCATTCCTTTCAATCATGTGAAGTTTACCAGTACTATTTGGTGATTAGCAGCCCCACACCATCATGTTCCCACTTCCGAACTTCACTGTTGGTATGGTGTTTTTAGGGTGATGTGCAGTGCCATTTCTACTCCATATATGGTGTTCATTATGGCATCCAAACAGTTCAATTTTGCTCTCGTCCGACCAGATTAGAGTCTCCCAGTATTTAACTGTCTTGTCCAAATGTTGTTACGCAAACATTAAACAAGCTTTTTCAGCAATGGGGTCTGGCGTGGCGAACGTGCATACAGGCCATAGTGGCGGAGTGAATTACTCAGTTTTCCTTGTGACAACAGTACATGCTAATTCCAGGTCTTTTTGGAGCTCTCCACAGTTGGTCCTTGGCTCTTGGACAACTCTTCTTTGCACTCCTCTGTCAGAAATTTTGCGAGGAACACCTGATCAAGGAAAATTTATGGTGGTATATTTGGCTTTACCACTTACGTATTATGGCCCCAACCATGCTCACTGGAACGTTCAGAAGCTTAGATATGCGCCTGTAACCAATGTCATCATTATGTTTTGCAATAATTAGTTTGCAATGGTCTTGAGACAGCTTTCTGCTCTTATCCATCATGTGTCTTGACTCACACCTTGGCAATGAGACCTTTTTGTTGGCCGTCAATTAGGACTGCACCATCTGATATTCATTTGCTCTGACAAGAGGCTGGATTGCTGTTTGATTATTGATAGATTTTAGGCGTTGTCTTGGCTTTCCATGCCTTTTTGCACCTCCCTTTTCTTCATGTTTTCAATACATTTTCCCTGTCATTTTACATTTTTACACACAACTTAATTTCTAGGCTTATTTGTTCTCCTTTCTTTGTATGTTTTGATTACTTGGGTTGTTCCCAACATCTGGTGAAATTTTTAGGTCAATAGCACCTTTGGAAGTACTTTGAGAAAAATGGTGATGTGTTAAATATTTATTTCAGCCGCTGTAGGTCATTTTCCTGTAATTTGATCAATAACAGGAAAGACAAAAAAAAAATCTAATTTAGCTTTTTTTTTTTCTCTTGCCACCTTGGTTTCATATGGGTAAATGTCTCCCATGCTGAAACTGACATGCTTAAAGTCATTTTCAAAAAGTTATTCATGGTTTAAAATTTTAGGCATTCAGAGTAAAGGTATTCCTTATTTACAGAGCCAATGGTGGTGGACCATTGAAATACGCTTATTTTTATAACGGTCAAGACAAAAGTGCATAATGGTAAAGGCATAAACAGCTTAATCATAATCATGTGATCAAACTCTGCAGATACAAGTGCATAAATTATCCTAACTACTTATATATCCCAGTGTAATGGGTTGTCTTTATACAATCGTAATAAGGTTAGAGACATGCAATCATTCCGGCACGTTCACAAATTCATTCATATCTCTCAAATAACACCATTTGTTTTGCTTTCTGCTATTGTGTGAATGCAAAATGGCGGCCTCCTCCCAGCACTTATTGCAACAAAATAATGAGGCTCTCTCCAGTGGCATTAACGGTAAAGGCAGCTTGAGTGACAAATATAGATTGTTTTATAAGAACCAAAGAAAGGAACACTGAAGACACTAAGATACATTTGTGTTAGTTTTCATGGAAAATGGATATTAAGCAATAGGAGAAAAATTCTATACATCAAAAGATGTGATTAGTATCTTCAGAAAACATGTTGCAAATCATGAAACTTCATTTGGCACACCTAATGGAAGACATTTTAGCATTAAAAGTTTGAAAAATATTACTTTAGAATATTTTTTTCCTTAGAAACACCTCATAAAATGGCTCGCTCTGAAGGGGAAGAGAAGAGGCTATGGGTTAATGTTTACAGTACTGTACACAATAAACATCAACAAAATGTGAGTGTTTTCTATCCCTGTTTTCCACTGTGGCTTAAGATTTATGAACCCATTCATTATATACACCACAGATCAATGTGTTTAACAGTACCTTTTATCATTTAGAATAATTAATAGTTAATTTGATGAGTTATTTTCTATTTCTAAAACAATTGAATGGCAGATGATGTGTTGAGTTAAGTTACTCCCTTCAGTCTCCCCATTAGTAGCTAAAATTCATTCTCTATAGGGTTTAAACCCAGAGACATCTGTATAACTTGGCCAGTCTAAAACCGTTCACGTCTTTCCCCTAATGAACTAATTTGTTGTTTTGGTAGTGTGTTTCCACTAGCTTGCCACATTATTTTTGCTGCATTATGAACGATCTCTCAATTAGTTTGGTTGCATTTTTTCTCCTTTCTAATTTGGCAGGCAAGGAGTTTCTATTGACTTTTTAGAAAAGTTTGTTTCATATACTCAACTGTCCCAGAAGCAGCCATGCAAAGCAAATGTTTTTATATAGCGCATCGTACACAAAGTAACTAATGTGGTTTACAAGATTAAATGCATTAAAAAATAAAGAGAAGAAAAAAACAGCTTAAAACCTTTAAAAACAAAGAGAAAAATAAAAAGTGTACAGTGCGAAAAAGATAAAAAGCATTAGAAAAACGAAGAGTTTTTAACCTGCACTTAAAGACATTGACACTTGCGGCTGACTTCAATTCAATTGGAAACTTATTCCATTTGCGTGCAGCATAGCAGCTAAAAGCTGCTTCACCATGTTTGCTTTGGACTCTGTGCTACTTTATCTGATCTGCGTTGTCAGATCTCAGAGCCCTGCTAGTTGATAAACCATTAGCATGTCTATAATGTATTCCGAACTTAAACCATTTAGTGCTTTATAGACCAGTAGCAGAATTTTGAATTCTATTCTAAAGCTGACTGGGAGACAATGTAGAGACTATAGAATTTTAGTAATATGTTCTCAGCTCTTTGTTCTGGTCAGAACCAAAGCTGCATCATTCTGAATGAGCTGCAGCTGTTTAATGCTCTTTTGGGGGAGTCCAGTCAGAAGACCATTAAAATAGTCAAGCCTACCTGAGATAAAAGCATGGATGAACTTCTCCTGGTCTGCTTGGCACATGCAAGCATCCACTCTTTCAGCTGGTGGAAGGCTGTTTTAGTGATTGATTTGATGACTGTTGAAAGTCAAGTCGGAATCTTTCAGCACACCAAGGTTTTGGACTTGGTATGGTTTTTTTTGTTCTTTTTTAAGAGTGACTCCAGGTATTTACTAACAGCAATCCTCTTTTTTTTACTGCCAAAAAACAAATTATCTTTTTTTGTTGTTGTTCTGTTCTAGACTGTGACACAACACCTCAATTGAACTGTAGTCATCTGCAGACACTGCTCGATATAGTATAACTGTGTCATCTGCATTAGAAAATTCTCAAAAAATGTCAGCCTGTAATCTGCATAGCAATGACAGTAAACATTAAGTTTCTGAAGAATTTGACCTAAGGATAGCATATACAGGCTGAACAAGAGCCCAAAGCCATGATATTACTGCCACTGCATTTCACAGATGATCTTGTATGTTTGGGATCATGAGAAGATCATTTCTCAAATCTTTTACCTGTCCACTACTTAAAATTACTCCCAGAAATGTTTAGACTTGTCTGCACTTTTTGGCAAATTCCAGCCTCCCCTTCCTATTGCTAATAATTGGCTTGCATCGTGTAGCCTCTGTATTTTTGTTCAGAGGTTTCTTTCATCAACTTCTGCTTTTGTCCTTCTCTAAACATTCAACATTTATTACTATTACACAAGTAGTTTCTTTCTTCTTCAGGACATTCCAGTTGTTTAAACTGGCGATGGTTTGATTGATTTTCCATTTTCTCTCAGCTTCATAATGAGTTGTTTTTCCACTCAGACAAATCCCATATCAGAATCAGAATCATCTTTATTTGCCAAGTATGTCCAAAAACACACAAGGAATTTGTCTACGGTAGTTGGAGCCGCTCTAGTACGACAACAGAACAATTTACAGAACACTTTGGAGACAGAAAAGACATTGACATTAAAAAAAACAGTCACTGAGCAGTAACGGGTTGCTAGTTATCTGATAATGCCAGTACATTTTTTTTTTTTTTTTTTTTTTTGACAATTGTGCAAAAAGATGCAGAGTCCTCTAGCACTTAGAGCAGTTCGAATGACTAATATTGCAATAGTCCGGTGCAATGACCATTGTGCAAAAGGCGCCGAGACTTCAAGGAGTGTATGCAGTTTAAAGTGACGAGTAGTGCTATAATCTGGGACAATGTTTGTTGTGCAAATGTTGGAGATACTCCTCAATCAGTGTGCAAATGGAGCTGATGCTACTCTAGCATGAGTGGCCAGTATATGCAAATAGTGCAGCATGGCGAGACAACTACAGTGAGTGCACAAGTAATGTAAAATTGGCCCCACAGAAATGTGACAACGAACTCAAGTCAAAAAATTGCCAGCATGTTGTAATGGAATTGTAGGTTAGGTGTTTAAGAAGTTGATCGCAAGAGGGAAGAAGCTGTTGGAATGTCTGCTAGTTCTAGTTTGCATTGATCGGTAGCGCCTACCTGAGGGAAGGAGCTGGAAGAGCTGGTGACCGGGGTGCGCAGGGTCAGAGAGGATTTTGTCCTCAAGGGTAGGTAGGGGGGTACCGACAATCCTTTCAGCAGTTTTGATTATCCGTTGCAGTCGGAGTTTGTCCTTTTTTGTAGCAGCACCAAACCAGACTGTGATGGAAGAACACAGGACTGATTCGATGACCGCTGTGTAGAACTGCCTCAGCAGCTTCCGTGGCAGGCCGTGCTTTCTCAGAAGCCGCAGGAAGTACATCCTCCGCTGGGCCTTTTTGAGGACGGAGTTGATGTTGGTCGCCCACTTCCTGGGTCCTGAGAGACTGTAATTCCCAGGAACTTGAAGGTCTCGACGGTTGACACAAGGCAGCTGGACAACGTGAGGGGCAGCTGTGGCGAAGGATGCCTCCTGAAGTCCACAATCATCTCTACAGTCTTGAGCGTGTTCAGCTCCAGGTTGTGTCGGCCGCACCAAAGCTCCAGCCGCTCCGCTTCCTGTCGATATGCAGACTCATCACAGTCCTTGATGATGACAGTGGTGTCATCTGCAAACTTCAGGAGTTTGACAGTCGGGTGCGCTGAGGTGCAGTCGTTCGTGTAGAGAGAGAAGAGAGGACACAACCTTGGGGCGCCCCAGTGCTGATGCTGCATGTGGATGAGGTGGCCTCCCCCAGCCTGACCTGCTGTGTCCTGCCCGTCAGAAAGCTGTAAATCAACTGGCAGATGGCAGGTGAGACGCTGAGCTGGAGAAGTTTGGATGAAAGGAGTTCAGGGATGATGGTGTTGAACGCTGAGCTGAAGTCCACGAACAGGATCCTCGCGTAGGTCCCTGCACTGTTGAGGTGTTCTAGGATGAAGTGCATTCCCATGTTGACTGCATCATCTGCAGACCTGTTCGCTTGGTAGGCAAACTGCAGGGGGTCCAGCAGGGGACCTGTGACACTCTTGAGGTGATCCAGCAGAAGACGTTCAAAGGACTTCATGACCACAGATGTCAAAGCGACAGGCCTGTAGTCATTTAGACCCGAGATTGCAGGTTTCTTGGGGACTGGAATGATGGTGGAGCGTTTGAAACAGGATGGAACTTCACACAGTTCCAGAGATCTATTGAATATCTGTGTGAAGACTGGAGCGAGTTGGTCCGCGCAGACTTTGAGGCCGGATGGGGACAAATGGTCTGGTCCGCTTTGTTAATCTTTTGTTGTTTGAAGATGCATCTCACATCCTGTTCATGGATGGTTAACGCAGAAGTCAGAGGTGTGATTGTGGTCAGTTTTGCGGCCGGGTGGGTGTGGGGTGTGAAAGTGTCCTTTTCAAATCTGCAGTAGAAGGTATTCAAGTCGTTGGCTAGTGTGCTATTGTTCTCAGCTTGGGGGGATCGTCGCTTGTAATTAGTCAGCGATTGGAATGCATGCCAGACCGATTTAGAGTCATTAGCGCTAAACTGTTTTTCCAACTTTGCTGCATAGTTCCTCTTTGCAATGTTAATTTCTTTAGTCAGCTGGTTTCTAGCCCTGTCCCCGCTCTGATATGCATCCTCCTTAGCTTGGCGAAGCTGCTTAAGTTTAGCAGTGAACCACGGCTTGTTGTTGTTGAATGTGCGAAATGATTTTGTTGGTAAACACACATCTTCACAGAAACTGATATAGGATGTAACAGTGTCCGTATATTCATCCAGGCTGCCAGCTGAATCTTCAAAGACACTCCAGTCTGTGCAGTCTAAGCAGCTCTGAAGTTCCATCTTTGCTTCATTGGTCCACTTTTTCACTGTTTTCACTGTAGGCTTCACGCATTTAAGTTCTTGCCTGTACGTCTGTATTAAGTGAATTAAGCAGTGATCAGACGAGCCCAGGGCTGCACGAGGTATAGCACGGTATGCGTTTTTTACCGTAGTGTAGCAGTGGTCTAAAATGTTATTTTCCCTGGTGGGACAGTCGATGTGCTGCTTGTATTTAGGGAGTTCGTGGTTGAGTTTAGCTTTGTTAAAGTCCCCGAGAATAATGAGGGGTGAGTCCGGGTGTTTTTTTTTTTTTTATTTCGTTGACTTGTTCGGCGAGCGTTAGCAGTGCAGTGTTCGTGTTAGCTTGAGGCGGAATGTAGACTCGAGCCAGGATGAATGATGCGAACTCACGTGGCGAGTAGAATGGCTTACAGTTCAAAAACAGCGACTCCAAATGCGGGCTGCAGTGTGTGCTGAGCTCCGTGACATCCGTACACCATTTTTCGTTGATAAAGAAGCATATCCCGCCGCCCTTTGTTTTCCCCGATGATTCCATGTCGCGGTCCGCTCAATGAGTATGGAAGCCGGGAAGCATGACGGCGCCATCGGGTACAGCGTCGCAAAGCCAGGTCTCCGTGAAGCACATGGCGGCGGTACGGCCGAAGTCTTTACTGGTCTTTATCAGAAGATGAAGCTCGTCCATTTTGTTGGGTAGGGAGCGTACATTCGTGAGGTGGATCGACGGGAACGCCAATCTGTATCCTCTCTTGCGGAGTTTCACCTGGATGCCGGCTCGCTTCCCTCTGTGGTGCCGTTTCCGTCTCCATGCGCCGAAAACCGCGGACGCCGCTCCGGTGAGTAACTCAGGGAAAAAACTGAGCGGATTTGCGAAAGTTGGTGACAGAAAGTCCGGAGTAGCTTCCTTGATGGTTAGCAGGTCTCCCCTTGTGTAAGTGAGTCGTGTAAAGTCTCCAAAGACGGACGAAAAACACAAAAACAATACTAGAGAGCGCGCAACCGAGGCGACCCCACTGGTAGGCGCCATCTTGGTTTTTGACTCCACCCCTTATTTTATTGTCTTGTTTGTATTGTT